>NC_137268.1:45603810-46203810 GCF_053477335.1 Acartia tonsa
GATTGGACATGCCAGGGCTTTTAAAAACAAGAAAACATACAGTGGTTCGCGGATAGGAAAATGAAATTACAGGATCAATTCTATCAAACCAGAAATTAATCGTTTTTATCGATGCCAGTTGTCAATTTCACGATACATGATTTCTTAGTCTGGTTCATAACCGATTCAGTACACCAATAATAGCAATACTCTAAAAATGTGTGATTTGGCTTTTTTGAATAATTCGTTGTGACGAATAAAGACACACATACGTGTTAAAAGAAAATAAACTGCAAAGCAAAATGAATGACACTAATTTTTTCGTCACCTTAACATTTAAACATACGCATGGTTTTTGCTTAAAGGAGATCCAAGAAAAAAAACTATAAATGGTTGAGGATTTTAATGGTTAGAGAAGATTTTTTTATAGCCCCGAAAGATTATACATATAATCATATGCGATTTATGTCAGTAAAAACATCTCAAAGATTTTTTTATAAATTAGAGTACGACGGACAGACGGACAATCGGAATTATGCATCTACCTTAGTTTTGCATTACTTAGGATAAAAAATGTGAAACATAAAAATGCCCCTTCGTACTTTTTCCAACGACATAAATTGTTGTTTTGGGAAGGGTAAAAAGTTTGAATAATTTTGCGTTATCACTTTAGCGTAAAAATTTGGCACAATGACGCTTTTTATGCGTCAAGGTTCTCTTTTTTTGCAAAAAGGTTTTCAAGAAAAGGAATTGAAAAACGGGGGCATAGACAAGTTTTAGAAATATAAATTTTGATTTTATAAGAATGTAATATACGTTATTATAACTATTTGCATATGGGAGGGATTTTTCTAGAGGTTAAAAAGATTAAAACCAGTTTTTGATATTTTATAAACTAATAGTTTTGAACAATAGTTTTAGTCGTTTACGAGACAGTTGGGAATACACGCATAGTCATACATCTTATTACTTTTTAGAAAACTAGCGGTTTTGCCCCTAGCCTCTAGGGACTTTACATCTTCTATTACCTACCCAGCAGAAAAAAATGCAAATTTTCTCGATTAAATAACGAATTCGTAAAAAAAGGGGGGGGTTGTTTTGGGGAGGTTTGTGGGATCCCACCCTCCAAGAAAATAGTCTAAAACCACCACAGGACCAGTAGGTGTATTCCCTAATGAGTAGAATCCGATCGGTTCAGTGGTTACCGAGATCTTAAGGGACAGACGGACAGACAGACAGACAGACATACGGACAGACAGACGGACAGACAGACGGACAGACAGACGGACAGACAGACGGACAGACAGACGGACAGACAGACGGACAGACAGACGGACAGACAGACGGACGGACAGACGGACGGACATCATTCTACTTTGTATTATAGATAATATGATTATCAAGGGCAATTAAAATAAGCTAATTGGTTCTTGATTTCACATACAATTTTATGTATTTCAATCCATGTTTATGTTCTTAAAAATCTATTTTGAATGTAAGCTTGAGTTTTATTTTGTTAAGAACAAGAAGGGAACGAGGGAACCCAAAATTTTCTTAAACACGTCCTCCAATTCGCTGACTAAAATATTTGGAAACTTTAATTGAATCTTGATTTGTTATTTAATCTAGCAGTGTTCAAACTTTTACACAATTAATTTTGATCTACAGGGAGAGGGGTAATTTTGTTTATCATAATTGGTTTATACATTTTTAAAAATAAGAATTTGTTTCTAGCTCTAACCATGCGGGACTCTATCCCTACGGGATACTAATCAAGTTTGGCTATTTTTACTCCCCTAACCTAATTTAAATGATAAGCATTAAAACTACACTTTTTTTCAATGTAACCTCCTTCCCTGGATATATCTTGGTTTTAGGTAGATGTGTTTTTAAAAAGCAAAACATCGAGAGAAAAAGTAACGTTATTGCGCGACATACTAGGAGAAAATCTATAATAATTGAACTATGTTAAAAATATTGACATTCTTTTCAAATTTCTAATGAAAATTAAACAAGAATGATAACACCATAGCAGCGAAGATAAAAACTTATGTGTAAAACTTTTAACATAAATAGTAAGCTATAAAAATTGGAAAGAATTTTAATGAATATAATAGATTTGAAATCTGCATAAAATTTTAAGGATTTTTTATAAAATTCGATTTTTATATAATTCATTACTTAAAAGCGCAAATCCAATTTAAGTTAATAAATTTTGACCAATAGGATAGGTGGATTAAAAACTACCTGCGCTCTAATTGGTTGAATGATGTACGTTACTTAAGCTTCTCCAATCAGGGCGCAGATAGTTTTCAATCCACCAATCACAGATGTCAAAACTATTTAACTTAATTTGTATTTGCGCTTATAGATAAAGAATTATACAAAAAACGAATTTTATAAAAATTCCTTAAAATTTTATGCAGATTTCAAATCTATTATATTCATTAAAATTCTTTCCAATTTTTATAGCTTAATAAATAGTACTAGTATATACAATGTGGTATTATATGTTTGTCTGTCAGTCCGTCTGTTCTGATTAGGCTATGCTTTTCTGGGAAAAAATCTACTGTTCCTTGAATGTTCTAAGCTATTAACCCACTTCTTATGCCTTTTTTAGGATTAGATATTTTGTAATTAGGTCTTTTGTAGCAACGCCCCTTCTCTACTCTCTTGACTTACCAATAGACGTACTTAGAATAATAGAATTGCTTTGCTTTAAAAATCTGAAGCCAATAAAATGAATAGAATTGTTTGATAAATAATGATCCACTTTTAGAAACCTTTTTACAGCCTTTTTAGCCATGTCATCTTTTTAGAATTATGTTAGGACAGAGCCATAAATACTGAAAACAAGGACTATTAAGCAGGGAAGGTGGGGACAATGGACTGTTTATTACACTAGTCCTCAAAGTTTTATAGTAACTTTTTCTTATTGGTTGGCCTGACAACTATGGGAACTTTTGGTGAATTTTAGTTTATTTTAGTAAGTTGAGTGTCCAAACGTTTCAACTACTTATTGTAATTAACAGAAGGAGTAATTCTGTGTATCATCATTGGTGATGTACTTCAAGTTATCGGCTGTTGTTTTATCCCTTTAGGTCCATAGCTATTAAAGCAAACTGCATGTAATAATAGTTATTTATTGCATCATTTTTGGGACAGCTTTCCGCGGATATTAAATGAAAAATGAGAACCGGTTCTAATCAATTATATTAATCTTATTTCAAAGCCATACTGGAAATCTTGTTTTATAATTGGTTTATAAGAATGCTTGTCTGTCTGTCTGATATTTTTGAGGAGAGAGTTTTTTTTATATGGCTAATAATGTAATATTGAATAGAACATGATCGTTTTTTTAGTAGCGTAGCAACTCTATAGTTGTTTCAGTCTGTTTGGACTGTACGTCATAAAGTTTTTTTATATGGCTAATAATGTAATATTGAATAGGACATGATCGGTTTTTTAGTAGCGTAGCTACTCAATAGTTGTTTTAGCCTGTCTGGTCTGTACGTCATAAAGTTTTTATATGGCTAATAATGTAATATTGAATAGGACATGATCGTTTTTTTAGTAGCGTAGCAACTCTATAGTTGTTTTAGCCTGTCTGGTCTGTACGTCATAAAGTTTTTATATGGCTAATAATGTGATATTAAATAGGACATGATCGGTTTTTTAGTAGCGTAGCAACTCTATAAATGTTTTAGTCTGTTTAATCCGTATGTCATAAGTTTTTTTTATATGGCTAATAATGTAATATTGAATAGAACATGATCGGTTTTTTAGTAGCGTAGCTACTCTATAGTTGTTTTAGTATGTTTGGTCTGTACGTCATAAAGTTTTTATATGGCTAATAATGTAATATTGAATAGAACATGATCGGTTTTTTAATAGCGTAGCTACTGTTTAGTGGTTTTAGTCTATTTGGTCTGTACGTCATAAAGTTTTTTATATGGCTAATAATGTAATATTGAATAGAACATGATCGGTTTTTTAGTAGCGTAGCTACTTTATAGTTGTTTTAGTATGTTTGGTCTGTACGTCATAAAGTTTTTTATATGGCTAATAATGTAATATTGAATAGAACATGATCGGTTTTTTAGTAGCGTAGCTACTCAATAGTTGTTTTAGTCTGTTTGGTCTGTACGTCATAAAGTTTTTTATATATGTCTAATTATGTTATGCTAATTATGCTAATATTAAATGATCGATTTTTTATTAGCGCTGAAATTAAACAATTGATTGACTTTAATTAGATGTACTGTACTCCTCCAAATATTACAATATTACCCTTTCTATAAATTCAAATTATTAGTTTGTACCAACCAAGCAATTTCTAATAAAATTACCCACGAATAAGAAAATGTGGTCATAAAGCTTTAATATAGGACTAGCATGATTAACTACCTACTGTCCCCTAAATTTATTTATATATTTTTAATTGTAGCTATTCAATTTCTTGTAATTTAATAGATATGTGTAAGTTTTAGGCTTGTTCTTGTTGGCTTGTCCATCTGCTTCTATAATGACCGTTTATTAATATTGCAGCTACTCCCTTGGCCTCTATCATAACATGCCTATTGATGTGTATAGGAAATACGAGTATATATATTGACAGAAGAAAATTTGTTGTTAATTTAGCTTGCTAATATGGACCTAATTTATTAATCAGTTCATTCAAGATGGATGTGGGGTTTCTTTATTCTGGCAAGCTGGAAGTATCACTTTTTTGGGTACATGAAAATCTTCTAACATACAAAGACGTTTGCTGATTGAAGAATTTTGTAACATGGATGATAACATCCATAAGTAACAAAATATTTAAAGATCTTTTATTAAGAAACCGTCATTGTTGGTCCACCCCCCCCCCCTCCTTCTTGATGCTAGGGGTGCAGTACATTTTAAAATGGAAGCTTCAATGGAAATTCAAAACTTCCCGAACCGGTCGTCTAAGAAATTACAAGTAACAACAGATACATCCAACTACTGCATTAAAGCAATAAAAGTCCTTGACTTGAATAAATAAATATCGATTTAAACCAAATTAAAGTCTTAAATATTTCTATAAAATTGAAATAAAACCAATAAAATGTACTATAAAAGTATCCCTACGATTATGCTTATTTTTTGTCTTTTCCTCTTAAATTTACAATTTTAAACAGGGAGGGAAAGGACATTGGGCTGTAGATTATACTGGCACCCGATGTTTTATAAACAAAATCTCTTAGTCGTTCGCATTAATCCTAATTGGTTGGTACCAACTAACTGTAAAAGCTTTTTTACCAATAATTTTAGTTTCAATAAGGGGTAATTTTGTTTTCCTAATTGGGTGTGTATATCAAAATATCGTCGACTGCCTTATTTCTTAAGATCCCAGATTGTCTTTATAGTATGATGCTGTTTAGGTTGTCTAAGAATCGAAACCATTTCCTTTCCGGCAACAAGCAGATGCTTTGTTCCCAGCAATATTATGGAAACACCTAATAAAATTGATTCTTTCCAAACTCCCCCCCCCCCCCCCCCACCTACTGACATAAAAATGGTGCTATAAAAGTCAGGGGGGCGTAAAACCAAGATTTTCCCACTCACTATAACATACGGAGCAAAAGAAACAAGGATGAAAACATTCATAAGTAGCTAAGCATTATAAGTGATATAATATCAAGTGTCCTATTGTATAAAGTTGTAAAGTTTTATTTGTTAGCCCGTTAAGATCTCGCCAAACACTAAACTAATTAGGTTCCCTATTTCATGGAAGCTTCACGAACCCAGTAAAAGTGTCGGGCTGATTATGACGTAAAAAAATAATTAGCCAATGAGAGGCCACCACTATAAATTTTACCATTGGTCAATTATGGCCTCTCATTGGCTAATTTTTTTTCTTACGTCATAATCAATCCGACACTATTACTGGGTTCAAGCTTCACAAAGGTCCTGGATATGTTTTCATCCCTTTAGTAAAAGTTGATTAATAGCTGCTATATTTTTTGATGGGTGGGGAGGGGGGGGGGTGTTTTGATGTTATGTCACCCAAAAAGTCTAAACCCTTCAAATTGCATATCGATAGAACTTCAACAGCATTGACAGAGGCACTAGAAAAGGTTTGTTTTATAAACTGCTCCTGATAGACAAACGAACTTTTTAGTATATAGAAGTACTGACAGACTATATATGTATAACAACTACTCTTCTAAAAAATTAGGGGAAACTGAAAAGAGGAGGGTTTTGTCTGTGATTTTAAAAGTATCAATAAAACGTTGAAAATTTGCTCTAATTGTGGCTTTTATTCGATTGATACGCTTTAAATCTACTGATGTATACAAACTTATATAGGACATTATATAGGTTTTAAGTGATTTAAATCGGCTTAAAACATTTAATTTATGAATGAAATGTACCTTTAAATCGTGTCTCTTTGGATTGCTATTGTAAAAAATAATGGTTGAAAAATGGGATACCAATGAAGGGATACATCAATTAAAGATAAATAAAAAGTCACTTCTTGCTTAACATTTGTCTTTGATTATTTTGAACGTATTTGTAAAATATTAAATTAAAAGAATATTGAAGCTTTTTAGTGCCTATAAAAAATGACGTCATACTGGCCTACCATAGGTCAATTAAACTACTGTCCTGCAATTGGTAATTTAGTCTGTGTATTGGCCTATAATTTGTCATTATATTGTATAATGCACTTTTTATAGGCATAACAAATAGCTTAGGAAATAATACATCTTTTATGAGATATTATGGCAAATTTATAAAGAGTTAGAAAAGATCATTATTAAGAAATTTCCATAAATTTTGGAGCACAATTTTCAGGCTTGTTTAGTAAAGTTTATGTATCATAATCTTTAATTCTAAGTTTAATTGTGGCTGAAATCCTAATTATTTCAAACCACAGATTCAAAAAAGGTAAAAAGTGTATTGAAAAAACCTTTCATGATATTCATTGTATTTTGATGTACTCGTTAAAATTTTAAATACTTATTTTCACAAATATCTTTCATTATTACATTTAAAACAAGGTACATATATCCATACTATCTGTACGGACAGACAGACGGACGGACAGACGCTACTTAAAACAAGGACGCTAAACTAAGGTGGATAGCGTGAGAAAAAGAAAAAGTCAAACAGACAGAAGAACAGACAGGATTTTTTGTAAAATAGATTAGCTTAAAAAAGACGACTTTTCTTTTCTCGAGGAAAAATATCTATTAGTTGGTATTAAAGTATTGGAATTACAATTAATTTAAATTAAAGGATTAATTGGTACAATATAAAATATTGTTTTTTAAAAAGTTGGCCATTTTCCCTTAACCGAAAACTCTCCCAAGAATAATCACTTAAAATAATGACCCCCCCCCCCAAAAAAAAACAAAACAAAAAAAAAGTCCCCCTGTAGGGATTAGCCGCTAGTAAGCAATAACGATAAAACATACATGACGTCAAACGTACGGACAAAGCATTATCAGAAAATCTACGCTATGCTACCAATAATAATGTAGGCTAATTTTAAGGCTATATCCCATCCATTATTCTAAACTAATTTGTAGTGCAACCAGGGAGGCAGGGATAGCTCATTGGTAGAGAAATAATATATTAATTGTTTGAGTAGATTGATATTATTTTAGCTAACAAAGGGCAGGACGAATGTATAGATTTTTGTGGAAAATTTCACTCTTTGAATTTAATTCAGTGATATTGCATCTGTATTAACAATTAGTGACAATATATTTAATGACAACAATTATAGCATGCAATAGTACAATATAATGCAGAAGGGATAATGATTTTAAGCAGCAGCACATGGCTGCAGCAACTTAGTGCCGAGCCCTGGTTTTCTTTTTCTTTTTATCCTAAAACCAATTCTATTCACCGTGGATGCAATCTGTTAATAAATGAGAGCGTTACAACCCAACAAAAAAATGCAGATGATCATAACTCAATCTTGATATTTTGTACATTTTAAAATCGATGAATGATCCAGTTAATACACCAATTACGCGTAGAGAATTAATAATTAGTTAACAGATTTGGTACTAATTGTGTATTGGAGGATCTCGCTAACCACTAAACCGATATGGTTCTCCTTTACAGGATAGATTCTCAAAGGAACTGGGAAGGTTTTGGGGAGACTACCACCACCCTATATTTACACACAGACATAATAAGGGAATCTAAGCAAATAGATAGATAATAGTTAGGTATAGAGTAGCCTGTTCCAAAATTAAGGATATAAATGAAAAATATTATTATTACAATGTTGTTAACTTTACATACAGACATAATGAGGGAATAGTTAGACATAGAGTACATACAGACATAATGAGGGAATAGTTAGACATAGAGTACATACAGACATAATGAGGGAATAGTTAGACATAGAGTACATACAGACATAATGAGGGAATAGTTAGACATAGAGTACATACAGACATAATGAGGGAATAGTTAGACATAGAGTACATACAGACATAATGAGGGAATAGTTAGACATAGAGTACATACAGACATAATAAGGGAATAGTTAGACATAGAGTACATACAGGCATAATAAGGAAATAGTTAGACATAGAGTACATACAGACATAATAAGGGAATAGTTAGACATAGAGTACATACAGACATAATAAGGGAATAGTTATACATAGAGTACATACAGACATAATAAGGGAATAGTTAGACATAGAGTACATACAGACATAATAAGGAAATAGTTAGACATAGAGTACATTCAGACATAATAAGGGAATAGTTAGACATAG
This sequence comes from Acartia tonsa, assembly GCF_053477335.1. Taxonomy (NCBI): domain Eukaryota; kingdom Metazoa; phylum Arthropoda; class Copepoda; order Calanoida; family Acartiidae; genus Acartia; species Acartia tonsa. The sequence continues at coordinate 45,612,561 of NC_137268.1, forward strand.
AGTACATACAGACATAATAAGGGAATAGTTAGACATAGAGTACATACAGACATAATAAGGGAATAGTTAGACATAGAGTACATACAGACATAATGAGGGAATAGTTAGACATAGAGTACATACAGACATAATGAGGGAATAGTTAGACATAGAGTACATACAGACATAATAAGGGAATAGTTAGACATAGAGTACATACAGACATAATAAGGGAATAGTTAGACATAGAGTACATACCGACATAATGAGGGAATCTAAGGTAGATTAGTAGGCATTGAGTAGCCTGTTCCAAAATTAAGGATATTAATGAAAAATATTGTTATTACAAGGTTGGTAGCTTTACATAAATACATACATACAGATATAATGAGGAAATAGTTAGACATTGAGTAGCCTGTTCCAAAATTAAGGATATAAATGAAAAATATTGTTATTACTAGGTTGGTAGGTAATATTGTAAAAATATGATACCCTAAAGGGGACATCTATGCGATGCATCGTGGCATACCAAGTTATAAGGATTCTCAAAAATAAAGAAATGCTACTATATCAGGCGTGTTTTTTAATATTAATATTAGGGAGAAAGCACTGACTCATATACAGGCTTAGGTTGGACTTTCAGAAAATAGCTTAAAACCAATAAAAAGCTTTTTTAAGAATGTTAAAATTCAGATTACAGACAAAAACGTTGATAAGATCTTTGGCTAGAGAAAGACAGACGGACAAACAGACAAACATCAACTTGGATTAATTTGTTTTTGAAAGTATTATTCCCTGTCCTCGACGATACATTCTTAAAGCTGCATTTTTATCTTAGTGGTAGGTAAACAGGTTGGATACTTAAGAAGTTTTTATTTTCAGATGTTAATATAAATATGATCATTTTAATCTCCAAGAAAATAGCATCTATAAGGAATTATATTTCATTATTTCAGCCTAATTTATAGACTATGAAATATAATTAATCATTGAAAAAAAATCCCAAAGTTGAATTACCTAACATAGTCTAATAAGTATATAAAATTAGACCTTTTTATGAAATATCTAAACACAGTAAAAGTGTCTGACTTATTATGACGTAACAAAAAAAATAGCCAATGAGAGGCCTTTATTGACCAATGGTAAAATTTATATTGGCCTCTCATTGGCTAATTTTTTTGTTACGTCATAATCAGTCAGACACTTTTACTGTGTTCAATTATCTTCTTCGGATAAGTCTTTTATTAGGGGCTACATGAAGAGGGGGTAAAAGTCGTCCCCTTAATTTTCAATTTTAGTGTTGAAAAAAAATATTTCTAAATATTCCAGGACCTACACTGTAAAGGAAAAACATATCGGTTCAGCGGGTAGGAAAATCTTTCAGATCACACACACAGACAGTTTTCCTGTTACTTTTATATTTTAGATATCGGGCCACGGTTTTTTTAAGGAATGGTCGCCCTAAGGGCAAAACTACTAAAACTATGGCTAGAAATAGATCATAATTTTATATTATACCATATTTGATTTATTGGTAAAGCAGCTTTTAAATTTGTCTTTAGAGGAGTAGATACTTTAGAATCAAAGAGAAAGAGGACAACGGACTGTTTATTACACTAGTCCCCAAAGTTTTAAAATAACCTTTTCTTATTCGATTGATTACCAACTTTATGGACTTTTGTGGATTTTGATTGATTAATTCAGTGTTTAAACGTTTCTATTTATCTATTTATCGATGTAAATATCTATCTAAGTGTATATCTATCTATCTCTCTATGTTGATGGTTAGCTAGGTGTAATCTTATGTAAATGATGCTATCTACCTATATCTATCTATACATGCAAATATCTATCTAAGTGTCTATCTACCTATCTCTCTATGTTGATGGTTAGCTATGTGTAATCTTATGTAAATGGTGCTACCTTTCTATCTATCTTTATATCTACCTATCCCTCTATGTTGATGGTTAGCTAGGTGTAATCGTTTGTAAATGGTGCTATCTATCTATCTATGTATCTATCTAACTATCTATCTATATTCTATATATCTATCTATCTAACTATCTATGTATCTCTCTATGTTGATGGTTAGCTAGGTGTAATCTTATGTAAATGACGTGTCAGACAATTTTTAGGCTACTCTGTTATTAACTTTCACAAGGTACTAGGCATCCAAAGATTCTTCAAAAATCTATTTATGTATGTTCTCTCAAATCACTGAACTGATTGAGTTCTACAATTTTGGGAGAGCTTTGCATAGGTCTCATGATAGTTTCAATCTGATTTTAGAAATAAATTTTAGCCTTTGGATTGTTTAATGCCATTTTTATTCTTTTTTCCCCTTTCTTCTATAAAAGAAAAGCTCCACGCCTAGACAATAGGGGCGAAAACACTACTTTAAGAAAAAGATTTCTAAAAAGAAGAAGATAAATATGTCATCCTAATTTGTTGATTTTATCCCCTATAAGAAGAATTAATATGTCTTTAATTGCTAAAAAAAACAAATAAAGGATTCAGTTCAATACAAAGGCATGCAGAATGGGGGTGGAGTGGGTGTCAACAACACCTCCCTCACAATTAAAATTGGGAAGGTCTTCCTTCTTCCTATTTAGATGAATGGTACGCCATTGGTGTATATTTACTTTTTAGAGAAGCTTTTACTCACAAAAAAAAATATATAATAATGAAAGGTTTTAAAAAGCTAGAGAAAGGCGGAGATGGATATGTTTTATGAAGAAGAAAATAGTTTTTCATCGCATCGTATTATAGACAGAAAACTATGAAAACTGGTTTTAATTTTATGATTTTTTATTTTAATATTCGTGTCTGTAATATGATGCTATACATAATTTTTTTAGTATGGCTTGAAGCTTCTCTTTAAACTTTGTTTCCCCTGTTATAAATTATTATCAAATTACTTATCCCCAATTTTTCAAACTGGGGGCGTGATGCTATGGGCTTCAATTTGGGCAAAAAATGAATACTTTTTTGTCTTAGATTTATGGTCTAAAATGAATCATAGGGTTATTTTTAAAGAAATACTTTCAAGTCTATGCGTCAAGCCACAAAAAATTAAGCGTTTTTTTTAGGGATTTCTAAAGATTTAAATACCTTTCAGACAAAGCAAAGAAATAAGAAATAGTTTAGGCAATAAATATTTAAAACTTCAATATGAGAGGACAGCTAGATTTTGCCAAATGTTTTGGATCTAATTTTGTACTTGTAAGTTTTTCCGGGTTTTACAAATGTTTTGAAAAAGTTTTCTTTCTAATGTACAACCAAAAGAGATTCTTAATTCCAACTATTTCCTTGTTGTCCCAGGAATCACTATTTAAATACAGATAAATAGGTTAATTCAAATATATCATACAACAATTTGTTGTCAACGTATTTTTTTAAAAAGCATGATTAAATGGTTGTACGGACTTTCTGATAACGACTATAGAGTTTCTACGCTTCCTAAGTCGTACCTAAAAAAGCCAATCATTACGTACGGACCGAACCTTATAATAGAAAAGCTTCACTTTTAAAAAGTCAAGAAACATTAAATGTTTGACGCAATAAGCTGAGAAATCTCTTATGTAAGAAGTTGCTTTGCTTTTATATTATCTAGTTTTTACTGGTATTCAAAGTAAATTAAAGGACAATGGAAACTAATTTATCTTTTTCACAATAGATCACTAGAGGCTGGTGGCAAAGCTTATATAATCTTTGCTTTTCTGGACGTAATCGATCGTTAATTTGAAGAATATTTTTTTAGATAATGAATGTAGAATATACATGGATATTATGACAGGGGAAAAATTGTCGTCAATTTAGCTTTCTAACAAGGACATTATTTATTGGAAAGTTCGTTCATCCAGTATAAAGAGAAGGGGATAAAAGAAGTGGATAAGGGGAATCATTATTTTATCCAGCTGCAAGTTTCACTTTTATTAAGTACATGATTATCTGGTATAAGATCCAAGTAATAATAAATCCATTTTCCTAATAAATTCATTTTTTCAAAATATTAGTCATCTAGATAATTAATAAAGTGTTATCTTGCGTTTTTAAGATAAACATTAAGATCGTTTTACAATTAATTGATGGCAATGAACAAGAAACAAATATAATTATTGAATATTATAAAATATTGTTGTTCAATTTATGTAAAATCATGATACTTAATTTAGACTTACTTATATTTTACGTCGTAGTAACTTATAACATTGTGTCTAAACGTCCTAGAAATTATCAAAACAATAGGATAATTTTAAAATATCAAGTTAGCTATTAAAATGGATATACATTATACATACACATAATTCGATGATATATTGACAGGTTAAAATTTGTTGTAAATTTAGGTTGCTATTTTGGATATTATTTATTGGTCAGTTCGTTTATTTAGTAGGAGGGGAGGGTATGGGGCAATGGGGGAGGATGGGGTGTTACGTTACTTTAGCAAGTTTAGTATCACTTTATAGATACATAAAATTTTGTGCAACATCCAATTATACATCGATTGAAATTAATAAAAAGTTATAATGGACTTAATTATTTATGTGTATAGAGTTGCTACGCTTCCTAAATTACAACTAAATTATGCTTATTAAGTTAATAATTAATTAAAATTTATTATGTTATTGGTAATTAGGTTTATATTACAATGATTCAAACAATTACAATTTTAAAGACTCATCTTATTTTGTAGAATTTTTATGATTTAATTATTTTTCCACAAGTGTTTGAGATAACTGTGCATAACTGATAATTGGCTATTCCTATTATTTGTTAGTACTGCTAGTAACTTTCAAATTTCTTCTATCCAAACATTTAAGTGGAAATGAAGGCATACCATCCGAATACTCTTGGAATGATAGAGGAAGAAAAAAACAGGACAAAAGATCTTTAAAGAGATTTCCAAAGGGACTGTCAGTTGCAAATATCAAATTCCAATTTTCTTGCGAATAAAATCTGTTTAGCTTAAGGCAACAAATATTATAACAAAATATATTGAAATGTTTTTAAATGCTTACTTTTGACATATTATAAATACCCCCGATTACTATTCACAAAATTACATCTTCTGTAGTTATAATCGGAAAAGTTATGTCACTGTTAAAGATTTGTACTACTCCAAAATAGTCCCCAAAGTTTTTAATTTTAAGGACTACTTTAATTTAGAGTCCAATGTCCCCTCTCTCCATGACCCCAGAAGATTTTTATGAGGGAGGGGGGGGGGGGGGGTCTGTTATACTGTTATACTGCCCTTTTCCTCTTCTTGTATAAATTTTACATTAGTTAATTATGCAATCGTATTATAGACAGATTTTCTGTGAATATTAAATGGAAAAATTGTAAGATTAAAACTGGTATTAATTTCCAAATCTTTATTTTAATATTCATTGAAAATTTTCTGTTTTTCAAAGCTATACATGATTTTCAGTATGGCTGAAAACCGGTTCGAATCTACAAAACAGATTTTAATCGTTCAAAACTGGAAAATCCTTTTGTAATCTTCGTGTGTCCTTTTCTACATTCTGTATTTGCTGCGATAAGCGGTACTTCTGTAAAGACGGGCGATTCTGCTGTCTATGACACTTTAACGTCAGGTCCAACAACCCAGAATAACTAAGCGGAGCCGTATCTCTCCTTTTCTGTTCAAACTTCCCTGAAATTAGGTTAAATAACACCCATTTGACAACCAACTCTTTGATTACACGTCCTTTGTCTGGTAGTCCTAACTGTTCATTGCGCCTGCTTTGAACCCAGGCATTTCCCCTTACTCTCACTATTAGTGTCACCAGACTAGAACCCGACACCTCCCCGATAGCACACTACACTAATGCAGCAATTTGCGGTTGGCGATGCTTCTGTTAAGTAGATCCTGATAAGGGCAATAAAAGCTTTGAACATTGATAATCTGATACAAATTTTTCCTTAAAAAATATTGTAGAAGTTGTACCCGCCCCATTAAAACTTTATACTGAAGTAGCTGAATATATGGTTGTATATCCATTAAGATCTTGGATACCACTTGAACATTTAGCCTACTAAATTATCTTGTTATTGGGTAGGTTTTAAGCTATTTTTCAAAAGGTTTAATGCAGAGTTTTTTTTCTACTACCTAAATACTGTGTTCACTGTAATATTTGATATAAAAGTAAGTTGAGGATGGAGTGAGGGGGGGGGGGCTACATATCTTGACAAGCGAATATCGGGAAAAGGCCTAGAACGCTTTGAACATTTGATAATCTGATCAAAAATCAATAATGGCATTGGGGAGGGAGTGTGCGGATAAAACAGTACAATATACTGATATACAGCTAGAATAAAGAAAATCTTGTGAATTTAGCAAAATATGTGTAAATGAGATGTACTATATTTTGACTAGGGTTGGGCCGGATACCGGATACCAGATATCCGGCAGATTTCTAATGTCGGATATACGGTTCTGGCCGGATATATGGCCAACGTTTGATATCCGGCAATTTACCGGATATCCGACGTCAAAAATCAGCTGGATATCATGTAACCAGATAGTTTTAACATCCGGTATTCGGCCGAATATTGAAAGTGACCGAAAATCCCGCCGGATAACCGGCCAGACCGAATATCCGGCCCAACCCTAATTTTGACTATAGAATACAATACCAAGGATCTTAAGGGATAAGACAGCCTAAGATTTGCCAATTAAGATTTGATAAATGTCTTCAACGTTTTTAGGCCAACTAGAGAGAGAACGCTTTATAAACTTTGGGTATCTGTAGTAATTTATAGCAGAATGCCCCATCCCATTATGCATTATTTCTTCTTCTTTTTGAGTAGATTGTTCTTGTTAAATTTAAAAACACGATTATTATACACTGCAAATTCTATTTAGATTTATTTTTTTCTATTTTAACTTCAAGTTTTTCATAGTTTGCAGTGTTAAGTCTGTTTATAGTCATAGACATACATAACTGGGTGACAGACAAACCAATATGACGAGATTGTACATAAGTTTGGAAGTACAACATCAAATAATCACTGAACTTATAAACGTTTGTATACTATATGTTTTCAGAGATCTCTTTGTTTTTTTAGCCACATATTTGTAAAAAAATCGAGAAAAACACAAAATATTGATTGTACATAATTGGACCATAAAATAGCCATTATGATAATAAACTAATCTATTTCCATTTCTTCCCTCTAATAATAACCAGTTACCAAACGCATGATCCAACAGTTCCAATTTTTTGGGGGGAAGATTAATTTCTCGTCCATGGTCTTATCCCACTATCTTTCTTGTGGTCAGCAGACTTATAGTAAAAGGATACACATGTGAAGGGGAAGGAGAGGGGGTGGGGGGGAATATGTGTTGGTTGGGGGAAATTATTAAAGGGGGGGAGTAGGAGGGAGGGAGGGGGGACCAGTAGTTGCTTGGGGCTCTGCCTTGGTCTTTAGGCATTCTGCCCAGAGCAAAATATTCTCAACTTTTCTTTTACCAATACGCCAGGTGTCATTCTAATACCGTAAACTCAAGAGAATAGCAGAAACTAAAGGATAATGCTCAGGTAGGTAGTGGACAATTTGTATTGTTTGTGTTCTTCTTCTCAGTGTCAGGAACAATATTGCTTTTTATATGATGATTTTAGCGAGTTAAAGGGGTTGTAAATTAAACTATTATTTCTACTTAAATATACAACATACCATTGCAATTGTTATTAATAAGTTGGTTGTCTGGGGGAAAGAAGAGAGGCAAAATAGTATTTGCTCGGATATATAGGACAATTTTGAGAGGAGATTGATTTGACGTCCATCGACCTATCTCTGTCAGCTAATTTTGTGCTATTTGTAATATTGTCAGTATTGTAGGGAATCTATGTTATAACACACTCACACACATACACACACACACACACAAACACATTAAAACACAAACAAGCAGACAGATATTAAAATCTATGGTAAGCGATTGTCAATTTTGTGGGGGGGGGGGGGGGGGGAGGTTGTCTAGGTGGGAATGGGGGGGGTGGGGAGTGTTGACTACTTATCAATAAAGGGTTTAGAAAAATAAAATTGATTCAAGGATTAAAAAATACAATTTGAGACCAAAAAACAATATTGATTTAAACTTTAAATCGCAGATACTCTTTATTGTGCTATATTTAGTCTATGAGTGTAAATATTATCTTATTTTCAGCCCAATATATAAATAATTCGATTCTATATCCTACAAATTAAAATAGCACTAAACCTGTCTAATACACAGCTTCTAATCATTTTGGAGATCTTAAGTAACATACATACAGACACAAATACATACAGACAGACAGACACATACAAACAAACAGAAGGCCATACGTACAAACAGACAGACAGACATACAAACAGACAGACAAACATACATCCAACTACTTAAGTAAATAGGATATTGTTAGTGTCTCAACCATGACACTTTGGTTGAGCTTGACTTCCGAATTAGCGGGAAGTTCACGAGATCAGTTGGCGAACATACAAACCCCCAATACCAGGAACCATCAAGTTTCAACAGCAGGTTTGAATATAGATTTATTGATGAAATTATTTCAAAAGACCTGAAATTACAAGATCAATTAATAAACAGAATAAAATATTATTCGTTATATTAAAACTTTGAGCACTAAAAAAAAATCTTTTTCTTTTCTTATGGTTAAAGAATCTTTGGAAACTTTGGCTTTAAAGGAAAATTATTTGGTTTAATAAATCATAGTTAAATGCAACAATAAGGCACGTAAAAATTACTAAAACATATATTAATCATAATTAAGTTTCATGCTTAGCTGGCTAAAGCCTTTTTAAAACTACATATAATCGTCCTATACACCATACTTCTTAATCAAATTAACAAATTCTACCTGAAGCTCTTATGGTTTCAAATCCCTGATATACTAGGGTCGTTCACACACAATGAGACCAATGATAGGCCCAATTTTGTTCTCCGAAATCTTCACACACTCATGTCTCATTCAAAAGTGAAAACGTGGGCGCATATAAACAATCCATGCTGCGTCACTTTATGAAGGGAAAGTCAAAAAAGACGACATTTGCGCTTAGTTTTAGGATTAATGGTAAGGAATTAATTTTGAACTTGATAAACACAAAGCTTCCTCGAAAAGAGGTTAAGACACACCCCCCGTTTGAAAGTCAAATTAACTTCCTTAACGAGATTCAAGGTTTTTTTGCGCTGAGCACTAGCAACATTTCTCACTAAACTCAACTCACCATAATCACATGAGAATAGCCACATCCCGAAAAACATGACAATTTCTGCTCCTAACTAAATGAAACCCCGTGAAATGCATACACAATATTATACTCCTCACTAGGACTCATAATACCTCACATTTTAGGATAGAAGGATGGGGATTGGTTTGTACCATACAACATTCCATGCACATGACAATCACAAGATCACATACACAAATCCTAAAATGGATAATCCTATTAATCATGATGTTGTAAATATAACAACTTATACTAAATAATAATCATTTCATAATCAATAGGTAATAAATCATTATTAATAAATCAATAAGTACCTACGAAATCAGGTTGAAATGTAAATGTAAACAAATAATGGTAATTAAAACGAAATAAATCTTAGACAAGAAAATTAAGATTTATAGGTACTTAAAACTAAATTTGTTAAGCATCAAAAAGAGTAGTAAGAAAAAAATTTTCAAAATCCTTGGGCAGAAAGTTTTTCAAACCTAATGAATAAGAACTGTAATATCTTAATCAACAATAAAACTTTTTAATACTTAAAGAATAGCAAAATAATAATATCTTCGTTAGAAATTTTCATCGGAATTATAAAAAAAATACCAATTTTTCTTTGTAAAAAATATGAGACTTTAAATATGAATTTTCAATCATTCCTTGATCTGAATAAAAATGTTTTACTTGATTGAAATTCATATATAATTTAAAAAAAATCTGCTAAAAAAATACTTGATTTTTTTCTTAGAATAAATATCGAATCACGCAACCTCGACACATTTATTCCTTTTTGGTAAACTTTTCAGGTAAGTTTTATAATGAATTGTACTTTTGAAAAGAAATTAAACTCAATAAAATTAAATTTGAGCATATGAAATAGAATAAACTTTAATCGCATTTCATTTGATTCTTATTTTAGGCATAAAATAGGCATATGAAAATGTAGCTTTTTACTAAAAAAAATGTTCTTAGTTTTCATAAAATAAGAATCAATTATTAATCATAATTTTTTAACCGCTTCTATTTTAATATCTGCGATAAAAATGAAGGAAAGGTTAATTTAAAATATGCATAGTTTATCTTAAATTAATTCTGTGATATTCATATAAATAATAATCAATATTTTAATAATATCATACATCGTGCTCATTATTATAAATGCTTATCTCATAGAAAATAGAGTTTACATTTTTAAACATGAACGAAAATATATGTACCTAGGAAATAATTGCTATAAAATACTTTCTCAAGGTTTAAAATTGCCCTGTCCGAAATCGCTAGGTACATATATTACTACGAATCTCTGCTCTCGGAATGAAGAAAAATCTTTACGCGTGGATTATTAGGAATCCTTGCCTCCGGAGTGAAAGAAAAAACTTTATTTGCTTACAAATTAAAACAAATATCTTGATTTTTTGCGATAATCTTTTTTAAAATAATAATAAGAAATATTTTAAACATTATCATAATAATTTTACATGTTGTGTTCTTTACTTTAATGCATTATCTCATACGAGAATCTGAGAAATAACATATTTAAGCAACCGTGAACCATGAAAAAAATACCTCGAAAAATACTTTAAAAAATCTATTTTTCTCAATCTAAAAAAATCTGCAAAATCATTTGGTAGTTGATACACACAAACTTTTGCTTTTCAAAATCATACTTAAAGAAACAAAATCTTTTAAAATCTGCTTTAAAAGTCTAAACAATTTTGTAGAATTTTTGTGCTTAAATATGAACAATAAAATTAGTTGAATAATGAATACTTATTCTTTGCAGAACCTTTTTAGGTTCCCTTCACAAGCTTAATATATAACTTGTAATATTTTTTCTTTGAAGATCATTTTCACATAAATAGTTTATGTTGTAGATTAGATATGTGTGGTTTGAAATTTTTCAATGACTTTCTGGCGGCAACACCCGCCATATTTCCACCCGCCATTTGCAGGCCTCTTACCCTGTGTCGGGCGGTAAGGTTGGCAGCAGCCAAGTCGATTCTTGATTCATGACAGCACCAGGGCAAGTAATAAAAGTGTGACTGTCATAAAACTTAGAATCATCTACCGGCTTTTGTCCGGCCGGAACCGAAACTCCCGTCGGCTCTTGTCCGGCCAGAACCGAATTTCTTATTGGCTCTTGCCCAGCTGGAACCGAAACTCCCGTCGGCTCTTGTCCAGCTGGAACCAAAACTCTGATCGGCTCTTGTCCAGCCGGAACCGAAACTCCCGTCGGCTCTTGTCCGGCTGGAACCGAATCATTCAGCGGCTCAATACCCGCCGTAACAATATTCTCAACGGCTACAGTATCGTTACCAATACCATCAGGAATAACTGCAGCACAACTAACATCATTATCAATAACAGCTACGGCAGACCCAACCGGCTCATTATCAACAGCTACGGCAGTACCAACCGGCTCATTATCAACAGCTACGGCAGTACCAACCGGCTCATTATCAACAGCTACGGCAGTACCAACCGGTTCATTATCCACCGCTACGGCAGCTTTATATGCAGATTTCTGCTGACCAGCTCCATAGTCAGCACTTGTACAGATAAAACCACTACCAAAAATGGTTCGCCACAACATAGACTGGCCCACTTTCTGGTAGGTTGATGGAAACACGTCAGGATGTGTATTTCCAATGATGATATCTAAGCCTCCACTAATATATGTAAATCTTTCTGGCGGCATCTTAAATATCTTGGCGGCGGTTTCCGGATGGACCGAGCGCATCTCGTTGCCACCTCCGAGGTTAGGCATAACAGCTGCCTCAAATTCTCTCAAGTTACCATCCCTGTCCTTCAGATAGAACATCACATTGCGGCAGGATGATTCACTACCGTCAGCAACAGAAATGTTTGTATATCTGCCGGTAGATTTCAGCTCCAACTTGTGGGACATCTTCTCAGATATAAGTGGTAGACTCGAACCCGAATCAAACATGACGGCGGCATGGCAGGCGCCGCCGCCAGGTGCTACAACTGGAACTATTTGCAGCAGGAAGGTACATGTGCTAGGCTCAGAACTTGATTTGTAGACTGTATTCACACTAGCAATAGCCTCATGCAACATACGACTATGATAACCGTCGCAATTATTGGTGCCACAGACACCAAGCTTATCCGATTTATTACAATTGTCAGCAGCATGACCATCACACAAGCAGAGTTCACACAACTTATTCTGCTGGACAACTTTTTTTCGGTCAACAACATCCATCTTCTTAAATGTGGGACAACGGAAAATAGGATGTTTATCCTCGCAATTTTCAACAGGACATGCACTGTTCCACTTGGAAGCCTTGTCCTTTCCAGCCTTTCCATTCTCATTGTCACTGCGGCCAGACACTTGCGCGGCGGCAGCTCTATCACGATTTCTCTTGCCGGCGCCATTGTCATAGGACATATCACCGGCCAACATGGCACCCCTGGTCCTCTCCAGCAGTTCTACAATCTTCTGGATGTTTGGTTGGTTCATGCTACCTAGCTCCATCATAATTTTGTCTCTCAAATTTTCAGGGCACTTGTCTTTAAAAATATGAATAAGAGTTAGGTGATTGTAATCCTTAGCTGCAGAACCAACGATGGCTTCTACCTCCTGCATCATGCTCTTGAAGGTAGCAATTGCGCTAACCACGTCCACAGGTTTATCCACAGGTTTCATCTTGTTCAACTTAGTTAAAATCCTCATGAACCGGCGAGTGTTTGATAAAAACATCTGATCAAGAAACGCCCATTGTTCATTATGATCTCTAATCGCTGACACTTGCTTGCGTAGTTCCGGGTTGGTTATCACCTTCTCCATACACAACATCAGACTTAACCTCTGGTCAGCAAATCCATAACCAGAGCATAGATCCTTAAAGACCTGTTTAAAGTTTGGGTAATCCGTGTCAGTACCGTCGAACGACGGCAACAAACTGTTGTCCCAGCGCCCATACTGCGGGTTGGAACTCCGAATATCCACGGCAGACATACTTCTGGAGAGAATGGCAGGTGTCCCACTCTCATCCAAATTAGATGAACGACGTTCCATCTCTCTAAGCCTTCGGTACATATCACGTACTTCTTGGCGCAACTCCATGGAAATTTTAAGCACTCCCATGTCCATCTTCACCTTCTCAATGACGTCGAGGTTCCTGGCGACAGTGCTTGACCTCGCGTCGTCTGAATCATTGTCAAGCCAGTACAGAATTTTTGTACACTGCTCCAACGACGCATAAACTTTATCTGCAACAGTTTTCTGCTCACTAGCTTCATCCAAATCACGCTTGAACTCGCGCAGCTCACTAGTATCCACGGCAGGTTTTAGACTTTTTATTAGGTCAGATTGGTCCTTGACCTCACTAAAAATGTCACGAATTGATTTTAAATTCACATTTTCACATGAACTAAAACTTTGGCAGGCTTTTAGATTTTCATAAAACACTTTTATCTGTTCGTCAAACACCTCTAGCCTTTCATTGCCAATAGCGATAGCTCGCTCAATTTTCTGCTTTTTAGTGAGCACCATATTGATTCACTAGGTAATTATTTCACAGAAAAATTGTCAATGTTTTTCAACCATCAGGTTATTTGAAATTGCTTGTGCAGCTCCTTCAAACTCCATTCATTTGAAATTGCTTGTGCAGCTCTTTCTTTTTTGCATCAATAATCTAGATGCTATTGATCTCTTGATGAATGCTAACGCCTATTCATCAGATACTTTGAAATTGTCTCAACCATGACACTTTGGTTGAGCTTGACTTCCGAATTAGCGGGAAGTTCACGAGATCAGTTGGCGAACATACAAACCCCCAATACCAGGAACCATCAAGTTTCAACAGCAGGTTTGAATATAGATTTATTGATGAAATTATTTCAAAAGACCTGAAATTACAAGATCAATTAATAAACAGAATAAAATATTATTCGTTATATTAAAACTTTGAGCACTAAAAAAAAATCTTTTTCTTTTCTTATGGTTAAAGAATCTTTGGAAACTTTGGCTTTAAAGGAAAATTATTTGGTTTAATAAATCATAGTTAAATGCAACAATAAGGCACGTAAAAATTACTAAAACATATATTAATCATAATTAAGTTTCATGCTTAGCTGGCTAAAGCCTTTTTAAAACTACATATAATCGTCCTATACACCATACTTCTTAATCAAATTAACAAATTCTACCTGAAGCTCTTATGGTTTCAAATCCCTGATATACTAGGGTCGTTCACACACAATGAGACCAATGATAGGCCCAATTTTGTTCTCCGAAATCTTCACACACTCATGTCTCATTCAAAAGTGAAAACGTGGGCGCATATAAACAATCCATGCTGCGTCACTTTATGAAGGGAAAGTCAAAAAAGACGACATTTGCGCTTAGTTTTAGGATTAATGGTAAGGAATTAATTTTGAACTTGATAAACACAAAGCTTCCTCGAAAAGAGGTTAAGACAGTTAGATTATATTTTTTATTTATTTTACTTTTTAACATCCTCATGGTCTCGCGTTCAAAGTGTGTTTGGTATTTTAGTAGCGCAGCTACTCTTTCCTTAGAGCACGTCCATAAATCTGTCGCCGCACTAAATAATTAACATACAACTCAAAACAAATCTACACAGCAACACGCTTGCTATAGAGAAATTCTATATATTTTACTATTGTTTCACTATTTACATTTAATTAACAAGCCGTTTCTTTACACTTATCAAAATAAGGAAACTTGTCCTAAAATTGCCTATCAAAGAATTACTCCCCCCCCCCCATTTTCACATAAATTGAAACTTAGGGGGAGTTAGTTTTTCCCCTCAGGGGCTCATCAGTATTCAATATAACCTAACCTAACCTGATTTTCAAGAAGGTATAAGTTTCAATGCTACTATCTTGATACTGTTGCGTATCTTATTGACATAATTTTCCTTGTTTTCTTGAAAATAGAAAGATTAATAGGTTTTTAAGTTAATCCACTTGGAAAAGTTAAATTATTAGGGATATAGGGAGTGGAATAAAGCTTCGAAATAAAATTTCAGTTAGCTTATTTATACGTTACTACAACAAGGATGACAACATCCATAAAAGCGAAGCACTGAAACTGTAGGACAAACGGACAATAACATTTCTTTATTGTCTGAACTGAATAATCAGAAAATAAAAGTATAAGAGTCAAAGCAAAATTGTAAGTAAATTTGTTGAAAAACTGCTTCATACAGGATAATGTTTATGGACATACATATAATATTGTTCTTTGTTGTCCCAGGAATCAATATACCAAAAATCAGATCAAACGGATAATTAGATCACATAAAAATTTGTTGTTAAAAAGGCAGAAAAATCAACATGTTAAAAGTGGACGTACGGACATTCTGGTAATGATTATAGAGTTGCTACGCTTTCTAAATCGTAACTAACTACTACAGGAATCACCATGCAAAGTTTAAAATCGATAGGACAATTCTAAAATGCCTAAATTAACGAATAAAAGCTATCTATCTCGGACGGACCGACTCTAGTTATAGAAAAGCTTTGCTTTTAAAAATTTACCATTAATATTTGAAGAGAACATTTTAAAATGCATAAATCGGTACCTCTAGTAAAAAATAATACAAAATGGTTTAGTGCAGGGAGGAGTGATTGTGGACTGTAGAAAATACTGGTACCCAAAGTTTTATAAACACATTCTCTCTTTTGTTGGATTAAATCTTAATTGTTCAGTATAATTTTAATCTACAGAAGATGCAATTTTGTTTATCGTCGTTTACGTGATCGAATTTATCGTCCATTTGTCCAGAAATCGAGAAAGTGTGAAAAGGTTTTTAATTTTATTTTTATCTCTGACAAAAATTGTCCTTTTATATAAATAGGTTTAAATTGTCATATGTCAACAGTAAGGGGACATTCGAGATTCTAGTTTTTTTTTTGTAAATAAATAGAAGAAAAAAACATGGAAGACAATTTTCACAACTAGCATATACATACAATTTACTAAAGTAAAAGCAAATGATTTTTCTATGGGTGTGATTGCTCTTGGAGAAACCATACCTCAAAATATTTATAAACATTCTCTAAACTAATAAAAAAAATCTTCACAGTAAAGGAGAACCATGTAGGTTCAGCAGTTTTGCATGATCCAGGCAAAACGATTACTGCTTTATATCATAGGATATAATGCTTGCAGTTGGTGGGGAATATCAATATTTTTCATTGAGGGTTGGCCTAAACCCAGCTTTCTGTCAAAAAGCCTATAACCAGCACCTAGCTATCAAAGTATATTTACTAGTTTTTCGGTACAAAATAAGTACAAAAATAATTAGATACAAAATGACAAAGACCAATTCAAGCTAAAAATTAATCCTTTATTGACGACTAGCAGCTGCGTCCCTAACATCATGGAAGAAAGATCAGTTAAATAGCCTAAAACTATCCGTAGACCTTTTTAAGCTTCAATCATAGATCATACTTAATAAACAAAAACCCTTACTACTTGATATAATAGGATTCAATATGCCTTAGAATAGGCCTTAACTACTATTCACCTGGTTAATGTAGAAGAAATACTTTTTAATTGCACGACTTTTGCCTGTAGATCTAAAATTTGTATGATGATATTTATTTCAAACATTTTAGAAAAGTATTATTCACCTGACATAGCAGCAGTAGGTTCTAACATGGAATTTATATGATACAGTGACGGCTTCTATAATTCTACCCTTTACCTCCCCCGACGACAAGTAGATGTGATACATTTCACGCTACAGTATCTGAAACATGATTATATGACTACTATGTTCGATATTTCAATAATTCTTGCCCATTTATTTAGAACAGTTCAAAGTCAGGGACAAGGGATTTAATAGTTATTTCTTTCATCGTATTATAAACCGCTTTCCGCGGATATAGAATGTACAATTATTAATCTTATGATTGTACATTTTTATATTTGTAGAAAGCTGGATATAATACGATGCTAGACATAGTTTTTTCGTATTGATGAGAACCGGTTTCTATCCACCGGATTCGAATGAATACGAGAAAATTAATTATTCTGGCTGTCCGGGACTTTAGGTACTAGAATCTATGCAACTATATTTTTTTTTTCTAGATAAATCTTGTTGTGAAGATATTGAACTAAATTGAATTAAAAGCCAAATGTCTTACCCTATATTCCTGGTTCAAAGTATTCTCTACAATCAAAGATTGATGGTATTTCTCATCATTACTAAAGTAACATGATGTTCGTCTATCTGTTTGTGTGATTGTCCATTAATTTCGTTACACAATTTTTAGGGAAGTTTTCCATTGTTCTAAGTTGTAGGCACTTTGGAAAGGGGGTAAGTCACCCACCCCCAAAAAAAAAAAAAAACTTCCGTCAGTCTTACACAAATCAGCTACAATACTTTTTAACACATGCAGCTTTTGATGAACATCGAAAAACAAGTTGTCAATGCTATTTTAAGGGTTGAAAATATCAATCATTGTTTTTTATCCTTACAATTTTTGATACATACTTGAAATATGATAAATCCTTTTGTCCAATTTGATTTCAGTAAGCATTTTTAGCAGGGAGGTAGAGGACATTGGCCTTTAAATTATACTGGTACCCAAAATTTAATAGACACTCTCTCTCATTCGTTGCATTGAAAACTTTAGGTATTAAATTTTGAAAGATGGTTCAATCTTTTCATCCAATAGTTTGGATCTACTTGGAGAATAATTTTGTTTTAAAACATTGGGTATGTACATCTATTTTTCGTCTACTGTCTTACTGTCTTTTTCCCGGATCATGATATATCTGCTTCCAGAATATCTTGGGTAAGATTGGGAAGTAGATTAATCTAACAGCACTTATCCTCTCCCTCCCATGTCAAAATGTAATATTTTTTTGTCATGTTAAATGCTAATAACAATTAACTATAACACATATACACTTTTCTCACATACCCACTTTTTCCTTCATTTTAAGAATAGTGTTTTTTGAAAACAGCTAAAATTCTGCTAAGGCTTTTGCTTGTATCAAGTATCAAGAACAATTTTAGACTATAAAGCTAGTTACTAGTTTTAAGTACTGAGCTTGGTAGGGAGAGGACACTTGATTGTAAATTATACCTCCCTCTAAAAATGTTCTCTTAATCGTTGGCTTAACATCATTGGGGGTCTTTGATTGTTTTAAAGTAGGGATAGTTTTGTTTATCAGCTAATAATTAATAACATCAGAATCATAAATTATTACTACAGCGAAAACTGTCCTTCTTTTCGGATAATGCAATAAGAGGAATTGACAAAACACTACAGCTGTTTTTAAAAGCGAAGCTTTTCTATAATTAGGGTCGGTCCGTCCGTACGTCCGTCCGTCCGTCCGTCACAAACGGATAGCTTTTTTCGTAAATTTAGGCATGTTAGAATTGTCCTATCGATTTCAAATTTTGCATGGTGATACCTTTAGTAGTTAGGTACGATTTAGAAAGCGTAGCAACTCTATAATCATTACCAGAGAGTTCATACGTCCATTTTAACCATGTTGTTTTTTTTACTTTTTTAACAACAAATTTATGTGATCTATTGATCTGATTTTTGGTATTTTGATTCCTGGGACAACAAAGTATAATATTATAAGCGAAGCAACTCTATAATCAAGTCCTAAATATGTAAGTATGTCCATAAACATTATCCTGTATAAAGCAATTTTTCAACAAGTTTACTTACAATTTTGCTTCAACTCTTATACATTTATATTCTGATTATTCAGTTCTGACACTATATAAGTGTTCATGTCTGTTTGTCCTACCGTTTCAGTGCTTCGCTTTTATGGATGTTGTCATCCTTGTTTTTTTAATAATTGCTTTGAAATAAATATTTTTAATGTTTCACTTTTATAAGTAAATTTTTGCTATCTATAAAAATTGCCATAACATAGTCAAACTTTTAGAGTTTATACCCTATTCTCAATTATAGCTAACACATTTACCCAAGTATTATAGCTTTATACATGCTATACTCACAAACGAAAACAGATATTCTACTTTTTAATATTAGAGTAAAACGATAGAGGGGGAAGGGGTTAAACAACTGTATATATCCCCTTCCCGAGGACCCGAGGACTTTCGATTGGGTTTTTGAAAATCAACCAATAGCGTCGGAAATATAAACACTGCCAAGTCGCTGTAAAAGAGCAGAAAGTAATTTGCTAGCAGACGAAAAATGTCCTTAACAGGGGAGGCAGGTAGTTCTCTGGTTATACATCTATACTATAAATTTTTTTTTTTATTATACATTTATATATTGCAAATACCGGTGTAGACAGCTTTATGCCGATATTAAAATTAAAAAATTATTAGATTAAAACCATTATTGTACGCTTCAAGAAGCTGAAGACCGGGCTGATAAAACTAGTGTAAATTCTATGAATTTTATTTTCATTTTTGTGGAAAATTGTCTCTAAGACGATGCTTTACATGATTTTTCAGTATCAGTGAAATTCGGTTTTTATTTCATACTGGGAAAAAACGTTATAATTATAGAGAAGTTATGCTTTAAAACAAAAACAAAAAAACATCGAACATTGCATTTTTTGGGCTGAACCATAGACAGTAAAAGTCATAAAAACAACTTTATCTATCCATTCTTTTATGCTTACACTTATCATTTGAAATGTGCGAAAAAAACAGCAAAATTTCTAAAAACTCATAAAAAATTTTGGGATGCCCTTTTTTCTTGGGGTGGTTCCTATTGGGAGGGTGGTGGTACCCTCCCCGAAAGAAAACGTAGAGGACCTACATTGTAAAGAAGAACCATATCAGTCCATTAGTTAGCAAGATTCTTTGCTGCACACAAAAAACCTTACTACTTTATATAATACTAGCGGCTTCTCCCATAGCCTCTAGGGGCTTTGCCCCAAGAGGTTTAATAAAACCAATTTTTCGTATTTTAGATTTAAAAGAAAAATTTTAAAAAAAAATTGGGGGGGGGAATTTTTTTTTTTTGGGGGGGAGGCATTTTTCATTTTTGGGGGGGATTAGGGGTGTCCCACCCCCCAAGAAAATAGTTAAAAACCTTCCCGGGACCTATGAGAAGCTACCCTGTAAAGGAGAACCCGATCGGTTCAGCGGTTAGCGAGATCCTTGGCCAAAAACAAACAGACAAACAGACATACAAACAAACAGACAGACATCGTTCTACTTTGTATTATAGACTACTGTATTATATGAATCAAAAAGCTAATTTTATCAAAGTTTTGCTGTTGTGAGTTTTTTGTTGCTAATTTGTATAGAAATCATTTGAATAATCCTTATGGCTTAAGGGACAATTTCGAATATAACTTATACAAGAACATATGTATTAACAAATGCCCATCAATTATGATGTGTAAAAAGGGAGAGAATAGAGTAAATTTTATAGGGGAAGGGGGGGGGGAGGATAAAATATTAAGTTAGTAAAGGGGTGACAAATAAATAATTTTTATATAAAAGTAACATGATGAGGTGGAGGGAGGGTACCACCAACCTCTCAAGATTCACGCTAGAAAAAAATGCAATCTCCCCCCCCCCTTATTTTTTTTTACATTTTTAGAACTAAAATTGAAACTAGAATGAATTTCCCCCTCCTTAAATGCCCCTAGAGGACTCTAGGGGCGTAAAGATGAAAGTAGGCAAGTGAAGAGATGCTACGCAACATAAATGTGCAAGTTGTTTTAAGCATAATATGACACGTTTCTAATGCACAGCGAGAATTATATACAATCTTTATTAACTATATTCTGCAGGGACACGGTTTTTAGGTGAAGGGGGTGGTAGGGTTGAAATATTGTTAAGAATTTAAGTAAAAGAATAGAGGGTCATGGGCTATGTGTAACTCTGCCCACAATGCAGGGACCCTATTGGATCTTTAAAATCAGCTAATAGGGTCAGAAATATAAACACAGTCTAGTCCGTACATACTAGCAGACGAAAATGGTCTCCACCGCTTGGGCCAGGTTGTTGACTGAATTATGAATCTATACATACAGATTTATTGTCTAAATCTTACAACTAATTAAAACAAGCGACTAAAAGAAACAGGGTGAACGTTAGAATGACGCCCCCCCCCCCCTGTATTTGTTGCACAAACATCCCCGCACGTTAAGAGTTAAAAAAGATGCACAAACAGAAATTTCTTTGCATGAGCATTATAGGGCATTAAAAGCCGCCCCAGACTAATACATTCTGCATATTAGTCGTGTGAACAGGGGGAGGGGGTTGTTTTTTAGAAAAATATTAAGGTTATTATATGCTAAGGTTAAGCAGCTTATAGTGCCTATAAAAATGACGTTATACAATACAATGAGCAGTATTAAAATTTACAGAAATATCATTGGTTTTTTGTATTGTATGACTATGACGTTATTCTTTAATAGGCGCTAATTTAAGCTGATTCGGTGAGGTTTCATTTTGATATAAATAAGTTGATCCAAAACTTTACAACCAAAAATTTTAATCTACATTAAGGGGCTATTCTGTTGATCAACATTGCAGTTTTACATTCGGTTTGCAAAATGTTTCCTTCTAAAACTATTCAAATTTAAATCTAAAGGCCAGGGGCGTCCAAGTTTTTTTTGGGCGGGGTAAAAAAAATTTTAAGGGGGGGGGGTAAAGTGGCGCCGGAATTTTTTTACCCCCTCCCAAAATTTTTACCCCGGGGGTAGTATTTGCTTGGGGGGGGGGGGTAATTACCCCCCCCCTGAAATCTGTTTGCAGGGGTAAATTTAGTTTACCCCCCCCCAAAAAATTTACCCCCGTAACCAACCCATTATCCCCCCCCCCTTTGGACGTCTATGCTAAAGGCGTTGTTTTTTGGGATCCTTTATTTACTTTTTTTCATTTATAGTCGTTCTATGGGATTTTTACGTCCTTATTTTGCAAGTTTGTGTGAAAATTATCAAACTAACTTTGGTTAAAAATTCGAATTGCGCCCTTATTTCATACAATGGGCATTTATTTATATTTTAGATCATAAATTCATGAGGGCAAAGATTTAAATCATTTTAGATTAAGATAAATATAAATGCAAGTTTTTAAAAACAAGCACAGTTATGTATGTGAGAAGCGCAGCAAAGAAAAATCCGCAAAATAACGTAGTTTTATTTGTTGGGGAAGGAATATTTTTACATATTTGAAAGCATATTTTTAGCCCCTAAGGAGGGCACAAACCCTGCCGATTGATTCCCCTGTAGTAGAGCTCCCTTAACTCTTACTTTACCTAACCTATACTGAAAATAATCTTTAAAAGTATTGCAAAAAAACCTTGGTTTACGATTTCTCTAAAATGATCACCTCCCCATTTTTGGTTTTTGGTCATTTCATCGGTTATTTAAATATATAAAAGTATTTTCAAATTAATTGTTAAGGTATAAGACAATGGGTGATGAATTGATATACATTCCAATGATGACTAACAAAATTACTCCTATTTTAGATTATAATCATTTTGGTAGAAAAGTTTGGATTCTTTACTTTGAATCAATCAATCAAGAGTTAATATATGTAAGAGAAAGTGGGTTAATACAATTTCGGTACCAGTATAATTTACAGCCAAATGTCCCCTCCCTCCCTGAAAGTCACAATAAAATTTTCACAAAAAAATGTTTCTTTGTAATGCAATTCTTTAGTATTTAACAAATTGTAAGAAAGGATAATAAAAATAAATCTTTTATCTTTAAATATCTATAAAACAAGTAAAATAATATTCATAAAAAAATCTTATTATTAAAATTTACTATGTTTTCTGCTTTAAATCATATTGGTACCAAAAGTCATCATATTCGTTGGCTCAAAATTTTTGGAGACTTTGAACTTTGATTCAATGCGTCCATATAAGCATTGTCCAAGCTTTCCATCAAATAATTTTGATCTTCAGAAGGGGTAATTTTGAATTTATCATCCTTTATCCAATTTTAACATGTTTTTAAAAGCGAAGATTTTCAATAATTAGGGTCGGTCCGTCCGTACGTCCGTAACGAATAGCTTTTTTCGTTAATTTAAGCATTTTAGAATTGTCCTATCGATTTCAAACTTTGCATGGTGATTCCTTTAGTAGTAAGGTACGATTTAGAAAGCGTAGCAACTCTATAATCATTACCAAAATGTCCGTACGTCCATTTTAAACATGTTGATTTTTTACTTTTGAAACAACAAATTTTTATGTGATCTAATCATCCGATTGATCTGATTTTGGTATTTCAATTCCTGGGACAACAAAGTATAGTGTTATAAGCGAAGCAACTCTATAATCAAGTTATAAAAATGTAAGTATGTCCATAAACATTATCTTGTATCAAGCAGTATTTCATCAAATTTGTTTACAATTTTGCTTCGACTCTTATATATTTTTATTCTGATTATTCAGTTCTGACACTATATAAGTGTTAATGTCCGTTTGTCCTACCGTTTTAGTGCATCGCTTTTATGGATGTTGTCATCCTTGTTTTTTAACCACCAAGAGCTATCCATTACGGACGGACAGTCGTAGAAAAGATTATAAACAAGGATGACAACATCCATAAAAGCGAAGCGCTGAAACGGTAGGACAAACAGACATTAACACTTGTATAGTTTCAGAACTGAATAATCAGAATATAAATGTATAAGAGTCGATGCGAAATTGTAAGTAAATTTGTTGAAAAACTGCTTGATACAGAATAGTGTTTATGGGCAAACTTACATTTTTAGGACTTAATTATAGAGTTGCTTCGTTTATAATATTGTACTTTATTGTCCAAGGAATCAGTATACTAAAAATCAGATCAATCGGATAATTAGATCACGTAAAAAGTTAAAAAAATTAATATGTTTAAAATGGACGCACGGACATTTTGGTGATGATTATAGAGTTGCTGCGCTTTTTAAATCGTACCTAAACTACTAGAGGAATCACCATGCAAAGTTTGAAATCGATAGGAAAATTCTAACATGCCTAAATTAACGAAAAAAGCTATCCGTTACTTCGCTTTTAAAAATAACTATGATTTAAGAGGAGCTATGATATCCTTAAATATTTTTATCTGAATGTTAAACTGAGAGGGAGGACATTTTTACAGTTTTATTATTTGCCCATCCACATTTTTTCTTCTAAAGATATTTGTATTTTGCAGAAAAGAAACAAAGATTCTCAATAATTTTCAAAAATTGCATTAACAAATCAACAATAATAGTTATTTCTCGCATCGTATTATAAACAGCTTTCCGCGGGACCTCGGGGCTAAAAAAACTGGTTTTAATCTCATGATTGTACATTTTTATATTCGTAGAAAGCTGGATATAATTCGATGCTAGACATAGTTTTTTCGTATGGATAAGAACCGGTTTCTATCCACCGGATTCGAATAAATACGAGAAATGGATTTATTATAACTTGGATCTTACACCATATTGTCATGTGCTCTAACAAGTGGAAACTTGTAGCTGGCTAATATAACGATCCAGCCCCTACCCTCCTATTGGGTGAACGAACTGACCAGTAAATGATTCCATGTTAGCAACAAAAATTGACGACAATTTTCCCCTGTATAAAACCCACGTATATTCTATATCTTTTATGTTCTTTTTCTATATTAAAGATATTATTTAGATATTTGTATATTAAATGCACATTATTTTAACAATCTTTAAAAACTTTTGACCAATTTCCAATAAAGTTACCGGCAATCTAAATTTCTGACAAAGATAAGGTTATAATTTTGTGTAATTAAATATTGTTTTTTTCTTTTATAAGCAATGGAAATCTTTCAAAAATCTCATTGTACATAAAATGCTATTTTGAAATGCCTAGAACTTTTTTGTTATTGAAGCTGAAGGCTTTAAATTTGGGGTATTGGGCCTACTTGTGGCAGTCTTTTAGCAGTCAAAGCGTGGTATTTATTGCAGGCGTCCTTTAATTAGTAAAGCCATTTATATTTAAATATGTTTTATAATGTTTTAAAATATTATGTATATTTCAATATTTTTACTTCTTTTTGTACAATTTATTGTACCTTATTTAATTAATTGGATGTAAAAAAAATATTATTAAAAAGAATTCATAATTTTTAAAACAATTTTAACAGCTCTGTGACTGCAGATTGTCTCGCTAGAACGCATTGGTAAGCCTGGAGCTGAGGATTTGTTAATAGTTATTTCTCGCATCGTATTATAAACAGCTTTCTGCGGATATAGAATGTACAATTATAAGATTAAAACCAGTTTTTTAGACCTGAGATGCCGAAGGCACGGGCTAAAAAACTGGTTTTAATCTTGATTGTACATTTCTATATTCGTAGAAAGCTGGATATAAAACGATGCTAGACATAGTTTTTTCGTATGGATGAGAACCGGTTCCTATCCACCGGATTCGAATGAATACGAAAAAGATTTGTTACAAGTACACAAACGGCTTTGGTTACTGCTGCAAAGTGGTGAAACAAGCAGCTGTCAAGTATAGGGAATTGTGATAGAATATTGGGGAAAATCAGAGATTTAAACGGAGGTGTAGAAAAGTAGCGTAAATTAAATGCAAAGTAAAGCAGTAATAGGAAGTAATAAAGCAGCAAACTCTAATAGAGATTAATAGTTATTTCTCGCATCGTATTATAAATGGCTTTTCGCGGATATAGAATGTATAATTATAAGATTAAAACTAGTTTTTTGGCACCGGCTAAAAAACTGGTTTTAATCTTATGATTGTACATTTTTATATTCGTAGAAAGCTGGATATAATTCGGTGCTAGACATAGTTTTTTCGTATGGATGAGAACTGGTTCCTATCCACCGGATTCGAATGAATACGAAAAATAAAATTAAATCTATCATACAAATTAGAACGTTATCTTTCCGTCCGTCTGTCTGAAGCTTCAGATCCACAATTTAGGAAAGCTTGGGCCTGGATAGTTTTAGACTATTTTATTTCTAATAGTAAAGTCTTAAATCATTCATACTGAAAAATCATGAAAAGCATTGTATTACAGACAATTTTCACGAATATAAAAATAAAAAGAATGAAATTAATACCAGTTTTGTAGTTTTTACTTTTAATATCTGCGGAACGCTGTATTATAAATAACTATTCTGCGGCCTTATTCCAGATGCTAGAACCGAAACCGCTTGTTTTGTTTTGTCAATATGTAAACTGTATTGCTGTCGACACAATGCTTCCTGTAACGATAGGAAATCATCATATCACCCACCTAATAAGGCGTCAAGATTTTAATGGTCGGGTTGGGCACAAATTTGCGTGTCGGCAAAAAATCAATAAAACAGCACTTGGCAAAATCGGCGGTGTTTTTTCAGTTCAGCAAAAAAATTTGCATAAATCCTTATAAGAAAGTTACATGTTTTCTGTTAGTCTGTCTGTTTGATGACAATTTCGTTACTAGCTTGTTTAAATGCTTCAAATTAGCCTAGATTTTATTTTCCTTGATAAAGTTAAGGAAATGTCTTAAATACAGAGAAACTACGCTTCTAAAATACAATAATTTGCTAATTAAGTTACTAATATTTTATTTTGGCGGTTTTCCAATGTATACTTTGCAAGAGATAGCCTGATATCTAGTTGCCGAATGTGTACGCAGTTTCCTGAGTGTTTCCTCATCCTAGCTCAATATTTACTACTAGCTAAAAAAGCTTCAAACTTCAAAAAAAAAAAAAAAAAATTTTAAAAATTCAAATTTATAATGTATATTGTATAAATCGTTTACACATTCAAATTTTGATTTTTTTAAGGGAAGTCTGAAGATTTGTAGCTAGTAGTAAATATTGAGCGAGGATGAGGAAACACCCAGGAAACTGCGTACACTTTCGGCAACTAGATATCAGGCTATCTTGCAAGACGCTTAGTAGACTTTGGGGGTACTACAGCAAAGGGGAGATTATTAATAAAGGGGAAGGTTCAGAATTGGGAAAGGGCATGGGGCTATTTTAAAACACAAAGCTGTTTCTAAAACCAATAATACAGAAAATAACAGCAAAGTTATTGGCTAATATTCAAATGTGATGATAAATTGTATTATTTTATAGACCTTAGTCTTGAGTTGAACCATTAGCACCCATGATTCAGGTCAAAACCATAGACAAATTATGACAATACATTATTACAGATCGGCGATTCATAAAAGTCTAAGAAAATAATCTTCAGTGATTTTGAGAAATATGACATTTTACTATAAATTCCTGTACATACATACCAATGATTATAAATAACTTTATTTATCCCTTCTTTAGATTAAAATCTTCAAAAGAAAAGTTTGGAAACTGAACCATTGAACCAATCAATCAAGATTTTATCAAGGCTCCCAAGAAATGATTGGGATAATTTTAAGTCCAATGTCTCCTCCCTCCCTGGCAAATTAAGAATATCAAATTTTAATCAAAATAATCTTCCTATATCTCTATATGTATAGTAATCCAAAGTCTTTTTTAAAACTAATATCAACATTTATAATTTTTGTTATAGTTAATAAATCAAATTAACATTTTGGTATTATCCTCTAAGAAATTTTTTTTTCAATTTTGAAAATTTAAGTACCCCCCCCCCCCCCCCCTTGACAGCGAACTATGAACTCTGGCCGCAGCGCTCGGCTCCCTAGCCTGCCTAGCCGCAGCGCTCGGCCCACTTGCCTGCCTAGCCGCAGCGCTCGGCTCCCTAGCCTAAAACCTAACCTAACCTAAAATAGTTGGTTGTTGAGGGGGAGGGGGGGGGGGGTACTAAAATTTTCAAAATTGAGAGGTTACGCCAACATTTTTATCAAAATACGCTTTATATCATTTGATTTAAAGTTAAATTTTAGTCAAAGAATGTGTATATCGAATCTATTGTTGTTGCGTCTATGGAATGGGCCCCTAGTTATGTTCTAAATAAAGGTCATCTAGAATCTAGAATTTTATTACTCTGTCCCTCCCTTAGGCAACTACTCAAGGGTTTAGTTTAGGTTTAGCGGGGCTCCTTACAACCTAACCAATACGTAGTTTTAGCAGATTTAAAAACCACGTACAATTATTTTTGTAGCATTCTAATATACTAAAATGCATCCTTGGGCTCTGTTCATGAAGGAAATGGAGGGCGAAAATAGCTTAAAACCATTCAACTACATTGCACATCACTGGACCTAGATGAAGCTTCCCTAAAATGAAGATCTAAATCGGTTTAGTGGTTAGCAGGACCTTAGCAGACAAACAAAAAAACCTTATATAACATATGATTGGATTTACTCAAGAGATTAGTCAATGGAGGTTAATTAATCATCTTTCTAAAGGTTACGAAATCAATTAATTTTTACACATTTATAAGTTAACATTTCTTAACATTTGCCCTTTCTGTTTCTATATTTCTAAAAATTTTAACTTCTGGCCTTTTTGGCTGTTTTAAATGATAACTCAGTTTTGTAATACAGGCTTTTACACGGTTTAAAACAGTATGTAGTTACATGCATGCTTGTATGTAGTAGAACCTGCAAAAATGGATATAGAATATACGTGGATATTATGACAGGGGGAAAATCGTCCTTGATTTAGGTTGCTAACATGGACATAATTTATTCGTCAGTTCCTTCATTTAGTAGGAGTTGGAGGGGATGGAGAGGGGAGGATCGTTAATTTAGCCAGCTATAAGTTTTACTTTATTAGTGTACATGATAATCTGGTGTAAAATTCAAGTAATAATAAATTCATTTCTGCAAAATAAAACAAAAACATAATGCATCAACGTTCTAACTCAAGACGTTAAGCAATGTACGACATAATAGATGGACGAATGCCTTAGCCCAAAACAGGCGCAACTCATTACCATAATTAGGTAGGACTTCTAGACAACGGTCGTACAATCATAGGGTGCGTTGTCTATAATCCTATTATATAATGTAGTTGGTTTTTTTGTCTGTAGCTTAAGATTTTGTTAACTGTTCAACTGATTGGGTTCTCCAATTAAGGGAAAATTCAAGTAGGTTCTGGGATGGTTTTAGACTATTTTTAGCTTTTCCACGCCTTTGATTTCAGAGCTCCTTGATGCTAGGGAATTATACACTAGTAGTTTAAATTTACCGTTAAACCTATAATATTATCCTAAACATTGCTATAAACCATTTTTAAAACATGCATGTCAAATATAGCTTTTTGGTACTTTATGTAAGTAGTTTTAAAAATTCCATCGCTCGTTTTTGCTACTGCTTAGCTAAAAGTAAAGCTTCTAAAATTAGAAATAGCTTCTTTGCATGTTTTAAAACTCTTTTTATTTACATCTTTGGAAAAAGGGTCAGAATTGGTTTCAAGATTTTAGATAAAATGGGTTACTTAAAATGTATATTAGAGCTTTTATTTTATTTTTATATCTGCTTCATTCAGTATATAGTCTTTGTTGAATTAGTAATAAAAAGTTCTAAAAACCTAAGCATATTAATATTTTTAATGAAGTTCAATAAATAGAAAAAATATTTTAAAAAAGGGTATTAAACAAGATAGGAATACTGTAAATTTTATCTCATGTAAAACTATTTTCAAAAACAATTCAAACAAAAATTGCTATTTAATTAAACTATTGTCGCTGAAATTAAGGGGAAAGGGGGCAAAAATAACCTAATACTTTCGCAAATGTCAGACATCAGAAATAATAAAGCCTAATATAAAGATTTTTTCAGTGGATATTTTTATGAGTCTTGAAGTTAACTAGATCTGAACGGTCAAACAAACAAAGACCACCCCAGGAATAACCTTAATTAGATTAGTTTATTCCCATCCCAGGACCTATGCAAAACCTATTTAAAATGGAGAACTTAATCGGTTCAGTAGTTATTAATATCTTAATCAATAAACAAAGAAAACCATACTACTTTATATTACAGGATTATTATATATCGTAGTTTTAACAATTATGAAGTTTACTACAGTTTTTTATTGGGTCGAATACTTTTTCTTCTTTAAATGGCTTTCTCTTAGTTTTGTCGGGTAACGTTTTTACAAAACACCCAATTATCTTGAATGTTACCAAGTCTATATATTGTTGTTATATTGATCTGTACATTTATTTTGATCATAAGTTTTACAAACACATTCTTTTATTCATAATTCTTGTCTTTTAAACTTTGGGGACGTTTTAAACATTTCGATTGGTTGGTATAAACTAGCAGTGTCCAAACTTTTCCACAAATAATTTTAATCTACAAAAGAGGTAAATGCACTAATCTTAAGTTTTTAATTGAAAAGTAAGGACACTACAGATTGTACATGCTAATCATGGTTTAATACTTCCCCAAATTTTTAAAGCCAACGTATAAGACAACGTGTTAATAAAACCCTGGAGACTTTTGTCCCCTCCCACCCAAATGCCTTGGCCTATAAACAGTATATAATGTTAAAGATTTAAAAATTGCTTTTAAATGATCTTTTTAGAAATGGAAATATTAGTAATAGTAGAAGAAATGCCTTAGCATAGAAACAGCATAACTTGTCAAGACTAAGGTCGTGCTATCAAAGGGTTATCTGCTGATTCGAAAGTATGCTTTGAAGCAAATCCATACAAAAAGTTATGTGCTCTAATAACGAGCTTTATTTCTTCCCCCTTTGACATTAGAAGCACTAGAAGTCTTACTGGTAAATGCGTTTTCATTGGATATACCCAATTTTTTGAATCATGCAATTTTGAGTGAATTTACACTTGTAAGAATGGATCTAATATTACTTGGATCTTACACCAGATTATCATGTACTTTGAGAAAGTGAGACTTTTAGCTAGCTGAAATAATGATTCCCCCTTTACTCCATCCCCCTCCCCTCTAACTAGAATTATGAACTGACCAATTAATGATGTCCACGTTAGAAACCTAAATTTTTCCACTGTTATGATATCCACGTATATTCTATATTCACTCTTATTAGGTTAGGATTTGCAGAGTTTAGAAGATCTTCTAAGGGTTCTTACCCTCTGCAGGTCAAAATAATGATTTTTTTCTGTATTAGAAAAACATTGAATTAAATGCAATAATACAAAATTCAATATTTAAGGTTATATAATTATTAGTACCATGCATCAAGTGAAAAATTTTGTATTTGGTAGCAAACATATATTATGAAGAGGGGGAGGGGGAGGAAAGATTGATTTAACCCCATACAAAGGATTGTCTCATTATTGGCTCCTTTAGAGCTAGGTCTTGTAGTGCTTGCAGTTAACTATGAGTCAATTTGTCATTACTACAATACAGGATGTTTTGATTGAGATTTAGGTACAGTAGACTGGTTCAAAATTTGTCATTACTACATACAGAATGTTTTGATTGAGATTTAGGTACAGTAGACTGGCTCAAAGTTTGTCATTTCTACAATGCAAGATGTTTTGATTGAGATTTAGGTACTCTAGACAGGCTCAAAATGTAAGTTAGGAGGTTAAAATAGATTCTAGGTAGAGTGGTCTAAAATAGATTATCATTATAGATTGGTTCAACAAATTTATATGAAGATTTATGTACTGTAGACGGGTAAGAAAGTTTTATAAAAATTCAATAGATAAAACTGCGAATTAATGCTCAAAAATGTTTTAAAACTTACCATTTTTGTGTAAGGCTAATGCTTTCTCAAAAAAAATGGGGGGGAAGGGGTGAGAGCAAACCATAATCATGTACTCATAAGTTATGAGAGAGAATAGAGTAAGAAAGGGGTATGTATGTAATCTATGCTTTCTAATAGTGCAAAGCTACTCTATAACGATATTGAAAGGTTATTACATCCATTAACACACACTAAATATTAGTTGCATAAAATAAACTAGGTAAATAAAGAAACTTACGCCCCTAGCGTCTTGGGGATCTATATTTCAAGAAAGGACGAAGAAAAATTAAATTTTAAAAATGAAATCCCAAGAACCTAGATGAGGCTTCCCTGTTATATACAACTCAATCCTTGAGAGGTTAATGAGATCTTAATCGACAAATAAATTCCTCAATATTTATTTTATAAAAGTAAAAAAATACAGTAATCAAACAACAAACCTTTTGATTGTATGATCCTTATTTCAAAGTCCTAGCTGTCTAATTTCTATAATTAGGGTGGGTTCGTTCGTCCGTCCGTTACGGATAGCTTTTTTCGTTAATTTAGGCATGTTAGAATTGTCCTATCGATTTAAAACTTATAATGGTGATTTCTTTAGTAGTTAGGTACGATTTAGAAAGCGTAGCAACTCTATAATCATTACCAGAATGTACCTATGTCCATTTAACTTTTTTTCGTGTGATCTAATAATCCGATTGATCTGATTTTTGGTATATTAATTCCTGGGACTACAAAGTATAATGTTATAAGCGGAGCAACTCTATAATTAAGTCCTAAAAATGTAAGTATGTCCATAAACATTATCCTGTATCCAGCAGTTTTTTTAACAAATTTACTTACAATTTTGGTTCGACTCTTATACATTTATATTCTGATTATTCAGTTCTAACACTATACAAATGTTAATGTCCGTTTGTCCAACCGTTTCAGTGCTTCGCTTTTATGGATGTTGTCATCCTTGTTTACTTTACACATATTTAAGACATTCTCTTATTTTAACAGCATTAAATTTAATTTATTTAGCTTCCTATGTATAATATCATTCTTGTTATTGTTAAGACTACAAATGATATAGTAGTTAAAGGTACCTAATATTTTAAGAGCATGTCTTCTCTAAAAGTCATTCTTGTCGGTATGTTTGTTTTGTTTGCTGATTTGTCTCTAAATTGATTACTTTTATTCTCTCTTTTCCTTTTCCTTCTTTATCGATTTCCCTTTTCTCCCTTCCCTTCACTAGTATCTTGACTAGTGGCAAAGGTGAAGGGAAATGCAAAGACAATTACAATCTTTGTAGTTTGTATAACAAGTTACACAACGTCTCTACAAAAAAACATAGTTAAAACTTTTTTTAATGAAAAAACAATGGGTATAGAATATACGTGAATATTATGACAGGGGAAAAATTGTCGTCAATTTAGGTTGCTAACATGGACATCACTTATTGGTCAGTTCGTTCATCAAGAAGGATTGTAAGTTATGTGATAAATGGGTGATAGGGGGAAAGAGGTCGTTATTTTAGCCAGCTACACGTTTTAATTTATTAGAGTACATAATAATCTAGTGTAAGATACAAGTAACTAATTATAAATCCATGAAAATAGTTTTGGTTCTATTGGATGTTATCATCCTTGTTTCATATTTCATAGTTAAAGGTACCTAATTTCTATAGATTTCAACTGTTTTTGCGGTTAACAAAACTCTAGTTAATGTGTACCAATTGTAAAAAAGATAAACATTATGTTTTGCCTCTTTTTTTGCGTTCGATACTCATTTTTTACCCATCCTCTTTTTGATGGTAGGAAAAAGCCATTTGAGTGTATTACAGTAATGATAAACATCCATAAGTAGCGAAGCTAGTTTACTTGGTCAAATTACGTGTTGAGAAAGTTAATTTGTGTTTATGTCGCCTTTAGACTCAGGTATCTTAAAGGAAAAGGCAATGGACGATGAATTGATGATGATACACAAAATTACCCCTTTTGTAGAATAGGATTATTTGTTAAACAGTTTTGCCACTACAAATTTTGAACAATCAATCAAAATTCTTTAAATTCAAAATCTCTTAGTCAACAAAAAAGATAATGTTTTTATAAAACTAAACTAAAGTTATAAATGCTCCTTCCTCCCTACCTCCCTGCATTTAAAGGCAATATGAATGCTGCATGAAGTACAGATCAAACTTTGGTATAGTGTAGCTTCGCTACAATTAATGAGTAAGTGTATGTAGTCTATTTAACTTCCTCTGGAAAGCTTCAGTTCCCACAATTTCACGGATACACGGACAAGTAAAATTAAAGGGGAGATAAAGTAAAGCTTTCGTAATAGTTATATAAAAGTAAGAGGGTGTCTAACTGTCTGTGAGTACCGAAATTTGGGGGGTTTTAAATCATTTGAAATTGTTCAATTTCACGGATACACGGACAAGTAAATATCTTTATAAGGGGAAAAAAATGTAGAGCTTTCGTTAAAAAAGTAAGAGGAAGTCTATCTGTTTAGTCTGTGAGAACCGAAATTGGGGGGTTTTAAATCATATGAATTGTTCATTAAATGTGGATTTAAAGTTATATGATAACATCAACCAAAATTAATAATATCAAACATCTTAAAATAGTAATTTTTCGCATCCTATTATAGACAATTTTCTGCGGATATCAAAATGAAAATTCAAAACATGATTTGTTGGCCCAAAGTGTCAGAGGCCCTGGGTAACAAAGCTCGTATTACTTTTAAGATTTTATTTTAATATTTGTGGATATATGGTGTTTTTGGATGACTGATAACCGGTTCTAATCTAGCTTTCTGAGTCATGCTTGAATTTATTCTTTGCTTCTTTCTTTGGTTCGGCCATTTTTATTGTCATACCCCCTATTTAACTCTCCCTTACTCCCTGTAGAAACCATTCGCCTCCTTAGCCCATTTCTTTCCTGCCTAACTTACTAACTACAAGAGTAAGTATTTTGTAAACAAACTAGCTGATACGCGCCTAGAGGCCTCTAGCGGCACGGCAAAAATATCTAGGTAGCGCTAATTAAATTTATTCGATTTTTGGCGATTTTCCTTGGGAGGTTAGTGGTACCCTCCCAAAAAAATAATTATTAACCTGCCCAGGACCTATTAGAAGCTACATTGTAAAGGAGAACCGTATAGGTTCAGCAGTTAGCGAGATTCTCCGAAGTACAGACAGACAGACACACACAGGCAGAGATTATGTTACTTTTATATAAGGATATATTAGAACAGTACAAACATGTCTTGTCTTATTTCCTCACTTACTAACTAACTACATGAGTAAGGATCATCACGCAAATTTTGAAAATCATAGAACAATTCTCACATGCCATAATTAACGACAAAACTTTTCGTTGCTGACGGACTGACGAACGGACCGACCTGATTTTAGAAAAACTTAGCTTTAGATAATAAGATTCTTTAGCTAACTAAACCAATGCATAACATTAACAAACAATTTAAGGCAGCCTAAAACCCAAGTGATCTAATGGGATACGTCAATGGCCAATAAATTGATGTATGTACATCTCCAATGATGATCCACAGAAAAATCTTTCGGTAGATTACAATTAGTGTTTGAAATGTTTGGACACTCAACCAATTGAAATTCAAAAGTCCCCAAAGTTATTGAGATAACAAATCAGGAAACGTTATTATAAACTTTGGGGACAAGTGTAATAAACTGCCCAATGTCCCCTCCCCTTTTCTCCCTGCCAAAAACCAGTGAAACTTAGATTGTTTTGACAATTTGAACACTATTTCAATATTAAATTCTTATGTGTTAAACTCTTGTTTTACTAGAAAATACAAAATTAGGATAAAAACTAGATATAAAATAATAATTTAAATACCAGTGTATTTTCCCTCCCTGTTAATTTTAACCCCTAAACCGGCTCTAGTCTAACCAAGTAGTAGATCATAATTTTTCATGATTTCTTCCCCATTCTCTCTTTATATACAGGGTGTCCAAATAAATTTTTTTTTAATACTTTACAAATCTATAAAAAGGCTATTTTGGTAAAGTAATCTGATTTCACAGCTTAAATTTCTTTATAAGTAAGTATTTCCAATCATAATTTTGAAAATCTTTGTAGAGTATAAGAAATGTAAAAAAATCATATAAAACAGTTGCAATGAATAAATATAAAACATATTTTGTGGATTTTCCTTATTTATGTAAAATGCTTATAGATTAAATGATGTATTATATAAGGCTGTTTATCTATGATTTTACTTAGCATAAAAAGAAGTTGGAAGATATTTTCAAATTGGACGGATAAAATGAGTGACCCGGTAAATAGTGTCCAATATGCATCATTTCAAATTAGTCTTATAGCTGAGCCTGTACTTCCATTTTGGTTCACCTGTGTACCAACCAAACCCTTCCCTAAATTCCCCCCATCTCCCAAATCTTACAACCATTTGAACGCCTGGGTGTCCCCCAAATGAAGCCTAAAAGTTTTATTTTACGTTTTAGCGAAATATAATTATTCTAAATAATTTATTTTAAAAACATCTTCTAAAAGCCAGAGATAAAATTGTAATTTTTTTCTAGTTAGAAAATGTGGTCAAATATATGTCAAAATAAATTTTGTCTTTTTCGTATGAGCACCAAACACCTAAAAATCTTTCTCCCTCTCCTTGTTCCAATCCCCATAATTTTAAGTTTCGCCGAAACTCCCCTTATTACTAGTTTGTCAGTTGTCCCTTCCCCCTTGTCAGACTTATCTCTTTTAGGTTTAAAAGGACGTTCCACCTCTTTTATTTAACAAGCTCCAATAAAGCTAAAACATTGATTTGTAAGTTATTTTGTAAGTTTTGTAAACATTTTTATCAAAATTTTGCTCTATAATTAAAGAGTCACATATTTGCGCAAAAA
Organism: Acartia tonsa; assembly: GCF_053477335.1. Lineage (NCBI taxonomy): Eukaryota > Metazoa > Arthropoda > Copepoda > Calanoida > Acartiidae > Acartia > Acartia tonsa. The sequence continues at coordinate 45,649,179 of NC_137268.1, forward strand.
CTGCCAACTTTTCGCGTTCCATCGCCCCCGCAAGTGTCAAACATCGAGCGATACAAGAAAAAACGCGGACCGTCCTTTCAGACCTACTCATACCACTATCGTGTCTCCCCCTTCCCCTATGAAACCACTAATCCTTGCCCCCTTTACACGCGCCGAGTAAAGTCCGGCGACCCCCGTCTCTTCTCTACCTTTCCCTCGCTACCCCACCACCCCTTTTCTACGGCGGCTGTGTAGAGTTTAGTTTGAAACAGGTAGTGGCCGTGTTTGATGTCAAGAACTGAGCGCACATTTTTGTGATTATTCATTAGCGCTTCGCGCTTTAGTTTAAAATGTATTATAACATTTAAAAGTGAATTTAATTTCTTATTTATATAAAGTGTACTTTTTGAGTTAAAAACCTAAAATGTCCAAAACTAGTTAAAAATACGTGAATATTTATTAAGGAGTGAATTAAAGAGAAGCTTCGCTATCTTACTAAAAACGTGAATTTTCAAGATAATGAGAAATAGAGTGAAAATAACAATATAAAACATAGATAGAAGAAAAATGTATAATTTTCAAAAATTTCGTATTAGTGAGAAAATGATTTTTGTTAGTTCATTTGTTATATTTTTAATATCGCAAGGTACGTTTTATATAAATTTTTAATTGTTATTTAGAAATCGTTGATTTAAATGTCTATCGGCTGCGCCACCTTGCATCTAGTGGCTCTGTATACGTAAGAACAGAAAACATAGCCTAAAACCAACAAAGTCCTAAATTTAAGAGTAAAATAGTCTAAAACTATCACATGGACTGAATCAAACTCACTTTTTGGACATGTGGTTAGCGAGATTTTAACAGACAAACAAATATCTTACTACTTTTTTCATTTTTGGTCTATATTTAATTATCTAAAAGACAATCTAAGCATAAAATTTATATAAATATTCATCTTACACAAAATGTTCCAAGTTACTAGGATTACTTATATGTTCCAAGTTATTAGAATTACTTTTTTGTTTCAAGTTACTGGGATTACTTTTATGCTCCAAGTTACTAGGATTACTTTTATTTTTCAAGTTACTAGGATTACTTTTATGTTTCATGTTACTAGGATTACTTTTATGTTTCAAGTAACTGGGATTGCTTTTATGTACCAAATTACTAGGATTACTTTTATGTTCCAAGTTACTAGGATCAATTTAAAGTTCCAAATTCTTGGATTAATTTATGTTCAAGTTACTAGGATTACTTTTATGTTCCAAGTTACTAGTATTTTTTTTTTATTAGAGGCAATAATTTTCCATATGAATATTAGGGGAAAAGACATTGGAGGACGATTTGATTTACGGCCTAATGATGATAATTTTTATTGCTGTGAATTTTGAACAAAATTATAGCTATTTAGTGTGCAGTTTTACTGTAATTGAAATCTAAATAGATTCATTCGTTAGTGAGATCTTACAGAGGAGATCCAAATTCTCTTACTAATTTTATCATACTGCCAACTGCGCCCCTAGAATTTAAGGGGATTTGTATTTAAAATGTGTAGTAATATGTCAGACGCCTAAAACCAGTGTTCCGGAGCCGGAGCCAGGAGCAGCAACATTTTTGGTGGAGCCGGATCCGGAGCCGTATTTTTCGTTAAAAACGGCTCCGGATTAGCTAAAAATGATTTTTTAAAGTAATATTATAATTTGGCAACGGTCTATTTCCATATAATAAACTGAAAAACTATTGTTACTTAACAAATAGACACACATCCTTCTACTTTTATACCTATAGCTTTAATCAAATAAAAGCAAAATATTTTATATTCTTTATTTTATTTTATCAAATTCAATAATGAAAAAAAATTGATATATTAATTTTAAGGTAGGAGCTGGAGCCGGAGCCGCATCAAAATTATACGGCTCCGACACCCTGCCTAAAACTATCATTAGCCTACCTAGAGGATTAAGTTTAAAAATTAAATAGACTAAAACCATTCCTGGACATATGTTTAACATCCCAATGGAGAAATAAATCAGTTATTTTTTTTTTAATTTTAAGGTTCAGACTAAAAACCTTAGTACTTTTAATAATAGAAATAGTTACTTTGTCCCTAGCAACTAAAAGGGGTAAAAAGTTGCCCAAAACTCCTTAATACATTTATTAAACATTCCTGAATAGTACAACCAATTCAAACCATTATTTTCGAGATCTTTAGCTTTAGACAAAACTTAATAGGTACTTTCTATCAAAATAAATATTTACGTGAGAGGTTGCGTGATTTTTCCCCGTATAATATTTTTGTAAAATATGTTTCAAATTGAGTAAAAGTATTCTTTGTAGGTATTTAAATCATTGTTAAGGTTATAAATACTTAAAATAGAATATAGATATGATAGTTAAATGGAAGATAAAATAAACTTCTCACTATAATTTCCCATTAGAGAACAAATGCAGAACGTAGCATTGAATCTATAATACTATAATACGATTTAATCTTCAAATGATCTTTCCCTAATAAATATCTGTCGCCAAAAAGTAAGTTTGTCGCTTCCAGTTAATTTTAATAAAAATCGTTGTCTGTCCTGTTGTTCCACAATTTGTTTGATTGTATTCGCGTCTGACATAGCATCCGTTTATCATTTTCAATTGCCCATTGTCTACGGCTAGGTCTGTTTTAACTTTTAGGAGCCCAGTTTTTAAAACATAAAATAAGTCCAGGCAATACCGCAATATCCAAGAGACTATAAAAATTGCAATTTCATTGCTGTTATGTCAAGTGCGTTACATTTATTGTAAGAGTCTAAGAAATTCCTTGGCCCATGAACAGGCGATAATCATCAGTAAAAAAAATGTTTCTTATGATTGCTATGTAAATCCATGTTATTTTTAATGAAAGTATAAAAATGTATTAAAAACCCACCTTACATGATATCTTAATGTTAATCATTTTTAAAGCCCAAATATTTCAATATGTCCATCTATATGTCTGTTACTATTAAATGTGTACAAGAGTTTAAGATTTTGCATTACTTAAAAAGTTGAAACTACCGGCTTTGCCCCTAGCCTCTAAGGGCTTCTTTAGATTTGGTAACAGTTTTCAAAAGAGCCTAAAACCACCTCTAGATTTACCTATAGAAAATACAAAATGAAATCAGACATTTTTTATATCTATTATTTATGAAATAATGTCTTAGTTGATAGGTATGGTCATGCTTGACCATATGATATTATTATTTTATTTAGAAAAAAAACTTCTAAAAAGAACCATTTTACTTTTTAAAGTTAAACATTTATATATTTTTCACGAAAGTATTAAAATATTTTGTCTTAAAAATTATCATTCTTGAGTTAAAATATCCCTTCATCGTATAAAGAACCACCCTGCCGTGGTGAGAATGTCCAGTAGGTTGCAATGACCTAGAGTTCGAGCCCCTTCCCCCTTCATAAGAAGGGGGATGGGGGATATGAAGCCCCCCTCCTGTTTAATTCTTATTAAAAGAACGATCAATCTCAAATCCCATGTCATTACACACAAATAGGTTCTAAGTGTTCATACGTTTCAATCAATTTTTTATCTTTTTGTCTTTAAGACTAATGAACCGATTAAGTTCTCCATTTGAGTGAAGTTTCACATCAGTCCCGGCATGATTTTTAGTTGTTTGATTTTTATATTAAGTCTTGGGATGTATTTAGGCTATTTTTTTTATTTGCCCTTCGAATACAGAGCCCTTTGATGGTAAAGGTGTAACCGCTAGCCTTAAACTTATAAAGTATTAAGATGTTTATAAATATTTTCGTTGGGTGTCATAGATTACTATGTTTTGTCTGAATAAGACCTAAATGTCTCCAACTTAAAACAATCATTATTAAAACACATTGTATTGTTTTTCTGTCTGTTTGTACCTATTATTTGTGATAAAATGAGAATAGAAAATCAGATGCAAACTTGCTATTTAACAAAGTTTTTAACTGTTTTATATTAACATACAATTTTTGTTAAGCCCCAATACTTAATGACCCATCCCATTGTCTTCAAGATTAAAAGGACCCTCGCTCATTAATTCAAAATGTGTTGGAAGATTTTTAAAATTGTTTTTATTATGTATACATACCTACCTATATTGATTTTTTATAGCATATTTTAAAATTCATTTGTTGGTATCAATAAAAATACCCTAGGAGAGTGCTGGGTAGGTCTGTAAAATAGCTAAGAACCACCCAAATATATTTAGAAAGCTTAGGTACTTGATATTACAACCATTTCAGATTAGCAATTTTATTCGAAAACTTTTAGGTAGTTTCTCTGTCCTGATCTATTATAAAATCCACAAAAAAAACTCAAGTTGTAGGTACTATCCCTTTAAATAAGAGGGGGGTGTTTGTTTGGGAAATGGTTTTGGGAAGAGGTGGGGTTGATTTAGAGTCCTCTTCTTGATTTATGGTTGATTACAGCCAGGGAGGGGGGGAAATGACACCCTCCCCCATAAAAAAAAACCAACATATTACAGTCCAAACAAATATTTTGTTATATTTATTTGTTAATAACAATTACAACAAATAATTCCAATTAACATGCTGAAAATAGAGCCTCTTGGCTCAGTTCCTAATAATAATTTTATGAATTACGGAAAAAATTTAAAATTTAGGTGCTGTCTCTCCTTCCCTGAATATAAAGTTCTTAATTTGATTTATGATCAAGTTTTGGACAAATTTTCATGGCAATTTATTGGGTTTCCCAAGAAATTAGAACTTAACTGTTTTACCCTCCATAAAAAAATGAAAGGTAGATTGCGGGTAAAATCCGTAAAGGTTGTGTGTTTTAAGTTCAAAACAGTAATAGAACAGTAATTTATGTTAACTTTAGAAATTTTTTTATCTATAGTTCATTTCATTAAGAATACAGGACAAACTAGGATTTAAAATATATTTTTTTGATCATCACCTTATTTTAACCATCCTACAATTTTAGTCGATTTAAAGTATAGCCCATGCGTGTTTATTTATATTTTCAACCTGATTTCCACATTTTAAGGTCTGCAGTATCTTTATTAATATACAAAAACATTACATGGTTCAAAACGATTAAAATCTACGGGGTGCTTATGTTTTTCCACATATTTTATAAGGGTGGGATTAAAGGATATAGGTTTTATGTATTATAGTAATCATATGCCTTTAAACACCATAAGTAATAAACAAAAAGACGTTTCCTCAAAAAAGATAAGTTTTAGATTAAAACGATAATAGTTAAGCGAGAAAAATTAATATGAAAACTTTTTATATATATAGGTAGGTAGTTATTATATTTTTCTTATGAGAATTAAAGTAAAATTAAAAAAGTAAGACAAAAAAGCTAGCTGCAAATATTAACATTCTCTACAATGAAAAAACGCCTTTAAGAAGGAAACTACATATGGGGTGGGGGTGTTTTCATGAATTTATTTAAGTACAGGAAACAATAACGTGGGGTTTACGGAGGGGGGGTTAAGTTGTTGTTTTGATATGTTTTTGGGTGTTTTACATGGTTTTTCGAGAGAGTGGGGGATTGGTACTTTGTAGAATTGATTCTACAAAATTCCGAGATCTTAAGGGACAAATCAATGGTGGATAAAATGATGTACACCCCATTTACAAAAATCAAAATTACCCCTTTTGTAGATAAAAATTATCAGTGAAATTTGTTGTACAATATCAGTATTTGATAAAAGTAACCAAAGGTTTAAGTAAATGAGTTAGAGATGGTAGTGTTTATAAAACTTTGGGTACCTTTGTACTTTGTAGTCCACTGCCCACTTTACATGCTAAAAAATAATTAGAAAATTGGGGAAATATTAGTTATTATTGTTAAGTTTTTTTTATAGAATATTTATCCCAACCCCAATAGTACTTGAGTTTAATATTAAGGGGTGGGGCACAATGGTTCTTGGTTTACGTGTTGTTATTTGGCTTTTAGTTTACGATATGTTTGCTTCGCCTCATGCATAGTAATAAGGCCTTGTTAGTTGTTAGCCTTACCTAAGGATTGTTTATTTATGCTAGCGGCTGCGTCCACTGTATTCCAGGGCATGAAATCTTAAATAATCGGTTCAGTGGTTAGCGAAATCTTAACGATCAAAAATAACTTTCTACTTATATAAAAGGATAATAATGAATTTATGTTCTTGATACATCCAATAAGAACTAAGCTATTTTCATTGGTAAACTTCAATCTATTTTAATCATATATTTTGCGTATAATATTTTAATATTTATCTGTTTTTTTTTTAGGTATGTCCTGTTTTTTCTTTCTCGGAATCAAGAACCTTAACGTTAATTTTAGACGTCTATGTTCTTCCAATTATAATTCACAATTTGTATAGCTTAATACCCTATAAACGGCCTTCAAGTGGCATTAAGTATGTAGAACTTCTTACCAGAATGGTTTTGAATATAGATTTATTTTATATTGAATAAGTGAAACCGATTTTAAGACTGATTCTTAAATTAGTCCATTTTTGTTTATGACAATTCATGGGGTATGCAAGGTTTCGTGATTTTATGACATAATTTTAAGTTTTCAATTTTTTAGGACATTAATGTTCTTAATTACTTTTTTAGGGTTATTTTTTACCTGACACATTTAATGGAATGTCTATATTTTAAGAATCGGGATACCATTCTAGGGCCCTAATCCCCTTTGTGAATTAGTCATGCATCGGAAAGTCATAACAAAAATTCTCAGAATCTTAAGGCCACTATTAGTACACATTAGACGAAAATTTTTGATGCAAGGTCTTGTCTTGAATGGTGGATTTATGATTTAAATCCCATAGAGAAGGCGGTGGGACAATGGGTTATTTATTACACTAGTCCCCAAACTTTTATAATAAAAACTTTGGGATCTTTAGTGAATATTGATTGGGTGGCTCATTAAGTTGAGTGTTCAAATGTTTCAACTACCAATTTAAATCTACAGAGTTGGGGTAATTTTGTCAATTATCGCTTGAAATGTACATAAATCTCGGTCATTGTCTTATCACTTTAGATCCCTGATAAATCTTAAGGTCATTAATGGAATTATTAGTTTTATTTAAAAATCCATGATCGATTTATGAAAATTTTGTGTTTCTAAAAGTATGACTAATTTGTGATGGTCTATGATAATACATTACAAGCCTATATAAGTGTTTAGCTTACACATTATTTTATATTAGTATATAGGTACATATTAGGCTTTAGAAATCATATGCTTTTATTGCTGATTTTCTAAAAGAATTGTACCCAATAAAAGCCTTTTATTAGAACAGTGATGATTAAAGTACTTAAAGTTGAAACAGACAATTTTCACCAACTTTACAATAAAGTACAAGTCGACAAGTTAAACACCCCCCCCCCCCCCTTCTTCTTTTCTATGTAATTAAACAACTTTATCTATATATTTTGGGGTATATGCAAATGATATTAAAATTATCCCAACGAATTTTTAAAACTGAAAATAACGATTTAAAGTGTACCATACAAAAAGCTAAAATAAAAGTAGAAATACAGCAAATCTAACATTTAAAGTCTTATACATATAATTAATCATTGAATCTGTTTAGGTATAGTTGTATGCAAAATAGTTTTTTATTGGTTAAAATATGAATCGCTGTTTAGGCAGCTTGAATTCGGCTTTTCTTTATTTAGACAGTATTCATTGATTTCTGATTCTTTTGTAAAAAAAAGCTTTCTTTAACTGTCATAAATAAAGAAAAGAAATATTCTTTTTGCAGAAGTGTGAAAACATTGACTATATTTTGTTGATAAAAATCTATGTAATATATTCAATTAGACCAACATAAACAACACATAAGGTCCGTACGTTGGTTTTTAAAAAGGATCCCATTTGTGCATAACACGGTATCGTAGGGTTTCCATATCTAGCGATTTTAATCAATTTTAAACTTATGTGTTCTATATTTTTAGTACCTCGTTAGTTTTATAAGACCATGGACAATAATTTGATGTACTTCCCCCAATGATAAAAAAATTAATAACCCCTAAAATTATTGGTTTGAAAGTTTTGACACTGAAAAATTTTACCAATTAATCTAGATTTCATTAAATTATCCAACTTTTTGGGCTAACGAATGCGTACCAGTGTAAATTACAGTCAAATGTCCCCTCTTTCTTTCCCTGTAAACATTTCATATTAAATCCCAAGGAATCCATTTGATAAAAAGACCCGAAGTGGTTGATTTGTATATTTCTGCGGGTACTTTATTTTTCTAAACTAAAGCAGTAGGTATATTTTCTATGTTGATACAAAACAGCAGAAGAAATAGTAGAAATTAGCATTTTTATGGCAACGCAAATAGGAATCTTAGGATTAATCATATGTGTATCCGCGGTCAATTGACCCTAAAATCCTACTATATATAAGTTTTCATTCTAATAAGCATAAATAAATATAATATATTTTGTCTTAATAATGATCATATTTTGACTGTAGAAATTATTTTTGCTGTATTTGAGCTATACCAAAACTACTTTGTACCAGCCCTTATTTCTTATGTGCTTTCCTTATAATAAAGAACAGTTTCAAAACAATAGGAATATTTTATTTTTATCCAAAGAAGTTTTTTTTTAACATAATATGTTGTCAAATACGTTTTGTTGAAAAAAAATATCATTCACAATGATGTAAAAAGTTAAAAACCTTTAGTTTTTTAGGACCTAAAGAAAAAGTTAAAATAGCTTTAAAAACCCTAATATCATTACTACTGTAGTTCATTAACCTGCCATAGACGTCATTCCTAAAGTCTTACACAACAGATCTATGACAACAGAGATTTACGTTACCCATAACTGTATTTCTATTGTAAATATGTTTTATAAGAATCTTTTTTAGTAGCGAAGCTACTCTACAAATAATTTACGTCCATTGAAAAGTATTAACATAGTATATAATGATTTATCGTTAATACCTCCAAAAAAAGGCAAACTTTTCTGAGTGCCCAAAATTTTCTTCTATTTTTACTGCATAATATCTTACTGTTACCTTTAGTTGGCCCACTATTGCTTGCTGCGCCACTTACGGACATAATTGTCCTGGTTGGTTCTACAGATTGTTATCAGACGTTTCAAAACACTCATTAGGGCCATACAAGTGTTTTGATAATATCGCTAAAAAATCGTAAAATATAGCAAATAGGATTTTCAAAAGTTATACCTATTAATTTAATATAAACAGCCAAAAACATTGAGCAGGCTACTTTTATTTATAGGATGCTAAAATACTAGATTTAACAAAATTTTACTTTTCATGCTATTTTATAATGTTTGCTGTTTTGAAAATTACTCTAATTAAGAGCAAAAGTAACTTAAGTGTCATTTTGGAGCAACATTGTTTGTTTGTGTTTCTTTTTACACAACAAATAATAACTTCCTAGCAATATTTTATCCATAGAAAACTGTTCTACCTCCATTCTTGGAAATAAAAGTTTCTTTTTGTAAATCTTACAGCTTTCTTTATAAATCGGTATGTAAGATCCTAATAAACAGGCATACATTTAATTTTTTTTACACGTAAGAAGTTTTACAAAAACTTAATTTTATTCATAGATTGCAATACTTGTTATTTTTCATACATGATTAATGATTATTTTCAGTACTTAGCGTAGCTACTTTATGATTATGCTTTGTCCGTCCGTCTGTCCGTCACGAGACTACAAAAATTTCACTATACACATACTCATATTACTGTATTATTTGGCTTCGATATAACCGTTTCTCTGCCTTACTGAAATATCATGTATAGAATAGAATTACGGGCAATATTTGACGACTATTAAATTTATTTTTGTTAGCCCAGGCCTTCGACCCCTTAGGACTAAAAAAACTGGTTTTAATCTTAGAATTTTTAATTCTAATATCCACGGAAATCTTGTTATTGCTGCGCTACTTATGAACATAATGGTCGTTGTTTTTTTTATATTTTTATAAAAAAAATATGTAAATACCATAATAAAAAAGATTGATCTTATAGCTGATAATATCTTACATATGGACTGATTTATTATTTTATTGAACTAGGCAGCAGAGATCTAAAGGGATAAGACGAAAGATCGATAAATTAGTGGTTTAAACGTTTGGACACCAAACTTAATTAACCGACCAATCAAAATTCAATAAAAGTTCCCAAAGTTTTTGAGCCAACGAATGAGAAAAAGTCATTTTAGAACTTTGGGGCCTAGTGTAATAAACAATGTCCCCTCACTCTCTGAAAAGATAGACAAAGATTATCTTTTGTCTCAATTGCTATATCCCCCTCTATATTTTCAGCTATACATTTTTGAAAATAATTAGAATATTTTGTTTTGAATATTTATCTGTATTTCACGCAGTGACATTGTTACATATAAATATACCTACGGTGTTTTTATATTGCAGTCATTTTTGAAGATAGCGAAACCAATTTTTTTTTGAAAATCTTAGGATCAGTAGGTATATCACAATAAACATTTTGCCTTAACCATAGATTTATTATTTCTTGGATCTTACACCAGATTAATATGTACTCTAAAAAAGTAAAACTTGTAGATGGCGAAAATAACGCTCTACCCCCATCAACGCCCCTATCCCATCCACTCCCCTCCTACTATATGAACGAACTGACCAATAATTGATGTTTAAGTTAGCAACCTCAATTGACGACAATTTTTCCCCTGTCAAATATCAACATGAATCTTTTTGTATTATTAAAAATATTCGGAAGTTTTTCTGAACATATTTTCTTTGCTGTGTTAATATTTTGGCTGCTATACATGAACATTGCTATGAACAATGGAGCAGCCACCTGGTTCTAAAGATTTAATCTGAATTTAGAAAGAAAAATTGGTAACAAACACTATTGTCATAATTTATTATTGTCGTGCTAAATATGACCATAATATAGTGGTAGAGGGGGGGGGGGAGGGAAGAGACAATTTGACTAAAATTGACCACTTATGGACATTTTAAGGGGTGGGGTAGGAAGGGGACATTGGACCGTAAATCATACTGGTACCCAAAGTTTTATAAACCTATTCCTTTATGCTTTTGCTTATAAACTTTTGGCACTTCAAAAAAAAATCTTTGTCCTAAGATTTCTAATATTTTTATGGCCGATAGGACTAATGCAAAGCTTTACCTAAAATGCTAGACGTATTGGTAAATCCGTTTTTAGAGATTATAAGACACAAACAACTATTTTATCCTTCGTATTTGGAAAGCAATATTAAAACAATGGATAATTCTAAATAGTTAACTAATATGCTCCATACTGCGTTTAGTATTTGATCCCCTTGCGGGCTACGTAATCCATACCCCTCCCCTTCCATCCTGATTTAAACCTTCCCATATTTTACCTAACCTATTTTACATAATAAGTATTTTCACGATTTCATTAATAGCAAAGCTCCTTTTAAATTATGACAGTCCATCTGTCTGTCTGTCTGTATTTTGATTTATTTTAAAAAGACAAATAGCCCTTTGATAGAATTAGCCTTGTCTGGAAGTCCTAATGTGTTTCTTATTAAGAAAATATTTGATTTATATCCTATTACTTAAGAATGAAAGATTTTGAGAAAAGTATCATGCTATTTTCTCTATAGGATTTTTATTGTGGATCAAAGGGATAGTATAATAAAAGATATCTCCAATGCAATGTGAAACAATAATTTTATGGAATTAATCTTTTTAAAAAAACAATATTTTGTCCTTTTATTAGGTATGTAATATAAAATGAATTAATCACCCATTATCTTAAACTGTATATCATGCTTTTGGGGGGTCATATCCATGATAGGGGTATGATAGACATATTCAAGAAGTTATTTCATATCACGGATTAGAGATGTCATTATTTGACAGAATGTATTTTTTAAGATTTTAAGGTGTAAGTGCATGCTGAAATGTTATCATCAAGGCAAATATTACGTTAGAAAAGTTTTTGGAAAAAAAATAAGATACTTTTTCCATGAAATATTCATATAACTTTCGATTTTTGATGCATATTTAATTTCAATAATCGAAGCATCTCTACAGTTTATTCCCTTTGAAAATTAGTAAGGTTATTTCCTTCAGCAATCTAAAGGGCTAAGACAAAGAATAATAAATTGGTGTACCTCATTACTTATGACAAGACACAGTTACCCATACTATAGGCACAAAAGTTTGGACACTGTTAGATTTAACCTAATACTTGTTTCTTTTCCTATTTCAAAAATGTAATTGACCCTCCTACTACTAAATGTATCCCAACCCCTTTTTCCAACATAACCCCCTTTTCTTTCAAGCTGTCTGTTTCAGAAACAATAGGAAGCTGCCCCCTGGGGTGAAACATTCTCCCCCCCCCCCCTAATCTTTATTTTCCATGGAAAGTAGGGGGTTGTACAACAGCCCCCCTATCGGGACTGATACATGCTTTCAAAATTTCTGTGTTTCAATATGCAAAGTAAGGGAGGGATTGTCCAATGACCCTTAAATTAATCTTCACCTGTATCTTTCCCCAATATTTTCGAGCTTCATCACTTAAGACATAATTTTACACACGATTTTTTACCTCTAAAGGCATGGCGATAATTTTATACCTTTTCCCTCATTTTTTGGTTTGATAACTTTGGAGACTTTTATTAATGCTTGATTGGGTATTTTTGCATAAATATATTTTTTCCTACTAAAGGTTTAATTTTTTTTTAAAAATGGGGATATACATCAATTTATCGTCCATTGTCTTACTATGTAAGACCCCTGTCATAAAGGCCATAAAAGTTAGTATTACATTGGCACAGTGGCCACACTATAGGAATGGATATAAGAATATGTTATATTGTGAGATATTCTCTCATACCCTGATAAAATGTTTCTTTCAGCTCACTGTTGCGTGGCCAGATGAAAAAAGTTTATTTTAGTGCTAGGCACAAATGACTTTGCAATTGTATCACTAAGAAGGTCTAATAACACCCTTTGCTAAATTCAAAATCCAACTAAATCTAATTTTTGAGCAATTTTCTCAAAATTTAGATTTAGTTGGATTTTAAAATTAGCAAAGGGTGTTATTAGACCTACTTACTGATACAATTGCAAAGTCAATTTTCCCTAACACTAAAATAAACTTTTTTCATCTGGCCACGCAACAGTGAGCTGGCTAATATATCAAATAATCAACACTACCCCCACTCCTCCCCCTTATGACTACCATATCCCCTTCCCTGACTACCAATGATATCTGAGGACTATATTAGCAACATAAAATTCCCATGTCACAATTTCCACGTATTGTATATCCATTCACTATTGGTTTGAATGATATATTTTATTTGATCCTGCTCAACTACTGGCCATAATATAAACTATAATCTCTTTATATTTCTAATAAAACAGGGATGACAACATCCATAAGATAACCCACAAGAAAACATAAATCTATATTGCATCTACGATTTTAGCTTTTTAAAAGTAACACCTTTTAACATTTTAAAAAGGTAGAAAATTGTATCTTTTTCTGTAAACATACCTACAGATTGAATCATAGAGAATCTATGCTCTTTTAAGCTTCTTAAGCCTTAGAGGCCCTAAAAAGCTTTTGTAATTCATCTTATAAGATAGAGAAAATTATTCTCAAGTACGTTAGGGTGTTTTTTTTGTAAAATATAATTTTCTCGGCTTATATTTAAGATATGCTTCTGTAATTTAAGTGAAGATTTCTGAATTAACAATCATACTTTTTCCAAACTGTACATGGTAATGGGTTGCGCGTTTTTATAATAGTAATAATGTTTAAGGGCCAAGGCATTCCCTTACTCCCACTATTAGTGTTACGTGCCAATTATAGCAGCAGTACCATTGTTAACTTCTTTAGTATGATACGGTTTGGACTAGATTCGAACTTGTGATGCTCTACTGTTTTTTTTTCAGAATAACTATCCCTGCATTCGAAAAAGCCCTAAAACAAAATGTAAAAATCTCCCATAGAGCGTTTTATCGTCACTAATATTAGACTACTTAATGCTTCTTTATCTTTATAGGCGTGCCTTCAAAAAAGCTTAACAAAACTACATGGTTTTTTAAAAAGTGGTTTTATTATGTAACTAATCGTTTCCTTAAACCTTAGGTATAATAGGTACTAAATTCAATATTCTTTTTGAGTGACCTGAACAATATTTACAATATTTTACTTTTGAATATACATTAATTTTATAATGCTTAAAATTGCCAGTTTTGTATCAACATTGTTTAAGGTTTTTTTACGTTGCCATTTTTATTACGCTTTCTAAGGCTCCTATTACCCCATTATAAAAACTTAGAACTTATTTGAATATTATAAAACAATGTTAGAAAAAAAAATTGTAACTAGGGTCTGTCTGTTTGTCTATCTGTTACTTTATTAAGTTTACTAGCGGCTACGCCCCTAGAAGCCTCTAGGGGCACTTAAGGTAGGAGAGGGAAAAGTCGACCTTATCCCATTTTGAATTTTTTTGGAGGGGGAGGTGATGGAAGACACCATCCCTAAAAATAGTTTAAAACATTCCCATGACTTATAAGAAGCTTCACCTTAAAGGAGAACAATATCGGTTTAGCGGTCAGCGAAATCCTTCGGGACAGACAAAAAATGCTTACTACTTTATATAATAGGATACACTATATACACATTCAGTAGATTACATTTTCATGATATAAATTCTGTTCTAAAGTTTACTGTGTTTTTTTCTTCATATTTTGATATTTTGTATTTTATTTTAGGTAAGATTAAAAAGAAACCACCTCAGTTGAAACCAATTTTCATATTTATTGACTGATTTTAAAGATTCATAAACTATCTACCCAATTGATGGGCGGACTATTTGAAAAAAATAGCATATCCATTATAGCCAAAACAATCCTTGTTTCGACCTACTTAGGATTAATATTAATATATTTTAATGATATATTATTTAATATATATAATTATTTCATGCTAGGGGCATTAAGGAAAAATTTCGCAAATATTTTAAGGACCCCCCCCCCCCCCCCACCCCCTGATCACCCCACGTCCTCTTACTTGGCTCATAGTTTAATGTAAGTAGTAAGTAATCCCCCCTCCCCTCCCACTGAGAACCAATGCCACTTAAAATATATCAATAGTAATAAGTGGGTTTAGGTTAGGTAGGGCGTTTCCATCAAACAACCAAAAGTTCTTCTTTTAAAAACAAGAGTATTTATAATCTTATAAAAAACTCAGTTGACACTTAATTTTATGTTGGCAAAAATGATCATTACTCAAACAAAATGTTGTTTTATTGGCATCTTATATACTATAGCATGCTGTAATTGCTATTTTTGTGTGTGAATACCTTGGATAGGTAATATTACTTAGTGTTCAATCATTTCTACAAGTTAAATTATTCAAGTTAATCATTTTTAAATCCTATGTTTGTAATCTAGCAAAGGGTTGGTCATTAGAGTGGGAGAGAGGGGACAATGGGGCGTTTTTTAAATTAGTCTCCAAATAGCTTTTAGGAACTTTGGAGATTTGAATGAATTTTGATTGGTTGATTCATTAAGATGAGGGTTCAGACGTTTCGACCACTAATTTTAACCTACAGAAGGGGTAGTTTTGAGTATAATCATTGGGGATGTACATCAATTTAGTGGCCATTGTCTTATCCATCTAGGTCCCTGGGTTTTGATGCTGTAGTAATAAATTTGCTATTCTGTTGGATTTTGTGGAGGGGGTTGGACACTTTGTATATTGCGGCTACCCTTGTTCAAATTTTATGAGAAAATCGTGAGATGGTATTATATCCCCCCCCCACTACCCCTCCTTGGTAAATTTACCCTAAGGGATAGGGGGGGGGGGGATATTCATAGAGATTTTAATCATATAATGTTTGTGTTATTTTTAGTTGGTATACACTTTATTTTGGTTTAATTAATTTGTTTTTTACGTTTTAATGTAATTTGCCTAATAACATACTTAAATTGACTTGAATCTTTATTTGTTTTTATTTTTTATTGAAATTAATTCACTTGATTAGAATTTTACTAAAAATAAGTCATAATTTTGTTAGGTATTAATAATTGAAATAAATATACATTAAAGTTCTCCTTGAACGTTAGAATTTTAAGTTTAATCAGCGTATCAAAAATTGCATTCATTTAAAACAGCATAAAATGTACCAATAAACATTGCTAGTTTTTAGTAACCAATCATTAAAAGTTCCTAACGTTTTAATGATAGGACATATTTATTATAACTTTGGGTACCAGTATAAATTACATGCCCATTTCCGCATGGTTAATTTTCCTTAAATGAACGGTTTTACATTTTTACCCTCCAAAAATATTTAAAGACATGAAACAAAATCTGTCTATCCACAAGGTATCTATCTATCTATCTATGAATCACGAAATTTTACATTAATTACCTAACTTCCCACTTCCCCTGCGGGGACGCGTCCACGCGGTAAGGGTCGCTAGAAATAAGGGTGTGTATAATAAGTGTTCTATAAATGTCACAAAAAATGAGATATATGTATATGAAAATAGCACACGAAGAACAGATCTTTTGTATACATGTAAATACAGATTACTACCCCCCCTTTTTTTTTCAATAACCTTTTTCGTCTGCTAGCAAATTTTTTTTTTCTGCTACTTGGCTGTGTTAATATTCCTGTTACCATATTGGTTGATTTTCAAAGACACAATTGAGAGTCGGCATAAGGTGATTGCGATAGGGAAATACAGCTATTTAATCCTTTCTCCCTATAGTGTTTTACTCTAATACATGAAGAAACTTGCAAATATCTCTTGCTTATTAGGCTTAAATATTCACTAATCTTATCACGCAACACACATAGCAGCAGAAGGTACGATTTTCAACGTCTATAGTATGTCAAACGCGTGACCCTTAACGCTAAAGTCGCGTGATTCTTGGCTGACTGAACGAAACGTTATTTAGTTGTGTGTGATAATTATGGCTAGGCATATTTGCCTGTATTTATACGGGGTAGGAATAGATATTCTGAACTAAAGAATATATTTGCTACAAATAGTTCACAAAATCCCCTTTAAAATGTCTTACTAGAGCTGTTACCGAGATACATAGTTACACAAAGAATATGCAGGGAGGGAGAGGACATTGGACTGTAAATTATTCTGACCCCCAAAGCATTTAAACTTGTTATAATATTTGCAAGCTTTAAGAGTTGAAGGGATTTATTACTAAATATTAAATAAAATTGTATAACTAATAGTGACTAAACGTTTCCACCAATTACTTCTAATCTAAGGTTCCTATATTGTTATCATAATACATTTCTCTGTCCTAGAAATTAATAATATGCATTGAAGGTCATTAATATCTACTGGCTTATTAATAGCTCTGTCTGTGTGTGTGTCTGTCTGTTTTTGTGTAAATGCCTTTATTTATTCATTTAAATAGCTGATAAACAAGTAATATTACATTAGAGTAAAACACTAGAGGGAGGAAGGGTTAAATAACTGTATCTCCCCATCGCAACCCCCATGTGTGTGCAACCCTTCTATTGGGTCATTGAAAATCAACCAATTGTGTCGCTTATATTAGCACAGCCAAGAAGCAGAAAATAATTTAGAAGCAGATGAAAGAGGTCTTTGAAAAAGAAAGGGAGGTATTTGTCTGTATATTCATCTAAATTATAGATCTGTTAATATTACTCTATTTTTCGTGCTAATAATAATAATAGCATGCCTTGTTTTTACAAAAATACAGAAAAGGCTCTTTTGATGGAATAATGAGTAGGTTAACTGTTGAGATTTAAGCAGATTTGTTATTTATATAAATAGATTAAATATTAGAAAGAAAATGTGTACCTAATATTGTAACGTCTCAATTAAATATTAAAAATCAAGAACTAACGGAGGACTGACTTCATTATAGAGTAGCATTTCAGTCTAGACGTTTTAATAGTAAGGATGAGTTGGTTAAAAATAATAGCCTAGTTTTAAAACTTGGGGATAGAGGTTTTTATTAGGAAAATCAATCAATAAAAGATATTGTAATTTTCTTTGATTAAACGTTGTCTTGTCAAATCATGACCTCTGTCAGCCAAGACCATTTTTTATACGTCATTAAGTAATATAAAAGAGGAGACATGAGCTATATGTAGTTGGGTCCACAGGGCGGGGACCCTGTCCAGATTTTGTATTGGGTCTTTGAAATGTAAACACAGTCGAGCATCTACAAAAGAACAAAAAGAAATTTACGAAAAGGATCTCCAGCACTTGGGTTAGGTAGGTAGTTGGCTGGATTATACATTTTAAATTTGATTTTCATTATCTTTTACCATGTCCTTTTCGATCAGGATGAGTATGTAGAAAAATCTAGTTTAAATACTCTCCAAATTAGGAGTTTTGACTCTTACAATATAAACACGACGGTGTCCTTTCAGTTCCACGCATGTATCTCATTGTCATATTATTAGGATCGCGTATTATCGCTACATCATTAACTGTCCCTTTACCTTTGCTTTTATAATAGATCTATAATTATAGATTTATAAATCTGACAACTACTTGGCTTAAATGGTGGAGACTCTTTTTGTCTACTTTCAAATTGCTTTTTGTTATTTTGTAGGGACTTGGCTGCGTTCATATTTCCGACGCTATTACCTGATTTCAATGACCGTGTACAATATCGGGGCAGGGTCCCCGCCATGTGGGCAGAGTTCATACCTCCTCTATTCTTATACATTAACTTAATGCCTTGTTGCTATTGTGAAAAATCACACTATGCTGTTTTCTAATTCGCGGAATTCAATGCACACCACGCACGAATGGATGACTAGGGCACATTTTTTTAGTACTTTTTCAATAGCAGTTCATTTAGTAGCTGATCTTCTTTCTATTCACCTTTTTAGCAGCGAAGCAACTATATAACAAGGTTGACAACATCCATAAAAGCGAAGCACTGAAACGGTAGGACAAACGGACATTAACACTTGTATAGTATCTGAACTGAAAAATCGGAACATAAATGTAAAAATGTCGTATCAAATTTGTAGGTAAATTTGTTAAAAAACTGCTTAAAAACAGGATAATGTTTATGGACATACTTACATTTTTGGACTTGATTATAGAGTTGCTTCGCTTATAATATTGTTCTTTTTTGTCCCAGGAATCAATATACCAAAAATCAGATCAAACTGATAATTAAAACACTTGAAAATTTGTTGTTAAAAAAGTAGAAAAATCAACATGTTTAAAATGGACGTACGGACATTCTGGTAATGATTATAGAGTTGCTACGCTTTCTAAATCGTACCCAACTACTACAGGAATCATCATGCAAAGTTTGAAATCGATAGGACAATTCTAACATGCCTAAATTAATGAATAAAAGCTATCTATCTCGGACGGACGGACGGACGGACGTACGGACGGACGGACCCTAATTATAGAAAAGCTTCGCTTTTAAAAAACAGCAAAGTTGTAAGTTTCACAGATGCAGGGTGGGATAGGTCATTGGACTTATATTATACCTACTAGTACCCAAATTAGCTTAAAACTGCTGGAATTATTATCAAATATTAAAATAGCAGTGTCTAAACTTTTCCATCAATAGTTTTATTCTACAGATGGGGTAATTATGTTAATTATGATTGAGGGTCTATATCAATTTTGTCTTTCCTTATGATCCTTGTTGTTTTTTTTATCTATACTTAAACTATTTTTATTCTATTAAAATAACAAAAATCTGTTAATCTGTTTTATTCTTTAAGTAGATGCAATAAAAATGGACATATTTTCAAACCTACGGAAAAAGATTATAAAATCTTTTATAGATTAATAAAAAAAATACGAAAAGCCCTCTTTTTGTAATTTGATAAGTTGATGTTTTATAAAGGATGTAAAAAAGCAATGAATTTTAAAAGAATGTTAAAACAAAAACGGGTCCTAAAAATGTCATGTTTTTATTGAGTAATATTTTTAGTAGGCCAGCTATTCTACAACTAAGGCATCTTTTGTACTTTTTAAACATATATTGTAGCCACTTTTTCAAAGTTTTATCATAGAATAATAATAATTTCAACTGTTCAAGGCTTGTAATTGCTTTGTTAATTATGGACAAAACCGTTCTGTTTTTTAACCTCCCTTCTAAAGCATTCTTTTCATACATGTACGTGATCAGTAACCATTTTTCGTGATAATTTGGTGTTTTAAATTAGCTTCAACTATTTTTTTACCCTCGTCATGTTTAGATTATAATGTACATGATTTTATTTTTTTTAAGATTAGGGGGTTAAAGCCCTTTTTAACCTTTTTACTTGCTTGATTTTAACAAATGAGAGAATGTGTTTATTAAACTTTGGGTACGAGTATAATTTACAGTCCAATGTCCCCTCCCTCCCTGCAAGAACCCCTCTTGGTTTTTTTGCAGTGTTTTGGCTGCCTAAACTAAAGCAGTTTTTCTTGTGAAGGGTAATTTAAATTAAAATGTGTATTAAATACATCAGACCATTCAATCAAACACAATATGGAAGCTAACCAAGTTGTGGCCGTCTAACAACTAAAAAAGAACAATAAACTTAAATACCTACGTAATTAAGACATTTTTATTGAGAAAACATTTATTAGTCCTAACTGTTACACTATCATTAACCTCATGTATACTTAGATGTCAAACAAACAATTTTTTGAATATCATGATTGGTTAATTAATTTCCACACTCCCCAAAAAACTGAAGCTACCTATAAACAATAAAGGTACTAAGAAAGAGAGGGAATGTCTGATTGAGCCAATAGGAGAATCGCATCGGAATTTACATTGGATCTCATTGGTTGAAATTATGTACACATTTTCCTACGAAGGCATGTTTTTTTTCATTTCATACATACATAAAAGTCAGCTGTTAACAGTATATTTTCTTAGTAGAAAGCTTTGCGGAATCAGAATTAATTGCCCAAAAATTTCGTTTACAATTTGAAAGCTTGAAACAAAGTTGGATTCTTAAAAAAAAAGTTAGGCTGGCAACTCGCTGGTGAGGCAAAATTATTTTTGTGAAAAATCCTCCAAAATCGAATAAAAAAATTTACAAAAATGAAATAAAATCTTAAGAGGGTTATTAACATATGATTTTGTTTAATTTTTGTAGATTTTTAATGTGCTTTTGGATGATTTTTCACAAAAATAATTTTGCCTCACTATCGAATAGCGAGTCTATCATTTTTTAAGAATCCACATCAGCTTGAGTCGAAAGTAAACAATACTTTTGTCTGCTAGGAATGTTCTCTCTTAGATTTGACGAATAAAGGGTTCAGAATATTCTTCTACTCTCCTATTTCTATTCTATAAACCTGTCTTAATACCAAGACTTTTTACTATCAAATTTCTCCGGTTCAAAAACTGCTAATTTCTACAGGGATAAATCCCCCCCCCCCTCCCCTTCCTCCAATAAAATATATATATTTTGTAGTGGTTTAAAGGCGAAATGGCTTTAAGTTTTAATTTAAGCATCTTAAATTCGTTGGATCAACTTTTTATGATGATTCTTGTTACAACAAAGAACAATTTAGCTTCTTTTTAATCAATATCTTACAGTATAACGTCTTTTAAAATTAAGTTTTTAAATGGAAAAATTTCTTTTGGATTATTATATTTACCCTCGCCGTATTAAGAAATGAGTCTGAAATGTTTAAAATTTTCTCCTCTCTATTCGGCTGTGAGAGGTGATATCGTAGTTGTGCATTCACAGCCGCATGTGTATAAAACTGGTAAGTCATCAGAATCGCACATTATTTCTACAGCGCAAACTTCCCTTTATCTAGTAAACATCCCTTTGAATTTATATGCTATTGTAATGGATATATTATTACTAGGATCTTACACCAGATTTTCATGTTCTCCAATTAAATGAAACTTGCAGCTAACTAAAATAACGATTCCCCCTTTCTCACCTCCTTTACCCTATCCTCTTTAAACGAGTTCTATGTTATCAAGCTAAATTGATAATTGACAATTTTCTACGTATATTCTACATCCATTGCTATTGTTTGGAAATGTGAAACATTTTGTGAAATTGACATTTTGCGTAATTGAATGCTTACTGATATTATATACCGCTGTGCAGCATATTAGTTTTGGCTCCAATGCCTACCTATCTATGAGTGTTTGTGTGTGTGTGCCTGCAATGTTGCTGATACTTTCAAACCAATATTTTAGCTTAGATATTTATAAGATATTATTGCAATTGCTGTCTTTAAAACTTGAGATACTTTACATCAAATCTTTTGTACTTATAATCGACAGAAGGGATAATTTTGCTAATAATGATTGGAGATATACATCAAATTATCGTCTATTGTCTTATCTCAGAAGTTTATTTTTTGTTAAAAATTGTTATTTTATATTTAAAAAAAAAAGAGAAAAGTAGGTAGGTAATTTAATTAAGAGATAAAAACAGATTAGAAACTTTTTGGGACAACTTTTGAAATGCTGTTTTTGTGTGGACAGCAACCACCTAAACACATTTTTAACGCTCACTTTTTGCTCTTTTACCGTGCATCATTCTGAAGCTCTTAATCAAGCTCTAATCAAGTAGCTCATAAAGAAATTGATTTCTTTATTGGAAGAGAGAATAGGAAGGGAATTGATAATAGAATATATGTGAATATTATGACAGGAAAAAAATGTCAATTAAGGTTGCTACCATTGACATCACTTATTAATCATTTCCTTCATCCAGTAGGAGGGGTGGGGGTGAAGGTGGTGGATCAAGGAGATCGTTACTTTAGCCAGCCACAAGTTTTACTTTATTGGCGTACATGAAAATCTGGTGTAAGGTTTATTAATCATAACTAATCTCGTATCGATCTAGTTCAATATTATTAGTAAGCTAAAAAGAATTTGTCTTTCATATAGAAATCATCCCACCCCTGTTTTGGGTTGTATATTTTTTAAAGACTAATGCCCGTCCCCCTTTAAAATACAATTTTGTGCTCTTTATTGAAAAGGGGTAGTTGGAGTAATCTGTCTACTTGTTGTTATTGTAATCTTTTTTTTCAAATGGGATGTTTAATCCACACTTCTATTCTTGGAAGTCATTTAATCCCTCAGACTTGGGTGGGGTGGATTAAATGATTTAGGTTATTTTAAGTAGAGTAGCTACTGTGTAGATTACTTGGTCCTCATGTCTAATGGATTTTAAGCTGTGGAAATTGTATTGCATAATTTAGCTGCTATATAAGATAATCCTTTGGAATTTTCTATGAAGATTTATAAGCTCTCAAACTTTTTTTCTTGGTCTAGCTAAAAAAAAATTGTTTAGCTTTGCTACTAATAGATATTCTTATACTTGTTTTTGATTCCTTACCTTTTGTCGAATCTCAAGTACTTTAGCACCTTTTCTCTGCTTTCTTTTAATCAGTAATAGATTGATTATTTTAGATGGTCAATCAGGCACAATAATCTAGTTTTATTAAATGAATGTTTTTAAAAAAAAATAACTGACTTAACTTTCGAAAAAAAGTCGGAATATTCCTTTTTGTGTCCCTCTTGGACTTTTATTTGGACTTGGTCCAATTAGTGAATTAATCATCTAGACTTTCTATATTTATTATAAGTCTTTGTAATTTTGTAATGAAAAGAAATCTTGAAACAATAGGACAATAACCAATAAAGTCACTTTTGAAATGTGATACTTCGGACCATTCATTGATGCATTTCATTAACTACAATGATTGCAAGTATTTGATTGGTCTTATGTTTTGTCCAACTGCTGCACTGCTGGCTTGGGGTGTTAAATTAAAAGCTTAATGATTTGATCTCAAAGATACATAAATCATTAAATAATCAAGAAATAGGAATATTAATGACTTGCCATTAATATGTATATAGGCTTATAACAGCCGCAGCTCATTACCATGCATAGCTAGAACTTGAAGACAATGGTCGTACTATCAAATGAAATACATAGAATAATTTTCTTCTAGTGAATAATCCTCCAAGATAAAACTAGATGGAGAAAACATTTGAATTAATCCCTACAAAAAAAGTTGAATAAAAAGGTGTGCAATCGCAGTCGTATTGTGTCAAAAGACAAATTAATCACAAAAGTAGAAGAATGGATTCATTATAACTTGGATCTCTCACAAGATTATTATTTACTTTAATAAGATGAAACTCGTAGCTGGTTGAAATAACAATAACCCCTATCCACATACTTATTTTCATAATACCAAAATAGTGTATTCAACATCCATCAATAGAGGTTTTCTTTTTATAAACAAGTTAAAGTGAGGGTAGAGGCAGTCTTTTTGTAACTGTAATGCGGTTTATATGATTTGATAATGTAATTTTATGCTGAGGTGAGTGCACAGCCCTCATTGAATAAAAAGTTGTCCAGATTAAGTTCTTAAAAGACAGGATGTTGGTATCTATAAAAAGCTCAAATTATTGTCTCAACTAAAACACCACACCCTCTTTATTTTGACATTGTAACAACAACTTGCTTTTGAGAAAGTTAGGGGAACATTTTTCATTATCTTTGACAATTTTATATGTAATGAAATTACTTAGGTAATGTTTGATTTAACGAGAAACTGGTTTGGATGCTTCCTAGCCACTTTTTTAGGGTCCTTTACAATACAATAAAGAAAAAATAACGTGGAAAAATATAAAAGCAAAATGAATTTCAAGCACTTCATTCTTTTTCTCCCATTATACCATTATTTCTGTTTAGATTTAAATGTCAGATTGGCAGCCTATAATCTAGAAGCTCTTATTTAATGCAAAATGTATTGAACATTAATTGTCGAAAATTGGCCCCTCAAGATATCTATTGCTAGGGCTTGTTTTTTAACAATGGAAATGACTGGAGAATTTTTTTGCCAACTTCTACCCTTCCCCCCTTTTTAATTTATGTGACCCTTCCCCCCTCTTCAATTTATATGACCCTTCCCTAGCTGCTAGCTGTGGTAAAACATGCTACTGCTTCTAGTAATTTGCATTGACATGGATATTTATTTAAAAATAACTTTATTGTCTTTTAAGAGCCAAAAAGAATCATAATTTTGACAAAATGTATTGCTTTTCTGTGTCATGTTTATCACAATTTTTGTCATAGACAAGTTGGAGGCATAATAATTTTTCTTTCGGTTTCAAAATCTCTCTCCCTGCTTAAATCAGTCTTTGTTTGAATTAATATGAGATAAGATAATTTTAGGGCTTACATTTGCAACTTTTTTCTGTTGGGTCATGGGGAGTATTGTTGAAGCTTTTCTACATTTGAAGTCTGTTTTGTAAATCTGTACAATTTCTAACTAAATATGCCAGGAAAGTCGTATTTTGTATCAGGGTTCCTGTAATAATAAGGTATAATAAATCCCCCAAAGTAGGTATACTGAGGAATTCTAAGACAATTGGGAACAAACTAAAATCACAAAATGTATATCATCCTAATGAAGATTTCTGCATATGAAGCAAAACTAAAAGCGCTGGTTGGTTTGTTAAGCTTTTCTTTCATGAATATTTTCATTCTTGTTCATTTAGAATTATTTTGTCTGGTAATGGGAGATTAAACTAGTTAGGCAATACAAATCATTGTTCATATTAATGTTTAAAATTAAAACATAATAGATATCTAATAACCATTATCATAAAATTTTTGGGTATATGTGGAGGGATATTGCACCTTAACTAATAAAATTTTCCAGATAAAAATAATAAAATGAAGAAAAGTCACTCTCAATATCTAACTTTTCTTACTGGTGAAAAAGTTTAAATAACCTATATTGTTTCCTTTTATTTTATCTACCCTTTTCAATATTATTTTTTTCAAATATCAACCAAGCCCTCCCCCCTGCTTCACCAGTGTTAAAAACGCCCCATAAAGCACCTAGGTTTACTTTGTTATGAAAAGTCATCATTTTTAGGTAATCACTGCTTTGACCAAGATACAACCCACTGATTACACCAAACTCTGGCCTGGTTAAATCTCCAATTTTACAGTTGACTATATAACCCTCCCCCCCTAATTTCGCTGGCTCTAGAAAAAATATTATTATTTACAGTTGTTAAGGTTTACTAGGGGCTGCCATGTACCCCCTAGCTTAGAAGATAGCTACCAAAACATACCCTAAATTGCTGCTATCCATGGGCAATTTATAGTTCACATTATATAAAAATTGAGGTGGGGGGGGGGGGGGGTTCATTGGAAAAATAAGGGATTCTATCTCTGGGATCTAAACTCAAAATATGAACTTGCAGTTTTTTGTATTCTTTGTTGTTTGTTTGTATTTGCGCTGGTCATTTTTTTGCATACACAATAAGTCATTCCAGATCAAATCTTAAATTAAAGGTAACATGAATGATTATTAAAACAGACCTTACAATGTATATAAGCTGTCATTAGCTGTAATTAATTTTGATTACATTAAAAATATCAAAACCCTAATAAATCAATCAATCAATAAATGTTTCTTATTATTTCAGGTTTGTGCGACAATGCCGCGGTCACGACTAAAACTGCGCGCGAAAGCGAGAATGTCGTCTTAGAGTGCAAATTCCCGCCATCTCCCGTTGAGAGCAAATGGTACTGGACCCGGACAAAGCCCGGCGGTAAATATGATACTGTGGCCTTTGGAGATGAGGTTCTTATTTCTGGATATAGGTAAGATTTCATATTTTTATTATCTTGTTACTCTTTAAACTGTTATTGCTACTATAATTATGAATTTAATTGTCTTTGTTGTAATTTTTCTTTAGAAAGTATAACATTTTTTACCAGAACTGTAAATAATCACTTGGAACTAATTTTCCCCTTTCTTCCCCTTGGATGGACACGCTCACACTTGTCAAATTTGCTTGATTGATAAACTAAATTTCTGCCCCCTTTCTTAAATCAAATCAATAACATTTTTTTTTTGAAGTAAAGACTGTCAATTTAGATAATTTTCTAGTATTTTTAGTGTAATAAATAAAGTAAACCAAAAGTTTAATCATATAAAACATTTCTTTAGAATTTAGATAAATAAAATATTTTTAAAAAGTAAGGGGTTTCTCTGAGGTAGGATCTTGGCTATTTTTAGTAAGGGGTGACACTGATTTTTAAAAAAAAATATAAAGATACTCTCCTTTTAGATTTCTAGTTGAAAGATTGAATGAGACCATATTTCATTTTTGTAGACTTTTCAAATTAAACCATTTTATCAATTAAACTATATTTGTCACCAGTGGCTATGTGCCCACTGATTTTAGGATGGATTTAGAACATTTATTATTTCTAATTAATTACACATAAATTTCTAATTTAACAAGAATTTGATTGTCCATAAGCAGAATTAATAAAATTTTAAAATCAATGAACTTTATTGAAGTAGAAATTATGGTTAGCTGCACTGCTTAAAATATTAAGATAAATGGTCGAATTTTGTCTTCATGTCTGTTTATATGGTAACTGGTTTTTAAGTCTCTCTGTCTGTCCGTCTGTCTGTCTGTCTGCAAGTCTGGAGACAAGAAATGCATAAAAGTAATGCACAATAAAACATAGACAAGTTTTAGAATGGACACATATATATTTTTTTAAATCATTAAAAAAATTTACTAAATACCTAGTTAAAACTAATCTAGTAGATGGACCAAAACGAAGTATAAAGTACATAATGTTTTTAAGGCTTTTTAAAACTAGGATTAAAAAAAACTACATTTGGAACATATAATACATATAGAAAACCTGCTTGCAATTTTCTCATAGGTGTGTTTATTCATTTAAACCAAATTGTATGTTTTTTAAATAGCCAAAAAATAAAGAGTTTACAAAGATATTTCAAGCTGCTTTTCAATTAGGTAGGTATTATTTTTAATTTGTTTTAAACTTTTAGATTTAGTTTGCTACTTTTTTTTATTAATTTTAACTGTTTTTTAAAAACTTGTTTTCTCATGGTTTTGTTCTTTTTTTCTAAAGATTTATGTTTTCCTTGCCTTTTCCTGTCCGTTATTGTTTCTAATACCCCCCCCCCCTCACCTTAAGTCCATTTTCTCATCCTATGCCCCCCAGAGGGTTGTTCTACGAACCCACAAAAATTATCTTATTTTGTCAAAAAATCTAGATTCTGTTTAGTCTGTTACCAAGTTGCTTTTAGTAATAAAATGCAGTCATTAGAGTCTTATATATTTTAATCTAAAAAATAAATATTTACAGATAAAAGTCGATCCCCTGTTGGGGGCTTAAACCTTTCAATAGCCAACCTAACCAAAATACGAAAGCATTATCATAATCTAACTAAACAAAGCATAGCCTATTAAATTCAATGCTTATCTTTTAATATAAAACTAGAAATTGGCTAAATAAAAAAAATAACAGCATTTTAGAATCACCCACTCCTCCCCTCAAATTATGAACTCTTTTTTTTTTTTCTCTACATGTGAGCCAAAAAAATGTTTTACACCCTTTTTTCTTGTGTCGTTCTAACCTATATTTTTCTGTATTTTTATTTCCGAAAGAAAATGTACCAACGCCCGTTTGTCCCTATAATCAGGCGGGTGGGGATGTTATATCTGTAGAAAAAACATTTTGCCTCCAGTTTCAGGCTAAGTATATTAATATAAATACTAGCGGCTACGCCCCTAGAAGCCTCTAGGTGCACTAGTAAAAAAAGTATTTTTCGGGGGGGGGGAGGGTGTGAAGACACCCTCCCCAAAAATAGTTTAAAACCTTCCCAGGACCTATAAGAAGCTTCACTGTAAAGGAGAACAATATCGGTTCAGTGGTTAGCGAGATCCTTCGGGACAGACATAAAACGCTTACTACTTTATATAATAGGATTTGTGACTTTATAAATATTTCTTAAACATTGCCAGAAAACCTCAAAACTTTTATGTTTTCATATTCCATTTCCCTATCCCCCTAGTTATTTCTAAAATCAAATTTAAACATGTAATATTATATCAAAAAAAAAAGTTTAAAAAAAAAACACAATTCAATGTGATTTTAATTGCCGCGTACCATGTTGATTTGAATTGTAATTAAAAATGACCTTCGTCGATCCAATTTTAACATATTTTGCTTTGTTTTGTCTGAGAGGGAGAAAATAATTTTAATTTTAAAGAGCGCAGCTTCTCAATAACTCGGTACGTCCGTATCTATGAGAGTAAAAATTAGTTTATTTGCTAACTAAGCCTTAAATATTCATCTCCCATCGTTGTTCAGAAGGTTTTAAAATGTAATTACCTTGTTATTGCTGCGCTACCATCTTTATAAACATAATTGTCCTTGTTTTTTTTATGACGTTTTAATACGCGTTCAGGGACCCTTGAAAGTGTCTGTGAAGGGTTGTTTTAAATAGTTTTAAAACAGCGGGGTTGCTACACTAAATATGTCAAAAGGAAAAAAAGGTCACATTTCCCCCTTATTTTCTCAGCTTCTTAAATTTTGATTCTATTACTAAATTAAGATTCCCTTAATCATTTACAAGCAACCAAATACAGAATTTATACATTGTAATTGAGAGGTGGGGGGGATGGGGGGAGTATTTTGATGAATCATATACCAACAGGAAAAATAGCAGCCCCCCAAAAGCAGATCTAATGATGCTATTTGTCATTGCATCTAATAAACAAGGATGATAAAATACATACTAGCGAAGCTGAAAAAACTCTAAATTGACACTGTTTTCACAAAATAAATATATGGAAAGTTTCATAGTAATAGAACGATTCTAACATGCCCAGTTTCTACTTATATTGGATATCCGTTACGGACATACTAACGTATCTTATTTATTGAGTAGCTTAACTAATAAAAATAATCTTAATCTAAACTGTGGCATGATTTGTCTAAAAGGCCTTTTTTTCTTCAACACTGTATAAAAGAGTTCTTCTTTTTAAGTTAAATATCAAAGTAGCAAAGTTATTTAACCTCCTTACGAACGAGATCATTATTAATTTAAACTCAAGTAGGGAGAGGACATTCGGCTGTTTATTGTACTAGTCCCCAAAGTTTTATATGAACGGTTTCTTATTCTTTGACTGAACAACTTTGGGGACTGTTATTCAATTTTGATTGGTATATCAAGTTGAGTGTCCAATCGTCTCAACCACTAACTGTAATCTAAAGGAGGGATAATTTGTGTATCATTATTGGGAATGTACTTTAATTTAACGGCCATTGTCTTATCCCTTCAAGTTCCTAAGTGTATTAAAATATAATTTCTGCTGGAATGTATACACGTCTAACACGAGTGTCCTACATTGAATAGTTGTCTTGATTAGACTTAAGCAATGTCATACATTTAGATCAATAGGTATGCCATGTAAAACCACCAATAAAAAAACACTTCAGTAGGTGAAAAAAAAACTAGTTTGCCTCAAAAATTCCAGGCGGTATCATGTGTTTCTTGGTTTTTAATTGTTTCCTAAAATTAAAAAATAAGGAAAAGCCAAAAAATAATTTACATTGTAAAAATACAAACTTAAGGAAGTTCTAATACGCCATTATGATCTATTTACGAGTGTTTTGATTATTAAAAATATCAAAACAAAAATATATTTTTTTTATTATTGATAGATATTTGATCAATGTACGATTATTTTGCCCTAGCTTTAAGTGAATTTAATGAAATCGAAAATAAAATAAAAATACTTAATTTTTTTTATTAGAATTGAAAATTGAAGATCATTTGAAAGTAATTCAGTAGCGTTAGTATTTCTATTAACTCCAAATTAATTTTATTTCTATACTTATCACAACTAGGGATAGGTCAATCGACAATAAATTAGACTTCTTCCTAATAAAATCCATTCTTTGATAGCCTGAAAAAATGTTCGTCATGTCCCTAAATGCCTGGTTGAAAACATACATTGCTAATGATGCAATTGAATTTACTCCTTTTGCTCAGCTCCATATATAGACACTAGGAAGTGTTGCGCATTTTTATTCTCGCGCGCAAAGGGTTAATTAAACTCATACAAAAGTTTCAAAATGGACTATATCGTATGAATGGCTCATATTTGAGTTGAAAATTAATATGACCTGTTTTATTACCTAAATCTTAAAAACTAAAACCCAATTTCTAGAAGTATGTGGACAACCATGAACCAATACATTTCCCATACTCAATAAAGTAAAAGAAAAGAGGGGGTACTAGCTTTAAGTAACTTTATCAACAGGGTGGGGGCCCTGTGCTGACTTTCAATTTTATAGTTTAATATTAACCAATAGCGTCGGAAATATAAGCACAGCCATGTCGTTACAATATCTCAAAATAACCGAAAGAAAATTGCTAGCAGACGAAAAAGGTCCCAACCACTTGGGCCTTGCAGTTGGCTGGGTTTAACATCTAAACTTATACATTTATTCTGTACTCAAATAATTCACCGGTCTCACATAGCAGCAGTAAATATCATTATTGAACTCTCTTGTACAAAAAGACTTGAAATTTATTTGAAAACAACAACTATACATCTTGAGGTTCATTTACCAAAAGGTTCAATTAATTTCATGAAAATCCTTTTTAGTTCATTTATCAATTCCTTTACTAGTATGATATTGTTAACACATAAATAAACACTAAATCATTGAAATACACATTCTGTTGATTCTATGACGCATAGTTTTTAAAAGCGAAGCTTTTCTATAATTAGGGTCGGTCCGTCCGTACGTCCGTAACGGATAGCTTTTTTCGTTAATTTAGGCATGTTAGAATTGTCCTATCGATTTCAAATTTTGCATGGTGATTCCTTTAATAGTTAGGTACGATTTTGAAAGCGTAGCAACTCTATAATCATTAACAAAATGTCCGTACGTCCGTTTTAAACATGTTGATTTTTGTAACTTTAAAAACTTTTTTTTGGTTCCTGGGAGAACAAAGTATAATGTTATAAGCGAAGCAACTCTATAATCAAGTCCTAAAAATGTAGGTATGTCCACAAACATTATTATGTATAAAGCAGTTTTTCAACAAGTTTACTTAGAATTTTGCTTCGAGTCTTATATATTTATATTCTGATTATTTAGTTCTGACAATATATTAGTGTTAATGTCCGTTTGTCCTACCTTTTCAGTGCTTCGCTTTTATGGATGTTGTCATCCTTGTTGTATAGCAAACAGATTCGAACAGATCTACAAGAAGGCATTTATAGCAGGTTTGCTACTATAAACTATGATATAAGTATATATCAAAAATATAAACGGAACATATTAAAAATCAACATATTATTAGGTAGATGAAATAAGCAAAATATTTTCATCGTATAAGTTGAATTTAGGCCTAAATATTTAATTTACATAAATTAGAAGAATACTTCATATTTTTGTTAAAATCAGGGTGTTTTTATCCGAAAATGAAGTATTTTGCCTTTGTTTATAAAAGTCTATTAACAAAAAAATATGTTTCTTTTATTATACCCATTACGATGTTTTTCTATGTTCAGTTAAAGTTAATGTAGCTAAGAAATATAAAAAATTAAATTAAAACAAAATTGAATTATTCTGTTTTTACTTTTAATACCTTTCTTCAAATTAATTTAAATTTTTCAGTCATAACACACAAACATGCTAACTTGACTTCTTCAGAATGCTTTAAAAATGATTTTAGATAAAGAAACAAAACACAAAAAAAGTGTTTTAAAGTACTTTAAAGGTTTTATTTCTAGGTAAATAAAAAAAGTTAGTCATAGAATTATTTGCGTAGAAGGACAAAAACATAAACATATCATAAAATTTCTCAATATTTTCAAAAAAATCATCATAATGAAACCATCACTTTGTTTCTGAGGAGTTTTATCCCATGCTTGATGTCTTGAATTTGATTTCAAGATACTTCCTTAATTCAAATGCAACATAAAAAGTGTAACCGAAAAACAGATAATCTTTTGTTTTAAATAGCATATTTTTTTGGAACTTTTATGTTATAGATTACAAAATTCTGTCTTAGTAGCTGAAAAATATTGGGATGAAATGAAGATAAATAAATCCTCCAAATTTTATATTTAAAATTCTTCTAATAATTTAAATTGTTCATATTCTATTGATCTATGCATGATTTTTTGTCAAAATTGATTGTTTACATTATTTAAACATAAAAACATGAAGCTACAGTTATTCAAAATTCTTGAAAGACAGTTATTTTATTTGATTCTCTTAATTTTAGTGGAAATAAATTGTTTTCAAAGAAATGACAATTATCAAAGATAAAAACAGTTGTTCTAAAAGTAGCATAGCAAATCTATACTTTATTTATATGTACTTTAGTATTATTTAAAAGAGTATATTATCTACCTACAGTTTAGCTATTTGAATTTTGTAATCCTTGCATAAAAGTAACTTGATGTCTGTCTGTCGGAGTATCTAATCTTGTAGTTTAGGGGAAAACATGTTAATTTTTACAAAAACATAATATGATTCAAATCAATTAAAATCTAAATTACAAAATCTTATTAAATTCTGGAAAATGTCTTTTCTCATTAAAAAGATTAATTTTCGGAAGCCAAATGTTCTTAGCTTTTTGATGCTGCCATTTATAATTTTCTAGAGAACCTTGCACTCTACAGGAAATTAGGGATAGGACCATGTAGAATTAAATAATATTTTTCGCCTACAGGGAGGGAATGGTCAATGAAAATCAGATAAATCTACAAAACTTTTCTTTTCCCTTATTTTTACTGGCTACCAAAAACAAAAGTTGGGGGTTGAGGGGGGTATTAACATATTATCCACTATCCCTTATCCCTAAAAATTAAGAAAAAGTCTCTAGCAAAAATGTTCCTATGTAATTAATAACGTCCAACCGAATGTTGAAAAATTGCTCTTCGTGGGAAAAATATTTCTGCAAAAAAAAATATATTTTACACCGAAAACCTTCGAAACTTTTTAATGTTTTTACATTTTAGCAAAAAAAATTAAGGGCTTTTAACAATAAGTCTTTGATCATAATAATGCTCTAAAATTGACGAAGAAAAACAGTAGAAATGACTCTTGGTTTAACACGGAAGTTGGCGGTTTTGTTTCGACACCCAAGCCTTTGAAATAATTGCTATCAAGGGCCAAATATAAATGTCATTTATTTTGTGGTCTTCAAATAATCACTTGAAGGGAAAAAACAAGGACAATTCACTCAAAAAACGGAGCAATAATTTTAAAAATTGGAATGGAAACTACTCTAACTATCCTCTCCAGACAGACTAGACGTACTTACATAGACACATATAAAGAGTAGCTTCGCTCGCCATAGGATAAAATATATGTGATAAATTTTCCTAAAACCAAAGGACTGTTATTATTGTATGAGAATTTTTATAAAATTGGCTAATGAAGCGTGGAAAAAATAATTTGTTTAATATTTTTATAAAATATAATGATAATACCTAACTCTTTTTCATTTACAACTGATTAATATGTTTTCAATTTTCAAACTTTCTGCCTAGTCATAAAAATGGATATATGTGAAAGAGGTTTAGAGAAATACCAAAAGGGTTTCCTCACAACCCCTCAGAAACAAAATAACTTCATTTTCATCTTATTGGAATGAAAAACTCTTACTTATAAAATAACAGTAAAATGGTTTAAATACCAATTAGCGGCTGCGCTCCTAGGAAGTAAATAGCCTAAAACCAAACGTAGATATAAAAGGTTTACTGACGGCAATTGTTTTGGACAAAATAGTTTTTTTCTTGTGATATATACCTCTTTTAAAACAATACCTTAATTATTATTTTTTTTTTAAATCTTAAGAAATTTAATATTGTGGTTTAAGAACAATATAT
This sequence comes from Acartia tonsa, assembly GCF_053477335.1. Classification (NCBI taxonomy): domain Eukaryota; kingdom Metazoa; phylum Arthropoda; class Copepoda; order Calanoida; family Acartiidae; genus Acartia; species Acartia tonsa. Next base: position 45,683,872 of record NC_137268.1, read on the forward strand.
TGAATTGTCAAAAATAAATATTTAACAGAGTTTTTTAAAAATAATACTTTCTTAGATATTTCATAATTTCAATTATTTGTAAGGCTATTTATTGCACAAGTCCCCAAAGTTGGTTTGTTCATTAAGGGGAGTGTCCAAACGTTTCAACCATCAATATTAACCTATAGAAGGGTTATATTTGTGTAATATCATTGGGGATGTACATCAATTTATCGGCCATTGTCTTATCCCTTTAGATCCCTGATAATTTCATTTATTTTTAGATTAAATCAGTTTAGCTTTTATTTAAAGCTTCGCTTCTCTCACTGTTTAAGTAATAAAATGTTTTATTTTTAGGGTCAACTACGACAAAAACGCGGGAATCTACGACCTGAACATTGCTGGGACGAGCTACGAACGGGACAACGGAGTGTTCGAGTGTCGCAACGTGGCCAAGGAGTCTCGGGAGTACATCCACAACTCTACCACCAACCTTGTCATCCTGTTTGAGCCTGGGCGCCCAGTGTTGACCCCCCTGCTGCCCAACGTGACGGAATCTAAGCCGTTCCAGCTGGCTTGCGAGTCCGTAGGTAAGGTTTTATTAGTATTTATTGGCTAACAGTAATAGATTATAAATATTTGTCTTTGAATAAGTAATAGGATGGTTGTATGTCAGTCTTTCGTTTGTTGGCCGTTTTTCCCATACTTTTTTCATATTTTCTTGTAATAAAAATAATAAAATATGAATTTCAAGTCGTTTTTACAGATTTTGGACTTTTAAACTTAAAAAGCTTAGGTACGTTTTAAAAAAAAAAATTTCTTCAAATCATTGGCTGAACTGTATTTATTTTTAAGGTCAGTCTAAAAAGTTAAAATTTGTTATTTCCCTACAAGACATATTATTTTTCACCTTTTAACCTTTTTAAACAGCAAGGATAATATCTTTAACAGTTTGGGAAATAGGGTTGAAAATGTTATCCAACTTCAAATTATATCGCCAGAATATTGATAAAATTAGAATGTTCAATTTTTAATTATACTAGCGGCTGCGTCACTAGTATCTATGGTATTCAAAGAAATATGAAAGGGCAGAAAAATAGCCTAAAACCATCCCAGGACCTATAAGAAGCTTCTTTGTAAAGAAGAACCATATCGGTTCAGCGGTTAGAGAGATCCTTCGCTACAGACAAAGAAAGCTTACTGCATTATTAAATAGGATGGTTTATCAATTTATTTGTTGGTTACAAATGTATTTTTTTTTACTTTTGGTATTATATCTTTGCAGTAAAGATCTGATAAGCTTATTTGTCTGTACGGTGTACCTACATAAGTATGATTATAGACGCACAAACCCTTATTGTAGCAAAGCATCTCTATAATTAAATTTTGAAAATATTTTTTGTGGAGAATTGTTTTTCTCGTATTCATTTGAATCCGGTGGATAGGAACCGGTTCTCATGAATACGAAAAAACTATGTCTAGCATCGTATTATATCCCGTTTTCTACGAATATAGAAATGTACATTCATAAGATTAAAACTAGTTTTTTTATCCGGTGCCTTCGGCACCACGGGGCTAAAAAAACTAGTTTTAATCTTATAATTGTACATTCTATATCTGCGGAAAGCCGTTTATAATACGATACGAGAAATAACTATTATCGCCGTAGTATAGTTAGTCAGCTTTCCGAGGATATGAAAATGAAAGATTTTAAGATTGATTATTTATCGGTTTCGAAACCAAACTACAATATGTATTTTTCTCATCAATTTCTTTTATAATTTGCTTTCAAAAAGCTTATAATCTGCCTGGTATAGAGCTCCCCTAAAAAGTACGGACATACAGACATAGAGACTAATCCTAATTTTTAATTCATTTAGCTACGCTACTTGTGTACGCTGGCATTCTTGTTTAAACCCATGTTTCACCATAAAAATGGACATAGCCCACAAAAATTGGTCATAACCACAGAACGGGATAATTATACCGAAAAATAATTCAAATACTTCTAAAGGGAGAGTTCTAAAAGGTTTTTTTAACTGGGTAGTTTATTTAGAATTGTTGTTTTGTCTTTGATACTTTTAAAAAAGTGTTGTGAATTTTATACGAAGATTTTTCTATTTTATCAATGCGTGTGTAGGTTAAGATCTTGCTAACCGCCGAACCGATATGGTTCTTCTTTACATTGAAACGTTTTTTATGTCCTGGGAAAGTCTAAAACCCTTTTGCGGTAGGGGAGGACACTTTTCACTTAAGTATCCCTTATTTCATAAAACCCCTACTTGAAGTGAAATGTATTTTCTAAAAAAAACTTTTTTGGCAATTCTTGTTCCAAACCCCCCCGACAGACAACTGGTCAATACACACGTGAAAATTACTATTTGTCTTTACATAGTGTCTCAAATTATACACATTTTTAAAATAGGAAGGAGGGGGGGGGGATAACCTCGATTTTTAAAAAACAAGGAAAGATCAATGTATAATTAGTTTTCTCGTATTCATTCGAATCCGGTGGATAGGAACCGGTTCTCATCCATACGAAAAAACTATGTCTAGCATCGTATTATATACAGCTTTCTACGAATATAAAAATGTACAATCATAAGATTAAAACCAGTTTTTTTAGCCCGTGCCTACGGCACCTAGGGGCTAAAATACTGGTTTTAATCTTATAATTGTACATTCTATATCCGCGGAAAGCCGTTTATAATACGATGCGAGAAATAACTATCCTTAAATCCAACTTCTTAATCTTAGAGATTAATTTACCTTCATATAAGCGGATGTAAGGACAATTTTATGTTAATTAAATAAAGATGTATTTTCATAAAGAAATGTAAGTACTGAAAATGAGGCCGGGATGTAATTTGCCTCCAAATTATGACATGAAATATTGACAATGCATAAAAACATGCTCACTACCATTTACTTAGTTTTGTTTGTCCGCAGTTATTTACTAATGAAATTATATATTTTGTCTAAATAAATATCCTTATCCTGGAAAGAGAAAGTATATTTGTAATATTTATTATTAAGACAGGAAAACAAAAGAGCTATTATCCAAAAAAGGCTTTTTCTGACATATGTCTATAATACAAAATTTTTGTACCGTCATTATTTGATTGTTTCTTAAGATAATGACTAAAAATTAAGTCCTAATTGAAAAAGATACAGTATACCTACCTATTTTATTTTATGAATTAAACTATTCCGACATTTCCTGACTTATCAGTCCTGCCGTTTCATAGATTTTATTGTACAAATTTAAAAAATCAAAACTCATTTTTCAATGCTACATACTACTTATAAAAGTTTAATTTCAGTGTAGGTTTTTTTTACAATAAAGTCAAAAAACTATCGATTTGGTTGTAGTTACTTTTTTCAAAATTGCAAAATAATATACCTAATTGATTTTGCATAAAAAATTAAATGACCTAAAAGTAGAACCAACAGGTACTTCTTTCTATGGCTTTTAGTAAAATTATCCTATGTAGCTACTGAGAAAATAAATATGACTACTCACTTTTCCTTGAGTGATGATTTACAACTTTACCAATAGTTAGGATTTTCAAAGACATAAAACATATAGTTAGTAGGATGTATGTATTTAAGATTTTATAGTTTATTTTCAATTTTAGGTAAATTACTTCAAAAGTTCAAAAAGTGAATTTGACAGCTTCCCATATACTGAATAAAATAGTCCTTTTTAATCAAAAAGTCTTTGAAAATCCTAACTTTTATTGTATTTAAAGTATACATAGTTAATAGATACGTCTGATCTTTTACTACCGTAAGTCTGCATCTTAATTTACCATGCATTTTATGTGCAGCCACTCTATAAACTGTATTATATAGAAAATAGGTAGGACAAAGAAAGATCATCCTCCCTTTTAAAAAAATACTAGCAACTGAGTCCCTTTGTAGGGGAGAAAGGGTTGAAAAATAGCCCCCCAAAAAAAACAATCATAAATGAAATATCCTAAAACCATCCCGGGACCTATGTTAGGCTTCACTAAAATGGATTGCTGAAACTCTGGTTATAGGAAAAGACTAACTGTTTTATGTCATAGAATGGGGGGGGGGGGATTTTATTCTCAGATCTGATCCGTGATTCCCTGGGTTTACTACAGTCGTTTGTTTTTCAAGTGGTTGAAAAAAATTGATTTTGTCAAAGATAAGCTTAATTTTGAGATCCGCCTTTCTAGGGATATATACAGGGATAGAACATTGGATGATCAAGAAATATTTTCTCAAATTATTAAGTTTATATCCATTTTGTTTCAATAATAATCATGTTTAATAAGAGCACAATTTCCCTGTCTCTATATTTACTTAGGCTAACCAGTGCAGTCTATTAATATTTTACTATTTTTTTTCAGGTGGTTCCCCACCCCCCGAGATGACCTGGTTGAAGAATGGTGAAATTGCATCGGACGATTCCATCGAGTTTACCCCGGCCCTGGATAGAGATACCCCCACAGTTTCCGTCATTACTGTTATACCAGAAAAGGTAAGTTTTAAAGAAGGTGAATTGTGGGGAAAAAATGCTATTTTTACCAAACAAAATTAACTAGAACATTAAAAGTTATATCATTAAGTAATATACGGACTGTGTGAGTTATTTGATAGTTTCTCAACATTAGAAAGATTATTCACACAAAAAAATTGCTGTCTTAATACTATAGAAAAAGCTTATTAAATCATACTTTTGTGCCATTACTAATAGACCGGCTTACGAAAAAAGTCATTATTTGTAAGTTTATTTCTTAGTCTATCTAGAGATATTTTTTTCCCTCTGAAAATAGTCCTCTTTCTTTAACAGCAGCCGATAAATAGCTACTTTTCTAACAGACAAACGAACTTTTACAATAACAGAGTAGCTTCGCTACTAAAAATAAAATATTACCTTTTTGTTGCTTGTTGCAAAATGGCTAATATTAAAATTAAAAATGAAAGTAGCTACTTGGAATTAATCTGATAGTTATAAAAAATATTTAAGCATAGCTTTTTAATCCTATTTAAAATGCAACACTAACTGCGATTATTTAAAAACAAGGACAATTAAGCTGAAAGTAACGCAACCGTGGTTATGTAAAAATAAAATTTTTGGGGAGTTTTTATTGGCCAATTTAATTAAGGGTTCCTATTTTAATATTTATATTAATTTTGATTTGATTTTATATAATAAATTTATTATTACTTGGATCTTACACCAGATTATCATATCTTCTAATAAAGTGAAACTCCCTAACTGTCTAAATTAACCCCCTTTACCCCCATCCCCTCCCCACCTACTGGATGAACAAACTTACCAATAAAGGATGTCCATGCTAGCAACCTAAATTGACGACAATTTTCACATATCCACATATATTCTAAAGGAATCTATTTAACTTTACCTATGAAAGTGCGTTGTTGAAAAAAATACGGTTGCATAAAGTAATAGAGGGTCTGCAACAATTAAAGATATAAAGGCAGATAAAAACTTTATGAAAATTCAATTATAATGCTATCAAATAAATTTTCTTTACGCACAAGTGTTCTAAGTCGGCCATTTAAATCAGGATCTTAGGGGATAAGATGATAATGAAGTAAACAACCAATTACTATAAACAATTAAACCCTTAAGTAGAAAAAATAGTGGTTGACAAGTTTGGAAACTGCCAGTTTTTACCAACCAATTAAATTTTTATAAAACATTTATAAGCTAACGAGATTATGTTGATAAAATTTACAGTCCTATATCCCCTCCTTCTTTTTGCTCTTTTGGATCTTATTTTGATACTTTATTTGACTAAATGACTAACTTAGACACCGTATATCAACTGTTAAAGAGCTTTTACATTAAACAACACTTAGTTTATCCTATGAATTACAGGGATAGGAGGTTGGCATATAAAATAATATTCATTAGATTTTCTGAATCAAACAGGAAGGGAGGGGATATTTGACTGTAAATTTAACTGGTACCCAAAGTTTTATAAATATTTAAACATAATCTCCTATTTGTTGGCTTTATATTAAATCTTGATTGGATTGTAAAAACTTCAGCGTTCTAACTTAACAACCAATGATTTTAATCTTCAGAAGGGTTAATTTTGACCATCGTCAAAGGGCATGGCGACGCATTTGTCGTCCATTGTCTTATCCCTGAGGGCAAGACATTTTTAAATTTAAGAACACATTTTTTTCTCGTTGACCTATCTCTATTTTCCTAATTCATAATAACTGATTAAATCAAAACCTTTTTTCTTCTTTTTCATTGAAAAGGTTAATGAAAAATAATTGCAATTAAAAAGTCATAAAAACACTCTTTTCATTAAGATCTTTAGTGCATTTAGAATTTGATAAAAATATACATCTTAAAGTAGTGTGTATTGTATTTATATAAAAATCAACAAGCAAGTTATATTTGTTAGAATTGAAGCGTTTAGTTTATATTTTACTTTAACAAGTCTTGAATAATACGAGTTTTCTATGAAATTTTGCTTATTTTAGCCGTTTTTCATCTGATTTTTAACTTTTTGTCCCGAGATAACAAAATTGATATTAATTTTATGATTTTTATTTTAATATTCGTGGAAAAATTGATGATTTTTCAGTATGTCTGGGAACCAGTTCTAATTCAGCTAATATTAATCTGTTTCAAAGCCATAATGGAAAATAATTTACGTTTATTCGTCAGATAAAAGTTAGTTTGCATTTAAAGAAACGGCTAGAAATAGGTTTTACTTCGATTCTAAAAGGCAGAAGTTTTCATTAAGACTAATCTTGTTGTTTTCTCTAGGACGATGATAATTCTGAATACACCTGTACTGTTTGGAACCAGGCTATCGACAAGGAAGAGACAATGCAAGTTTCCACAAAGATTAACGTTAATTGTAAGTATTCATACTTTTTGTGATTATGAAGAAAAGGTTTCGTGATTTTTGTATTAAAATAGCCACACACAAAATAAAGGTAGCAAAAGTAGATTTTACAAAATATCTTAGAACTAGGTGCTTTCCCATCAGTAGATGGTTGACCACTTAAACACCCCTCCCCCCACGTCTTATTTTTTAAATAAATTATAAATTAAGGGAGGGGGGGGGGTTAGTTACTATGAAATATATACCTATTATTTTTTAAATCCGTGATTTTTTTCAGACTATCCACGCGTGAGTGTTGGTCCTGAGAATCCTGTGCGCGTGGAGCGTGGAGAACCCGCAACACTGGAATGCACCGTTGATTCTAAACCTAATGTCCAGGTAAGCTGCGCGCCAGCGTCTATTAGTATTTGTGATATTTGCAGGGATCTTAAGGGATCAGACATTGGAAATGATTTACGTACTTTCACAAAGATTAAAAACTTTGGGTACAAGCATGATTTACAGTCAAATATCCCTTTCCTAACTGGATTTAAAAAAAAATATTTTTAAGTAGGTGAATCATTATTAGATTCTAAGGCTAAAATACTAAACATAAGAAAATCATCACTTTTTTCTTATAGGACGTGAAATGGCTGCGAAACGGCAAATTTATCAGCACCAATTTTCGGCACCTGATTCAGCGGGCTGGATTGGAAAATGCGGGTCCGTATATCTGTAGTGCCGACAACAGCCTTGGAAAGGTAAGTTTTACTGCCATTATTTCCACGGATATTGAAATTAAAAGATTAAACCTAGTTTTGTAAGGCTCGAGGAATTTGAATATTCGTGGAAAATTGTCAATAATACAATGCTATATGTACATGTCTTCAGTATGGATGAGAACCGGTTATAATCCAGCGTATATAAATTGGTTTCGATGCCTTAAGGCCCCTAGTTTTTTATTTTGTTTTTATGTAAGAATACAAATATACAGACAAAAACAATTAACATTTTAAAAATGGTCAGAATATAATTCTAACTATTATCTGTCTGTTTTTAAGTTAATTTGAAACAATGTAGAAAATTAAAGATTGCTTAAAATTACCGCTTTAACATATAATTGTTACGTGTTTTAAGTATTTCTTTGAAATTAGGTAGGTACTATTTTATATTATTTAAAATTATTTGTTAGAAAAACTCTTTTATTAGTCACATTAGAACTGCAAATTAATACAACAGTACACAAATTCAGTGATATGAAGGGTTAAGACAATAGTCAATAAATTGATATACATACCCAATGATGATACACAAAATTACTCCTTTCTGTAGATGAAATTAAGTGGGTTAAACGTTTGAACACTTAACCTAATTAAAATACCAATCAAAATTCACTAAAGTTGTTGAGCCAAAACGATATCAAAAAACATTGGGGACAAGTGTAATAAGCAGCCCAATGTCCCCTCTCTCTCTGACACAATTCCCTTATTCCATTCTTATTGGCGGGAATGAATGAACACAAAAGTTTGCATAAGCAAACTAGACATTGTTTATTGCAAAAAAAAATTAGCATGTCTGCATTTTTTTATGGCAGTCTCTTTTTTTCGCACATAACACATTCTTACTTTTTGTGAGGTAATTTATGTGTTTATGTTCAGCAATATCTCTGAAACAGCTGTTTGTTGTAGATACACCCCCCCCCCCTCCTCCATAAGAGAAATAGCAGTTTTCTTTTCAGGGTGTATTTAAATTTTTATCTTTATATCTTAGTATCTTTCAGGTAATAGAAAAAAATTGTATAAAAAATATTTATGATGGGCAATTTCTAAATGCAAATAGTTAAAATACCAAGCCACCTTTTTTAAGTAGCTAAGCTACTCTGTTCAAAGTATTGGCTTTGCCCAAAAAGAGCTGCTACAGGCTGACGCCTAGGACACCAATCCAAAGACTAACCCACGCCAAAACTTGTAAGGGAGACTGACCCACGCCACAACTTGCAAGGACCCACGCCAAAAAGTGCAAGACCCACGCCACAACTTGCATATGCACATTTTGGCGAAGTTGAACACGCCATAAGGAAAGCAAAACTGGATGAATGATGACATATTTTCAACCTATATTGAAGACAAATTTTCTACTGTTAATATATCCGCGTATTCCTACTATAATAAACGTTTAATGCAATGAGTTTTATATCAGGTGATATATCCTTGTCATTAATTTTATCCCCCATTCCCTGAAAGAAAGTGCCTTTCTGTTATGCAACTGTGCATACTTGTTTGTGTCCTTAAGAAAGTAGGGAGTGTTTGGTGGCTTTAAGTAGTTTATTTTTATTATCAAGGGGGGGGGAAGTTCTGACACTTTTGCGTAAACAGTGATTATAGGCTTTGTCTTTGGAGATAATGGATAGGTTATTTGGCAAAAAAGTTTCCTTTTGGGATGTAGTTTTCCTATTTTCAAAAAAATTTTGGATTCGGCCTCCAGGTTCCGGTACTCCAGGCCTCCAGGTGGATTCTGGACAGGTAAAAATTGAAAATTCAAGATAGAACAAAACTTATTTAACAAAGGTTTGTACTTTATGGATGGTATGAACTAATTTGAAGAAATTTTTGAAATCGGGCTCCAGGTTCTGGTACTGCAGGCCTCCAGGTGGATCCTGGACAGGTAAAAATTAAAAATTTTTAATTTTAAAGTTAGAACAAAACTTATTTAACAAAAGTGGCTTCTTTATAGATGGTATTAACTAATCTGAAGAAAATTTTGAAATCGGGCTCCAGGTTCAGATGCTGCAGGCCTCCAGGTGGAATTTGGACAGGTAAAAATTGAAAATTTTTACTTTAAAAGTTAGAACAAAACTTATTTAACAAAAGTGGCTTCTTTATGGATGGTATGAACTAATTTGAAGAAAATTTTGAAATCGGGCTCCAGGTTCAGGTGCTGCAGGCCTCCAAGTGGATCCTGGACAGGTAAAAATTGAAAATCTTTAATTTAAAAGTTAGAACAAAACTTATTTAACAAAAGTGGCTTCTTTATGGATGGTATGAACTAATTTGAAGAAAATTTTGAAATCGGGCTCCAGGTTCACGTACTGCAGGTCTCCAGGTGGATCCTGGACAGGTAAAAGTTGATAATTTTTACTTTAAAAGTTAGAACAAAACTTATTTTTACAAAAGTGGCTTCTTTATAGATGGTATTAACTAATCTGAAGAAAATTTTGATATCGGGCTCCAGGTTCAGGTGCTGCAGGCCTCCAGGTGGATCCTGGACAGGTAAAAGTAAAAAATTTTTACTTTAAAAGTTAAAACAAAACTTATTTTAACAAAAGTGGCTTCTTTATAGATGGTTTTAACTAATCTGAAGAAAATTTTGAAATCGAGCTCCAGGTTCAGGTACTGCAGGCCTCCAGGTGGATCCTGGACAGATAAACAGTAATTTTTTACTTTAAAAGTTAGAAAAAAACTTATTAAAAAAAAGTGGCTTCTTTATAGATGGTATGAACTATTTTAAAGAAAATTTTGAAATTGGGCTTCAGGTTCAGGTAATGCAGGACTCCAGGTAGATCCTGGACAGGTAAAAATTGAAATTCTTTACTTTAGAAGTTAGAACAAAACTTATTTGACAAAAGTGGCTTCTTTATGGATGGTAGGAAGTAATTTGAAGAAAATTTTGAAATCGGGCTCCAGGTTCAGGTACTGCAGGCCTCCAGGTGGATCCTGGACAGGTAAAAACTAAAATTTTTTTCTATTAAAGTTAGAACAAAACTTATTGAACAAAAGTTGATACTTTATGGATGGTATTAAATACTTAAAAGAAAAATTTGAAATTGGGCTCCAGGTTCAGGTACTGCAGGCCTCCAGGTAGATCCTGGACATGTAAAAATTGAATTTTTTCACTTTAAAAGTTAGATCAAAACTTATTTTACAAAAGTTGATACTTTATGGATGGTATTAACTAATTTGAAGAAAATTTTGAAATTTCAAAATTTTCTTCAAATTACTTCCTACCATCTTTAAAGAAGCCAGTTTTGTTTTAACTTTTAAAGTAAAAATTTTTAATTTTTACCTGTTCAGGATCCACCTGGAGGCCTGCAGTACCTGAACCTGGCGCCCAATTTCAAAATTTTCTTCAAATTACTTCCTACCATCTATAAAGAAGCCACTTTTGTTAAATAAGTTTTGTTCTAACTTTTAAAGTAAAAATTGAAATTTTTACCTGAACCTGGAGCCCGATTTCAAAATTTTTTTCAGATTAGTTAATACCATCTATAAAGAAGCCACTTTTGTAAAATAAGTTTTGTTTAACTTTTAAAGTAAAAATTTTAGTTTTTACCTGTCCAGGATCCACCTGAAGGCCTGCAGTACCTAAACCTGGAGCCCGATTTCAAAATTTTTCTTCAAATTAGTTAATACTATCTATAAAGAAGCCACTTTTGTCAAATAAGTTTTGTTCTAACTTTTAAAGTAAAAAAATTCAATTTTTACCTGTCCAGGATCCACCTGGAGGCCTGCAGTACCTGAACCTGGAGCCCGATTTCAAAATTTTCTTCAAATTAGTTCAAACCATCTATAAAGAAGCCACTTTTGTTAAATAAGTTTTGTTCTAACTTTTGAATTAAAAATTTTCAATTTTTACCTGTCCAGGATCCACCTGGAGGCCTGCAGTACCAGAACCTGGAGCCAAATTTCAAAAATTTCTTCAAATTAGATCATACCATCCATAAAGAAGCCACTTTTGTTAAATAAGTTTTGTTCTAACTTTTAAAGTAAAAATTTTCAATTTTTACCTGTCCAGGATCTACCTGGAGGCCTGCAGCACCTGAACCTGGAGCCCGATTTCAAAAATTTCTTCAAATTAGTTCATACCATCCATACAGTACAAACTTTTGTTAAATAAGTTTTGTTCCATCTTGAATTTTCAATTTTTACCTGTCCAGAATCCACCTGGAGGCCTGGAGTACCAGAACCTGGAGGCCGAATCCAAAAATTTCTTCAAATTAGTTCATACCATCCATAAAGTACCAACTTTTGTTAAATAAGTTTTGTTCTAACTTTAAAATTAAAAATTTTCAATTTTCACCTGTCCAGGATCCACCTGGAGGCCTGCAGTACCAGAACCTGGAGCCCGATTTCAAAATTTCTTCAATTTAGTTCATACCATCCATAAAACACCAACTTTTGTTAAATAAGTTTTGTTCTATCTCGAATTTTTTTTTTTACCTGTCCAGAATCCACCTGGAGGCCTGGAGTACCGGAACCTGGAGGCCGAATCCAAAATTTTTTTAAAAATAGGAAAACTACATCCCAAAAGGAAACTTTTTTGCCAAATAACCTATCCATTATCTCCAAAGACAAAGCCTATAATCACTGTTTACGCAAAAGTGTCAGAACTTCCCCCCCCCTTACCTTTTGTCTTTGTGCAATTCAACAAAAATTATTACATTTTTAATTATTTTAAATGTCAACAGTAGCCTGTTGGTTATTTAAGCTTTTTATTTTGATGATTTCTTAGTGTTTAAAAAAAGGTAATTTCATAAAGTTAGAAAAAGCTTAATATCACAAATATATTTAATTTAGTATTATCTTAAAGTTTAATCAAAACGACTATCTCACATTACATATCAGAAGTTGGGAGGGGGTGTATCCATCCCCTAGCAAAATTAGGATATGGGTTGGATTTTCTGTTTTACACCCTACTGAATGTCTGTCTTACACCTTAAAGCTCACAGCCCCCTCATTTGTATTACACCACCGATTGCTCACACCCCCCCCCCCTTATTTTTGTTCTAAGAGGGGACACAAATCTCACGAGGGGGTTTCAAAAATTTCACATAAGGAAATAAACTAGTGTGAATATAGATTTTAATTTTGAAAACTACAAGTAAAAAGAAGTTTTTTTCTAATACTAAGCAATGGCATTAATACTAAGGAACAAAGGAAGTTGTCTTTGAAATTCCCCCTACATCCATACTTGCCTGTAAATTGTGTACAGCTCATTTAAGGTTAATGCAATAAATGTTTTGTAATTAAGACACACAGAAAAAGAATGCGAGATATTAAATGAAGCCGTTTAAAATTGTATACTTTTAATTCAAAAAAAGGTGTCTTTACTTTACTGCCAATAAAAGTTTCCTTGCTTTAAGGATTTCTTCCTCATTGATATTTCTTACCCTAAAAATAGCATTAAACTAGAACATATACTTAGCTTCTACTAGTATCATTTCACAATTTTGTTATTATGATAAAATGCAAGTTTATATGAATGTCAATCATACGTAGATTGTGTGTGGGGGGGGGGTCGGGGGGGAGGGTAGTATATGCAATTATTTTGCGATTAAAAAGATTTAAGGGGGGTGGAGTGGGGGGGTGGAGTGGATATTAAGGGTCAGATGTCCTACAGTGCTTAATTACATTTTATACGTGCACATTTAATAACACACAAGACCATTGAATGGGATATTTTTTCTGATTTTTCATTTTGTAGTACTAGTTGTTGCTTAATTCCCTGTCATTTATAGGCTCTTTTTTTGGAACACAGTGTGAAGATTCATAGCCAAAAACCATCCTACGGACTACATAAAGCATTCCTTAAATGGAGAACTAAATAGTTTCAGTGGTTAATTGAAATTTTTACCTAATTTAACAAAAAAAAACGATGGTCATCAAGATTCATAATTAGTATGTATTTTCATTACAATAAATATCCTAATCTCCGAAAAAATTGTAGTAAAAGAATATTTTAAAATAAGGACCCTTTTACATTTTGGAATTTATTTGGTCTATCATTAAAAAGCATTATATCACTATTAAAAGAAAGTTAAAATACTGCCTCTGGAAATTCTTTGAATTTATTATAGGTACTTTCTTGGTTGATTACAATAACAGCATGGCATTATACAAGAAATATACAGAAAACAATACATTTTTTCTTAATAATGACTATTATTTTCTCAAAAGCGTGTCTTGTGATAAACTTTTGCTTTAAAGCTTAAATCCAGTATGTTTTTTTACCATGATTTTCGAATAAAACAGCAAATGATTTTGTAAAGAGATTGAACTTAATTACCTAGGTAATTTATGCAGGGATTTAAAGCGATAAGAAATGGATTATAAATTGATGTACATTTCCAATCATGATACACAAAATTATCCCTAATGTAGATTGTAACGTTTGAACGCTAAACTTAATGAAGCAACCAATAAAAAGTAAATGAAAGTCCCCAAAGTTGTTCAATCAACGGATAAGACATCATTATAAAACTTTGGGGACTAGCGAAAAACTTTTCTTTTGTTTTAAACCTCCGTTGCGAGACGTCTGCAATAATCTCCCCTCATCATGTTTAAAATGAGGGAAAACAAGTTTTTCTGCGGAATTGACTGAGAACCAAACTTTTTGTTGGGGTCAAAATTTTGGCCGCTGTGGGTCAGACGGGTCTCTTTTAAACCAGAGTCGAACATACTTGGATGACCAATAGTAAGCAGCTAGTTTTTGTACATTTTGTCGATAACCCAAAAAAGATTACACTAATACACACGATTAATTTTTTTGTCTCTTCCGTCATTAGAGAACAATTATATCGACTGTAAAGGTCCATAATTATATTACCATAAAGTTATGCTTATTTGTCAGGGGAATCAGACAGATTTAGTGTACAAACCATTTATGAATCGTTCAATGAGATGGTCTTTGAATAAAATGTTTAAAATAACAATGCTTGTAATGGTCATGATCGCTTTTTAGGGCCTACACTAAAAAACATTTTCTAACATTGTGTTCTTTATGGAGTGCTAAAATTTTAAATAAACAAAATTTAGGTATGCATTAAAAATGATACATTTTTGTACTCTTCATTTTAGAGTTATTCTGTACTATTTTGCCTGAGCTAAAAGTGAAAATATAATATAGTATACGTAATTAAACAATAAAGTAAGCATGCTCCTAATGGCTACCGCATTTTCAACGCCTTTTTTATTCGTAGGTAATAAATCCGCGTAATTTTATAAGCATATTTATTTCCGCCCTGTTAGAAAGAAAAGGTCTTTGTGATTGAAGGGGGGTGGTAAAAGGAGATATGTTAGAAAAGGGTCGTGCGATTAAAGGGGTGTTACTGGTGTCGGTATGCACATTTACAAACATAAATCAGACACTTGTTAACAATTTTATATGGAGCTCGTAGAAAACTACCAAAAAATATTTTTATTTTTTAAATATTTCCAGGGAGGGAGGGGACATTGGGCTCTTTATCACACT
Source organism: Acartia tonsa (assembly GCF_053477335.1). Taxonomy (NCBI): domain Eukaryota; kingdom Metazoa; phylum Arthropoda; class Copepoda; order Calanoida; family Acartiidae; genus Acartia; species Acartia tonsa. Next base: position 45,698,946 of record NC_137268.1, read on the forward strand.
AGTCCCCAAAGTTTTATAATGTTTTTTTTTTCTTCGTTAGCCTGATAACTTTGTGAACTTTTATTGAATTTGATATGTTGGTTCATTTAGTTGTGTGTCCAATCGTATCAACCACTAATTGTAATCTATAGAAGGGGTTATTTTGTGAATTGTTTCTCTTTAATTTGACTTTCATTTTTAATTTGTTTGAAATTTATTGCTTTAACAGGTTAACGTTCGCTATTTTTCATAAATAAAACAGCCAAAACGTATGCATTCCATATTTATAAACTCACACCTTACATTTTTAGCTCAGCGGTTAATTTAACAAGCTAGATTCTTCAAGGCAAATATTTAACAAGGATGCCAACATACCAAAGCATTATAAAGTGTTTTAAATAAAAACTTTGTCTGTTATTTAAGCATTAGCTAGCTATTTAGGATACATAAAACATATAGTAGTAGGATGTATTTGTGTTCTAAGATCCCAGAAATGGATTGACTTTTAGATCTACAGGAAAGGCTTTTCCTAATGGGTTTTCCAACGCATTACGGCCTTTCCTCCCTTTATAATAAAATGCCGGGTTAATTTCAATTCATAGAGTAGCCTCGCTACTTAAAATTAATGTATGCACATTAACCGTGTAAAGATTTATTGTATCGTCATATATTTAAATAAAATTAACAAGGTCAACTACATGCATTAACAGCGGAGCTTAAACAATCCTATATTCTATACTAAAATGTATGTTTTAATGTGCTTATTTATGTCCTGGTTTTTGGCTATTCATGGTGGATTTAGGTGCAACTAAAATTAAAGGTATAGGACCCTTAATGGGGGGTGAGACTTACCCTAAAATATTTTTTTTAATGAAGGGAGAAATAAATACATAGAAAAACTAAAATATTTTGAGAAAACAAGCTTAAGATAGATAGCTAAAATAGAAAGGTATCTAACAAGTATTTGATAGATAGATAGCAAGTAAAATTTTACATATTTGACCTCCACCATACCTCCCCCCATATAGAATTCTACACCCTCCCCCCTGTGCGTCCAGTGTGTGAATTATTAAGTCCTGACATGAATTTAGAACCAGGGTGTCAACTTAAAACCGCAACAAAAAGTGTAGTTTTTGTTGCACACGTTGATAGTGGGATTTTATGAAATGTTTTCAAGTTAGACAAAATACAAAATACAAATTTTTCCCCTATTAGTAGTACTTGTTCATTTATTATTTTAATTTTATGGCTTTTTTTAAATTTAGCTGTAAAATGAAAACTCCTCAACATGATTTTGAACCACGTTTTCTTAGATCAGTTTTTAAATAAAAACTTCATAATTTCATATTATTACTGAAAACAATTTTTTTAAATTTCTTGTATTTTATACACTGCTCATAGATTTAACTTCTAAATGGTAGTCCAAATGATTTTAAAAACTGGGTCCGAAAATGTTTTAAGTTGCTAACTATCGCCACATGTATATGGGTCACGCCAAAATTCTAGGCTGCCATTTTTCCATTGCGCTAAAATCATGTCCTACTTGAAAATAAGAATTTTGCTTTAGCTTCCAATAAAATAAGGATAGATGTAACCAAGAAGTGTATAGAAAAGTATTTTAAACGCCTTAGAAAGTTCATATAATGCACAGAAAATATGAAGAAAAATAAAGTAAAAAGTTACTTACGATGTCTTTTTACCCTTTAGTTAAAATCTTTATTAAAAAATACATTTTGTCTCAATAAATAATTAATTTTACTTGGTGCAGGGGCTCTGATTCAGCAAATTTATTCCTTTTGAAATAGCTGAAAATTTGGATATTTTTAGACGTAAAACTTGTTTTGTTCTGTAACTAAAGGGAAGTGGGTAAAAATAGTGGGGGGGGGGTGGATTGATGGGAAATTTTCACGTAGAATAGTTTGTCAGAATCCTTGTCCCTGGCAGGGTACGATATCCCTTTCTCCAGGCACACTGCTGTGAGTGAAACAAATCCTTATTAGTTTTATTTTTCATACATGCCAGCCAAAAAAAAATGGGGTTGCTCAATATGGATTCGGGTGGGGGGGTCATTCATGCATTTTCTAGTAATTTCCCATTGAATTAATTAAGGGTCTAGTTCACCCCGCCCCCCCCCCCCCTCCACCCCTAATAAAACAAAATGTGTTTTGTTGGGATTAGAAATACATAAAACAATATACATGATCAAATAATTAAGATCTGTAGGACTACGTATTTTTTTTGAGACATTGTATATAATTTTGATGATACACCAATTTAGTCAGTCAACTTGAGCTCATTTTATTTTTTCACTATTAAATCTTCTTTTCCTTTTAAAGCAGCTTTCATTGAAACAAAATGTATTTTTTTCTGCTTGTTGTTTTACAATGTTTATCTCATGATAGTTATTAGTACATTTTTTCTCATAGAAGCAAAATCTTATTTAGTATTTCTTGCCTATATAGACGGATAAACTAAATTAACGAGTAGCCTCGCTTTTAATATCGTGCCGAATTTTGCTTTGTAAAAGAAAAGTAAAGTTTGCCCTTTAATTTAGTTTAGAAAAAAAATCCGCTAATGACTAAAAATGTTGATGAAATAGTCCAAAAAGTGCTTCATCCAAAACCACAGAAAATTTTTAAAAGTTGTGTCGTACAGGGATAAAAAGGATTGCTTTATGAAAGACAATTTAGAAAATTAACAATATGCCAGTTATACTTACAGAAATAATATTTATTTTGTCTAAATAATAATTATTTTTTGTTTTAATACAAGAACGTCTGTCCTAATGGTTTTCAAGGGAATTGCGCAACCAAACCTTTACTGTCCAATTTTTATAAGTAGCACAGCTGCTCTGCAATTGTTTTATCACATAAATGTTTGTTTGTCATGTTCTACAATTAAAATTATAGGAGATCAATCAATAGTATGTATCTCCAATCTTTATGAAGATACAAGCCATAGATTTATGTAATTTATGTGATAGATTTATTCTTAAATTAACCTAATTATTATATGTGTAAAATGGAAGAAAAAAACACTATGAATAAAAAAATCCATTAAAACGACGGAAAATCTAATTTTATGTTTTTACTGCGCTTCAAATAAACATCGTTGTCCTTGTTAATAAGCCATAGTTGGCTTTCCATCTAAGCAATTAGGGGAAAGAACTATGAAGAAAGGATACTTTTAAGGATTTTTCATTATGTAATTAAGATATTAAAAAATTTGGGGATACAGGAATATATCAGAGATCTAAAGGGCCAAAAAATTGATATACATCCCAATGATAATACAAAAAAATACCACTTCTTTTGATTGAATGGTTGAAACGTTTGGACATTCAACTTAATGAACCAACAAATTGAAAATTCAATAAAATTCGCCAAAGTTATGAAGCTAATCTTGATCATAAACTTCATCAACTTGATCATAAAACTTCCCATCCTTCCTGCAAAAAATGAAGACTTTTTCGTTCGGATAGAACCTAGTTGAGGAGTAGCCTCGCTACAAAAATAGATAAAAGATAGATAACTGTTCTTTTATCACTATGGACCATCAATCTAAAACATTCAAAATAATACATTTGACTAGTTTTCTAAAAAAACAAAATAATGATCTCTCCTTAATTTACCTCAATGCTAACATAATCCGTCTATCATTGACCTATTTGAAATAGTTTCTCATTTTAATTACTGGCGACTACGCCCCTATCATCTGGGGGCTCTGTTTTTGAAAGGGCAAAGATGGCTTATAAAAATATAGCTTTAAACAATCCTAAGGCTTAAATATGAAATTAAAAAACCCTAAAACCACCACAGGGCCTATGTAAAGCTTGCATAAAATATAAAAAAAACGAATCGGTTCAGTAAGTATTGAGATCTTAATCTTTAGACAAAAAACCCTTACTATAATAGAATACCCGTCCCTTGCTTTAACCTTGATTTAAAATTAAGAATTATTAGTATAAATCTAACTCCGCCCCTTACTTTGTAAAAAAAAAGTTCCTTTGTTATTACTAATGATAACTACTTTCAATGTTTATACAATATTGTCAATATGTTATGATAGCAACTCAAATATATGTATATATTGGTGTTAGTTTTATTTGTGATTAGCGGCTACGTCCCTAGGAGCCTAGAGTGTGGGGGGGGGGGGAGTCGACCCCCCACTTCCAATAGTATTAATGATACTCTTCCAAAAATAGTTATAAGCCTTTACAGGACTCATGAGAAGCTACACTACAAAAGAGAACCATATTGGATTAGCGGTTATAAAGGTATTCTGTTCAATATTATAGAAGAAATACAAACATTAAGTTCTAACTTCAAAATATTTTTGAATATTTATTTTTCAAAGCATATATTTTTGTACGGCATATAAAGCACATTTCGAACGTTTTTTTCAACACAATAAAAACAAAAAATCAAGACATTAGTAGGAACTTGATTTAAGTTTTGACCGTAGAATTAAAAGTATAGTTAGCGTGAGGAATATAGTATCTAAAGAACAATTATTTTACCTCCATTTTTCTGAAATTGATCATGATTACAGCATGCTTTTTGCAATAGATTCAACTTGTCTCAATTCTGCTCATTATTTTTTTTCTCCATGATATTCATGTCTTTTATACTTACGATTACTAATGTTCCTATATCCCCCCCCCCTCAACCCCCCTCCCCCTAAGTTTTTGCTTTCATTTAAGATTCTAGCAAAAAATTCTAAACAAAAGAATCACCTAATAACCCATGTTTATTAACAGTTCGGTCCTTAAAAAAAATAAAAAATTTTATTATTTGTCACCTCCCTAAAATTTAGTAATTTAGTATTTTATCTACCTATAGAAATTCTGTTTTGAAAGAATTGTTTTAGTTTTAACATCATTTAATAGAACATTAATACTATTTTTAAATTATTGGATCGTGTTTAAGAATCGAACTGTACGAGCTAGATAGGGCAGAAATATCCAATACCTTGGGGCCACTGAAAAATTGCTTAATTTTCATTTCACAATGGCAGCTATATACATACAGACCACAAAGAATGGGTAAACCAGATACTGAAAAAGCGTACATAAAAATAGTTGTTTCAATGATTAACTTTATTTTGAAATTATGAAGATATTTATCTACGCTTTCATTGGATCATATCATCCTTGTTTATTTTAATAGACATAGTATATCATTCTACATGTTCAAACTGGCCCCATAATCCGACAAAAGAAAATACATTAATATGCCTTTTGTACCAAAATCTGTATACACATCAACCAATAGCATGGCCTAGTTGTTCTTCCATTGTTATCCTATTGCCTTATTTAGATGAATGTCTTGTATAGGATGTAATTGTCAATAAAGTAAAAGAAAAAATGTTCAAATCCGTGTTAAAAGTCTTTATATGGTCTTAAGGTAATTAAAGCAGAGAGGTCAAATTTGTGTGTGTGTGTGTGTGTGTGTGTGTGTGTGTGTGTGTGTGTGTGTGTGTGTGTGTGTGTGTGTGTGTGTGTGTGTGTGTGTGTGTGTGTGTGTGTGTGTGTGTGTGTGTGTGGGTCATGACAACAAAAGAAAAAAATATGATTTAGTTCAAAACATAAATACACATTAATTATCAGCAATTTATTTCTGCAAACTTCCCTTATTAATTCATCCAAACAAAGGGGGGGGGGCGAAAGTGACACTTTTTGAAACCAAAACTAAGAGTCAACAAAGGAACTCAACTAAAAAAAGGGTTACAGGTCTGAGATTTTGCATGGCAGTTGCTTTATAGGGGTACAATATGGAACTGTGAAGAAACGGCGGCGCAACCGCCGAAAACCGCCGTTTCCCGCCGTAATTTTTGTTGCCTTTTCTCGGCGGTTTTCGGCGGTTGCGCCGCCGTTTCTTCACAGTTCCATATTGTACCCCTATAAAGCAACTGCCATGCAAAATGTCAGACCTGTAACTCTTTTTTTAGTTGAGTTCCTTTGACTTTTAGTTTTGGTTTCAAAAAGTGTCACTTTCGCCCCCCCCCTTTATAAGAATTTTTGGGAGGGGAGGTGGGGATAAGACCAAATATGTCAAAATTAAACCTGTAGTTAGATCAGAAAAAGTGCTTCTTTGAAAATTCCAATAATTCTAGATGTATAATTTCTTGTTTTATAGAAGAATGAATTATCCTCCATTTATCTTACCCTGAATTGTTTTTGATTCATTTTCCATCGGTAAAATAGTTAAAAATGACCATTGATTGATCACTGACCGATTTTTTACCCTTTCTTCTTTTTTCAGGTTGTTGAGCAAGAGTTGGAACTGGACGTGTTGTACGCCCCCGAGGTGACCGTACCCAGGCTGAAGGAGTTCTCTGAGAATGAGGACGTGATTGTCCACTGCAACATCAGCGCGAATCCCAAGGCACATGCCGTAGTTTGGACCAAGGAGGGAGATGAAAAATTCAGACAGGTGACTATTTTTTTGATAAAAAAAGATACTTTAAGAATAGGACAACAGAAAATAAATAAATCCCTCCAAAAACCCTAATTAAGGGGGGGGGGTTAATGCAACCATCTCGTAATCAATGTATAAATGGCACTTAGAATTCGAATTTCGATCTGAAATTTTGCATGAGTAATCCTTGGTAGGTCTATTTTCCCTAAATCGAACAAAAAGTTGGAAAAATAACGGCTAACAGCTGGCGGCTCAGCAGTTTAGTCACTTTTTGGGCTATTTCCAATGCAAATCATCACGAAACCTATCTCCACATAATACTATTTTCTGCTCCCAAATGTTTTCAAACGGTTCTAGCCGGTATTTGCTGGTACTAGAAATCTAAAAATGTTGTTTTTGTATCATTTCACATGATTTAAAGCAAAAATATGTTTCAAAAAGTTGATAACTACGTAATATAAGACAAAGTCTTATGTTCAAATGGTTTTATCAGGTTTGTGGGGAAGAGTTTATATTGAGTTTCTTTCTGTAATTTTAAGATTAATTCCTTTTATTAATATGAAAAGAATACTTTTATATTAAAAGGTTGCGTGATTATAAATTTAAACAAATTGTAACTATTTAGGAGGGAACAATGTTGAGCTTGTCTGCAAGTGAGGGTGCTGCTGTCAACAATGGAGTGTACACCTGTACTGCAACAAACACTCTGCACGCCACAGGACGCCAGCCTGTCCAGAGACAGGGCAGTGCCAGCATCCAGGTATAGTTTTGTGTATTAATTCAAATGGCTCAGAATTAAAAAAAATTATAAAGTAAAAATAAATTTAGTTATCCTTTGAAATAAAGTAGTAACTAAGGTGTTTTTATCTGTATCTATAGATTTTAATAACTACTGAACCGATTAAGTTCTCCATTTTATGGAAGCTTCTTAAAGGTCTCTGAATGGTTTTAGACTATTTTCTTGGTTACCTTAATCTTTCAATATTTCTTGATATACAGCTCCTAGATGCTAGGAACGCAGCCGCTAGTATAATATAATAAACCATTTTACAAAGACCAGATAATTTGTGAGATTAGAATTTTATGTAGTATAATAACCCTTAATTTCAATATTCTCCAATTAATTTTTTTTTACATAATTTTAGGTCGCAGTTAAGCATGCTCCCGGCACTACATTCATCACCCCCGAGAAGCCGACCGTCATGGAGGGTGACAGGATCACCCTAAAGTGTGGAGCTAACCCTCCTGGCTACCCCCAGCCCACCTACACATGGTCCAGAGAAGCGTCCCTGACAAGCGTACTTGCCACTGGAGAAAGCTTTACTATTGATGGTGCTAGGCTTGATTCAGGTATACTTCGTTTTTGAGGAGTTTTAGAGATTATACCTGCCAAAATTGGCTTCAAAAATAAGGAAATTATTTTGACAAAATGTATATTTAGTACACCTTAAAGCTTTTATCTTTGTGTGTTATTATAATTCATAATTTCTTTTTTTTTAGGTGGAAGATATTTCTGTCGGCCAAACAACATTGCCGGGTACGGAAGCATCGGCGAGACCGTGTTAAACGTCTACCAGCCGCCCAGGATGGACAACAAGCTGCTGAGCACCATTGAGAAGCGTAGCGGCGACACAGGCTACCTTGTGACCTGCTCAGCTGTGGGCAAACCCAAGCCACAAATCACATGGTATAAGGACGACGTTGAGATCAACCCCGAAGAAAGTGATCTTTTCCAGATTAGCGTCAATGTGATGGATAAAAAGGATGCTTTTAATGTCATCTCAACACTCAACTTTATCGGCCCCGGACGCTTGGGCAAGCGCAAGCTAATGGCTACTGATAGGGGCAACTATATGTGTAAATTCCACAATGAGGTTGGACAAGCGAACAGTACGATGCTCCTGCGCATCCAACACAGTCCCGTGGTCCGACATCAACACAATAAGGTTGCCGCTGATCTTAACGAGCAGGCTATCATCCCCTGCCGCATGCAGTCGTATCCTGCCCCGCGTTTTGAATGGTCCAAAGAGCACAATGTTCTTATTGACCGCCAAGGGTACAACCAACAGCTATCAACCGTTGAACAAGAAGATGATATTTACGAGGGAAGACTGGAGATTGCTCGTGTCGAGGAGTCCAACTACGGCCAGTACGCCTGCAAAGCTTCCAATAACTTTGGTGCCCAAAAAACTTTGATTACACTTCAGCCACGTGGCAAACCGGAACGCCCTGACACGCCAGAGGCGGAAGATGTTCGCCCTGACAGTGTACTGTTAAAATGGCGCGAAGGATTTAACGGAGGATTTAATGAGACTACCTACAATGTTCAGCTGACCGATGATAATGGCGGTCTTTCCAAGGATATTGACTGCCGCCGCAAAAATCCCTGCAACATATCTGGCCTGAATCAGTATACCAAGTACAGTTTTAAGGTACGGGCTGTAAATATCCGCGGATTTTCTCCCTACTCCCGCGAACTGTCTATCACAACTGCTGTGGATGTAGCCAAAATCCCGAAAGCCGAACATATCTTCTTCGAGACCTCATCCAGCCAAGTTTCATTTAATGTTGTCAACTACCCGCTGGGACTTGTCGCCAAAATCGAGCTAGAGAACCCGGACAAATCCTTCCGGCCGCACGCCAAGCTGGGCATGAACGACCGCACCTTCGGCCAGATGATCATCGAGGACCCGGCCGTTACTGGCGTCCGTGTCAGGCTTTGTCTCACTAGTGATGACACACTCTGCGGCGAGTATGGTTTTGCTGAAATTGTTGAGGTTCGCCAGAGTCCGTACACGAACGGAGCCCTGCCCATGGAGGGTGTCATTGCGATTGTCATCTTCGCCGGCATCCTAGCCATTGCCGCTATCGGATTAGTCATTAAATGCTGCTTCTGCTCTACACCCAACAAGCCAATGAAGTTGTCTAAAGAAGACATAACTGGACCCAATAACAGACTTCAAAATAATTTTAAGAATTACGCCATGGACTCTAAGGGAGTTAGCGCCAAGGACACAGCTGATTCCCCGGATTTGATCAAATCTCAGATGTATGGGCAGTACAATTTCTCGAACAATGTTCCTGGCGCCCAGGTTCCTGCTGGATATGATCAGAGCTCTTCAAACTCACACAATGGCGGTTCTGTTAACTCACAGGTAATATTATTAGGGATCTTAAGGGATAAGACAATGGCCGATAAATTTATGTACATACCCATTAACCAATGATGATACACAAATTACTTAGCCTTTCTGTAGATTACAATTATTTGTTGAAACGTTTTAACTCTCAACTTAATCAACCAATCAATCGAAATTCACTAAAGTCCACAAAGTTGTTAAGCCAACGAAAACGAAAATATTATTATAAATCTTAGGGGACTAGTGTAATAAACAGCTCATTGTTCCCTCTCTCTTTGTAATATAATACCTTTAATATCATGGCTAATATTTGAGATAGTTGATAAGAATTTCAGCAATTATGTACTGATAAGTGAATTTGAATTGAGTATTATAAAAAGTTTTGGTGTCTTGTTTTTAATATCAAAGACGCATAAAAAGGGATAATACTTAACCGAAAGGGGAAGGCCTATTTATCTTTAATACTTTTTAAGATTTATTTTAAGTAGTCCATATAAAAAAAGCATGCTCTCTGAATGTCAATGCTATTTTTAAAATTGCCAAATCTAAAAAGAAATCTTCGATTTTTTTGTGGAAAATCCGCAAAATAAAAAAAAACATTTACTTATAACCTGATGCATTAGTGTTTCATTTCACATTATAATAACCTAATGCATTAGTGTTTCATTTCACATTATTTATTAAAGGACATGTTTTTAATACTTTTGGTATTAAACATATGATTTGGCAACTTGTATTCTATATTATGACAAATTGAATTTAATGGCCTACCATTTTTCATGCCGAATTTTTCAACAAAGAGAGACCCTTTGTTTTTAAAACATGCATGTTTCTTTTAAATACCTAGCTACTTTTTACCTTTTGTAACAAATGCAACCTATCATTTTTTTAATAACAACAATAAAAAAACACATGTTCTATAGGTATGTCTTTAAATGTTTGTGCTTAAAAATCCGGTTAAAATATTCTCAATTCAAAATAATATTTCAACAAAAGGTTTGAAAGCATTTATCTTACATTTACGGTTGCATTCTCACTTAAATAAAGGTGCATTTTTGCTTTTAGATTATTTAGATAAATCTTACATAAATCTATTTAGGAATCTCTGTGGAACGTCAAGCACCCCATGCCAGCGGTTGACCCTGGAATGAACGGTTTTGTGACGGCCAGCGGCTACTACCCGGACGGTCAGGCTGGCGGCAACGCTGCTTACGGCCAGGCGGGTCAGTACGGCGGCATGGAGGGCTACGGGGCGGGCCAGTACGGCGGTATGGACCAGGTGGACGGTCATCCTGGCGGATATCCGGGCCAGTACGGCGTGGCTAACAACTATGGACAGCAACAGTATAACTATGAAGAGTACACACACTATCCACATCCAGAGGTATAAACAACTGTTGTTGCAGCCAATCAAGGATGACAACATCCATAAAATCGAAACTGTCAAAGGACAAACTTGTATTTTTAGAACTTTATTTCAGAGATGCGTTGCTTATAACATTTTATCTTGTTATAAAACATAAAAACATCCAGGTTTTTAAAAAGGTTCAAAATCAACATGTTTTAAATGATGGTTGATACGGTTTCTAAAGGTTAAAACAGTTATAGGAATCATCATGCAAAGTTTGAAATCGATAGGATAATTCTAACATGCCTAAATTAACGAAAAGAGCTAATCATTACGGACCGACCTTAACTAAAGAAAAGCTTCTCTTTGATAAAGGGAAAATTAAGCCAGAATTAAGGTAGAGAAAAAATAATGAAATAGAAACAATGTGACTATAAAAAAACTAATTCTAATGATTTTTCAGGAGTATATAAACGAGAGAAATCGAGCTTACCTATCACAGAACGGAGATCAGTACGCTATGCCGAATAAATCAAGAAATAGACTAGAATCAGATTGTAAGTATCTTGGCTAGTATTAAAGATAGTTAGACTTAAGTTGTAGGTTCTTAAATTATTATTTACTTTCCTATTAACGACCAGTGATGAGGGAGGGGACATTGTGCTGTTTATTATTCTAGTCCCCAAGATTTTATAGTAACGTTTCCTTATTTGTTGGTTTAACAACTTTGGGGACTTTTAATGAATTTTGAATGGTTGGTTAATTGAATTAGGTGTCAAAACGTTTCAACCACTAATTGTAATCTACAGAAGAGGTAATTTTGTGAATCATAATCGGGGATGTACAACCTTCTGACACTCAATTAAATTTGTTAAGCCAACGAATAAGAAAACGTTGTTATAAAACTTTAGTGTAATAAACAGCTCAATGTCCCCTCCCTCCCTGCAAATACACACTCACACACAAAATAAAAATTATGTAGACCTAAACATTTCCTTAAAAAGCATAAAAAAAATACTTGATTATTTAAAAGGGTAAATATTATGGTTTTAATGACTCTATTTTTGTAGACATTGTGTAACAAAATTATATTTGTTTAAGTTATTAATTTATTATAATGTTATTCCAACACAAAAGACGACATTTGACTTCACATTTATGTATGCACACCACATTTTTCCATCAGCTGATCTTTGTTTACATTGACGTACATTCAATTGACATCTGAGTTCCAATGTGAAAGGTCTATAGCTGAATTGTAATGATTATAAATATGTTGTTCTTATTGTGATTATTAATTTACTTTGTGATTTTTTATGCTTTTAAGGATTGTTTGATTTCATTATGACTGACTTTTAATATTTTCAGACACCTTAAAGCATTCTTTTAGAACAATCTTAATGTCAAATTAGCTAAAGTTAATGTAAAATTAATGTTACTTAATGTTTATTAAAAAGTAACTAAATTAATATATAAAACGTATCTAAATAATCAAAATCGTGGTCTCTTTAATATTTTCTATTCTAAAGGTAAGAATCCTTTTTCAGTTCTAAAAGATTTTATTAGCGATTTTCATTAAAAAACGTTTGCGTGTTTTTTACGTTAATTCAATTCTTTCTTTCAAAGGCAAGGCATTTAATTTCAACTTAATTTTTTCAACAAGTGAATTAAAATGTACTGCTAATTGGTGTTGTTATACAGTGGTGAGTTCTTATGTTACTTGTTACATAACATATCAGGTTAGTGTTAATAGTACATATATCCATTGTTAATAAAACCACCAAACTTTCAAAGCTCATTAGAGTACCTCTAATCCCTACTACAGTTATTATAGTGTAGTAACTTAGGGATTAAAATTCAAAGAAAAGGGTTAGTCTAAATCCATTTCTCCTCTTCCCCCTCCTTCTCAGGGTGGAAGTTAAGTTCTTTTGGAAAGGGGTTTTATTACAACCCATTCCTGCTCCCTTTCATCCCCTTTTTGTGTCATAGAAAAGGAATAATCTATTGAAAGGTTTTGTACACTTCAAATATGTACTATTCATCTTTGTAAATCCCTCTCCCATAAAGTGTAGAATACAACCCTCTTCCTTTTACTTCTCAAAAGGTAGACCATTTGTGATTTCACTGTATATTATGGTTGAGTATTTATCAGGGCTTTTGTGTCCTAATTTATGAAGCTTTTATCTTCATAGATAAAAATTCTTTCTAGGGTACAAATATAAAATAAGAATATATTTAAGGAAAACTACATTCCTATTATTAATATACCTATTCTTGTTTAATTGTACATTCACATATTACTGTATGTTTTCTTTGATTCTGATAATATTAAAGGAAACATTACACTCGTAATATTCTAAACTTCTAAGAAGTTATCATTCACAATTATTTAGACCTCTTCTCTTGTATGTTCCTCCCTGTTCAATTGTTGATAACAGGTTAACAAGGAAAAGGAATAAAGAATGTTGCTATCTGGTTCTGTGTGCCCATTTTGTTACATCGTTACATAGTAACATACTCAAAGGGGTTTACTACTCCTCCACTTTGTTAAAAAAAGGTATTTCATTAGAAAGGGTTTGTAACCCCTTTTCACATTTTCCTACCCTCATCATAGGTGGAGCTAATTGTGGTAACACACTTCTCTGAATTTCCCCTCCCCTTTTCTTTTCACTTAAAGGTGGAGTCAAGGAAATATTATATTATAGTTTATAGTTAATGATTTATCTTAAACCTAGTGTTGAATATATAATAAGGGAAATATATCTTTCCCAATTATTATTCATAATTCTACCCTCTAAATGATTTAATGGTTTTTATGAACTAGTTTGAAATCATTTTTATTGTTCCCTTCTACTTATCAGAAGGAAAGACTTGGTTTAACATACCTCCCAAATTATTTATAATTTGCTTTGTTAGTCAAGGACAAAATAGTTTGGCTATATCATAAAATCTCCAACCCAATATAGATAAAAGGCATAGATAGCATTTCTTCTCCCTCTTTATTTCTAAGTGTGGAGCTCTTCAAGTCTATTTACCTAATTTCTTGGGGCGGAGCCTTTATGTAAGGGGTAGTAACTCCCTATACAATTGTTGTGACCAAATCAAACGCTTAAATATTTTCTTACTTGTATGTTTTAGAGAATTAGCTATGTTCAAATTATTGTAAGTTCACAGTTTAATTGATGTAATAAAAACTTTATGAAATATTATAATTGTTTATCTCTAAACATTTATTTTCATACTACTTATGGATGTTGTCATCCTTGTCATTGTAATTTCTGACATTAAGAATATCTGAGAAAGGAAAAATCCATTCATACTCATATTTCTTACCAAGTTATTACATATAATCCTAAAATCATTCACTATCACGATTTAAGTGTACGCTACTGGTGTGTATGATTTACTATTTTGTATTGAGTTAAAGTTTGTGTGTATCAGATACAAAACTTTCTTTTCTTGTTTTCTTTGTCTTTTTAAGGAGAGTTTTGTTTTATCAGTACAGATTACAATTAACTTGCAAGAAATTTTGTGGCACAAAGTATTTTGTTAAAGGAGTCTTGTACTACCTAATCAAATACTTCGTTCAGTTTTTGTTGAATATTTAATTCTGAATCTTCATTCTCAATAATTGCCTATTCAAGCATAATCATAACTGAATCATGTTGTCATATAAAAATTTGAGTTTTTTACCCTTAATACCTGAAGAATCTGAATCAGGTTATAGCAGCACATGTTCATTGAGTAATTCAGGTGCTTCAAGTTCTGACCTTTCACTTCCAGACTTGAATGATAATTGTACTATTACTGAATTGGACTTGTTTCTTGCCAATGCTGAAAAACTGATTTCTAGACTAGAAATATATGGCAGTGTATATTCAAATTCTTCTCACTTGAATAGCCATTTTCTATCCTATGAACATTTAAATGTAAGGTTACATTTTGCTCAAGCATTAGCATTTAATATGAAATCTATTACACATATTAAAAAATGTTGTGCTCTAATTCTTCAGATTGAGGAAAGTAAACTTGAGTGGCTAGTTAACTGTCCTAATCATCTTTTTCTATCTCTTACTAAGAAGACTCAACTTGATGTTTCAGCTGACATTGATAGCATTTATGAAGTTGGTTCTTTAGAGGTTGATGTTATTCCTACCAATCTCATACAAAACTCACATGAACTTCATGATAATAATGCTAGGTTTGACAGTTTTGATTTTGCTATTCCTTGCAGAAATACTATTTCCAACTCTTTACCTAAAGCTCAGGATCAGTCTTCATTCTCTATACACAGTAGTTCTTGTTCTAGTCATATTGAAAACATCAATCCAACTCTGGATAATGAAAGGAAGAAGGTTGATATTGTTGATAAAGTTCTGAATAATGAGATGTATTATCTTTCCAAGCTTTTGATTGCTACTTCCAGTAAGGATTTGTCTCATTCTAATTTGGTCTATTTGCACAATAGCCATGTTCCTGTCGTAGATAGGCAAATATCTTCACTTCAACATTCTCTCAGAGACTACATTACTGTCAAATTTCATGATGCTAAGTTAGCTTTATCTGTTGCTGATGTAATTAGGGATGCAATTAATTGGACTGTTGATATTAGACATCTCTTTCTCTCTAAGGAACTTTTCAAGAAATCTCAAGGCCAAAAATTATATGGTAATTTGAGTAAGTTTTCTACAGATCCTAATATTGACATTTACAGATTCTTCCATGAATTTGAGGCTTTAACTATCGATTTTGATTATTCTGCTGAAAGAGCTGAATTTTTGTATTCCAAGTATCTTGTTGAGATTCATCAGGACGAAGTTACAAGATACATGCATGATTATGAAGCTATCAAATCTTACATGATTCATAAATATGGAGATCCTAAACCTATTTTAATGAATCTTATCCAACCTTTAATTGATTTAACAATACCTGACAATCATTCCAATCCTGCTGTTTCAGTTCCATACTACAGAAAGTTTCAAGCTGTTCTTGAAACAATAAATTCTTACCTAGTTTCTAATTCTGAACATTCAAAGGAGTTTGAGGTGTGTATCTTTTCACAAGAGTTTCTTCATAAACTCTTACAGCTCATGCCTCATGATGCTAAGAAAAAATTCTTTAAGCAGATGGATTCGATTAAAGAGGATACTATTCATGTTAAAGGTAAAATAGCATTTAATGTTCTGTTGGATACAATCAGATTTCAGTTCAAAATTCATGATAGAATCTTAAAGCATGATAGTTCTGCTTCAAAGTATTCCAATTGTGACGAGGAGTCATGTATCTCCTATCACAAAAGGATAAAGTCTGTTAACATATCAAAGCAGCCAATTGCTGGTGGGAGATTATTTCCTTGTGTTATTTCTGGACACAATCACAGTGTAAATGAGTGTTCCAAATTCCTCAATCTTTCAACACAGGAAAGAGTTAAGCATAGGAAGGATTTCATATATAAACATTGTGCTGTTTGTCTCCAATCTTCTCTCTCATGTCATGGTGGTAAATGTATAAATATAAAATCTGTTCCACAGATTTTATTATGCAAAGGGTGTAAATCTATGAATAAGATTAATCCTGAAAGACCATGTTATTCTGTATTGTTTTGTCTAACCAATTCACATGGAAAACCACCAGACTCTGAAATCCTAAAAGGTTTGGAAATATACATTCCTGGATTTAAACCTCGTGTAGGACAGAGAGTTTCTATGGAAAAATTTCAAGAATCAAGATGATTAACGTCTTGTTTATCACCATCTGGTTGCATTCTGCAAAAATATCTATTTTATTTCAATACCTATCAACTTATATTTTGTGATTTTAATTTCATTGTAATAATATTCAATTATTTTGTTAAAGGTTTCATTAAATATTTTGTGAGGATTACCTTATTTAAAAAAAATTCTATTTTTATTAATACTGAGGATAGATACAAAGAATACTTCAACAAGTTTTAGAGAGTTTTATCAGTAAAGGGATTATTAGATACCTAACTGAAAAGCTCCCAAGTTATTTACACTATTATTATTATGGTAAAGGTTTTTCAAACAATACAACCATAAAAATGTATTTCTATCTATTTGTCAGTAGAGGTTTTATTATAAATCTAACTGCAAATATGAGTTATTTAATGTTATTATAGTACAGGTTTTTTTTACAACCTAACTAAATAACATAATTATGACAAATCTTATTTTCAGTAGAGGTTTTATGATAACCTAACTGTAAAAGTATATATATAATTGGTGTTATTAACAGTATGGGTTTTACTAAATAACCTAACTGTTTATGAGGAATGTACGCTATTGTGTTGAAATCTTTGTTGCGGGAGTGTAACAAAATTATATTTGTTTAAATTAATGATTTATGATATTATTTCCACACAAGAAGACGACATTATGAGTTTCGCAGCAATCCCACACCAGCTCTAAATTGCAATATATTTCTATTAAAAATTGTGATTAGTAATTAACTTTGTGATCTTTATGCTTTTAAGGATTGTATGATATTTAATTATTACTGACTTATTATACTTTCAGACTCCTTAAAGCATTCTTTTAGAACAATCTTAATGTCAAATTAGCTAAAGTTAATGTTCACAATCTTAATTATATATTCTATTATTGTCTAATTAAAACATATAAAACGTATCTAAATAATCAAAATCGTGGTCTCTTTATTTTCTATTCTAAAGGTAAGAATCCTTTTTCAGTTCTAAAAGTTCTATGCTAAGATTTTGTACGTGTATGCTTAAATTTTTTAATAGCGAAGCTATTCTTAATTTATGTTTTAAGAAGTTAATAACATATGCAAAGCTCAATAGACTTCCAAGGGCTGGAGCGAAAGGAGTGTTTAGTGTTTACCCCTTAAAACCAGGGAGTAAGGGAGGGGACAATGGGCAATTAATTCAATATAAGAGTTATCAAAGAAAGGGCATGCAATCCAGTTTAATCAATAAATTTGTAGGAAATTATAAAGGGATTGTTAATTGAATAATAGATTTCCATAGCGTCATGTAAAGTGAAATCACGACTTGTTTTTGATGAAATATATTGAGGTTTTTTGGTGTGATTTTTATATTAAAAGATTACTGGACTCGGCCAGCTGCTAGCAAGAAGATGACTGCCCCTTTTTATTTTGTTTATTTCCCTTGCCCCTTGCCCCCACCTCCCTTCTCCCCGTCTGCTACATTCCAAACTAACATAACGAGTGTTTATTTCCCCTCCCCCCACTTCCCTTATCCCTTCTCCCCGTCTGCAATATTCAAAACATTCATAACGAGTAGCGGCATTCTATGTGCAAGTCCCCAAACTCAGTCAGAAACTGCTAAATTCTTGCACATTCCCTTTAAGCCAGTCCCCAAAGTCTGAGACTCCTAAAAATTGAATATTCGATCCATTGTCCCCTCCCTTACTCCCTGCCTTAAAACCCTGAAAAATTTTAAAAATGCATTGTATTATCCCCTCGAAATAAAGGGCTTGGACATCATGCTAAGTTCTGTCTTTTATTGTCTTACTCTTAACTTAAATAATCAAGGTTATTCCTCCCCCCCCCCCCCCCTACTGCAGAAGCGTAAAGTATCCTATCCAATCCAAATTTATATACACTTCAAACCATTTGCGAGATCTTAATAAGAAAATCAAAGAGAAAAACATACTACAGTTACATATACTACTTTACTCTAACTGAAAATAAAGAATAAATAAGAATAATTTTGCTTGGCCACTTTACTACAAGTATGTCCTTGTTAGGACATAAAAATTAGTGGGGTTCGCTGACAGACTTTGAAATGAATGAGGGCTAGCGTAGACTGCGTGGGGAGGGACATGCAATCCGAAGATAAAACTTTAATAGGTTATTTTGTACCGAGTTCTTTTAAACATGGATAGTTATAGATAGTGATTTTTAAAAAAAGTTAGGTTTTAAGCTATTTTTAAAAATTTACACAAAACTTTCATAACATAGAAAAAATTCTTTATTAAGCTTGTTTAAAGAATGCAAATGCTTTTCTATGATAGCTAGAGGTTTTTCATGTACTAGTAATTTTATATACACGGATTTTTAAGGCTACATTCAGTTTTTTTAGTATCATAGTATTATCAAACCTTGTATGCTATGTTAGACGCATGATGGTAAGGAATGCATCGGCCAAAAAACAGGCACAACTTATTACAATTTATAATTAAGCCATTGAGTTAAGCATACCATGGTTTAAATAATATATGAAAAAAATAAAACATGCAATTTTAAAAAGAAGCTTTAAAAATTCCAAAGCATAGGTGCACATGTTTCTAGTACCCTAGTATTTTGCCTAGAGGAATCATTCTAGTATAGGAATACACACAGGGAAGAAATAAGACAATGGACAATAAATTCATGTAAATCCCCAATGACGATAAACAAATTTACCCCTTTTGTATGTTAAATTAGTTGATAAAATCAAGGTTGAATAAAAGTACCCAAAGAAGTACATTGGGTACTAGTTTAATTTACAGTTCAATATCCCCTCCCTACCTACCTTATACCAATATCACCCATAATCATACATATTTTGTTATATTTCATTGGGTTTGGTTGGTTTATATCCACCAGCGTATGCTAAATAGAACATATGCTATAAAAAGGTCTACTCTATCATTTACTGTATCGGTTAGACTATTATGCAAGCAGTGGCGTATACAGCGATTCACCATGGGGGTAACCTTAAAAGGCAAAGAAGGGGAAGGCAGGCAAAAAGAGAAAATTTATTTGTCTTTTGAAATGTTTTAATATTACCTTTCAAGTCTGAAGCTACCACACAAGGTTTATTGAAAGTTATGAAGCCAACGAATGAGATAACATGTAAATAAAGCTTTAACAGTATAATGAAAGTCCCATATCCCCTTCCTCCCCATCAATTAACAGATTTTAATAATTTTTCTCTATTTCAGACTCAGCTTATGGAGATGTATCGCACGGTCACGACCCCTCTTACAACGCCCATGATATCAGCGCCGAGCTGCGGGCGCAGACCGAGGGCGTAGCCATCACCACCAACATGGACGGCGGGCCCGCCTATGGACAGGACAACATGATGATGGCTCCCGCCCCCGAGGGCTACAGCACCCCCTCCAGAAGGGTGATTCGCGAGATTATTGTCTAGAAAAAATTTCAAATTTTTTTTAGGCAAATCCGCGAATTTGAAAAATCAAAAGTGAAATAATTAGATAACAAGTATATCTCTATCCATAGACTCGTAGCTGAGTAAATCTGTGATAAACCTGGTCTGTGATACGAAAAAGAAAACAAGCACGCCTGATTCCAACTTTTAGACAGTTGTTTTATTTTTCTTACTGTTTTTTTAACAGTTAAATTATTTTGTTAATGTTGTGTGATATAGACAGACAGTTGTTTTTACAGCATGAAAATTGCATTCTAGAAATTAAATTTTGAACCTAATTCTTCCAAAATTAGATAGAATATTTTCACAAATGTGATATAAAACCCTTTTTATGATACATTAAGCCTGATAGGTACATATATTACATGTTGTATTAAGCCCTCTTTGAAGTTTTTTCTTATACTTTGCGATGTTATCTAAGTAATCTTTTTCGGACCCCCCCCCCTCCCTCTTCAATTTTCCTCAATAATTTCCCTATTTTTAAGTTGGGATTTTGAAAGCTTATTTGTTAGACTAATACAAATATCATAAATGAAACAGAGGATTTAAAACCGATTTTGAGCAATAATGTTGAAAATGTTTCCAACTGAAAAAAAACATTAGGATTTTTTCCAATTTTGTTTATTTTCTATCAGCGGACAACTGCCTATATTATAATGCCTAAAATTTAAATATTTTTCTATTCATTGTTTCTTTCAAACTCCTAACCCTATATGCCTATAACTTGATTGGATTAATGCAAGATCTTTCTTATAAGATATTTGCATACATATTATCATACTCTGATGTTTATTCCATGAAACAAAGAATTAGAAAAGATAATTGGGTGATAATTTAGATTATTTGCTGCTTTTTTAAATACTAAAATATCAGGTATTAGATTTAAGATTGGTTAAAAATAAAACACAAATTTCCTCTCAAATTTGATGCTTAAAATATTTATAAACTTTTCTAGTATCTTTAAAACCGATCAATGTCTGCTGGATTAAAACCAGCTCTCAGCTACACTGAAAAATCATAATTGTACAGAAAATTTTCCACATATATTTACATTAAAACATAAAATTAATGGTAGTTTTGTTTCCGGGACTCTCGGGGCTAACAAAAATGGTTTTAATCTTATAACTTTTATTTTTAATACCCTACAAAAATGAATGCTAGAAATATTTTTTGTGATGTATTACTTCTGATGATCTAATAATTGTTCTCGTTGAAGCTATCAATGATTAAATTATTGATCTAATTGATTAAAAAATTGAAAACGCGCGTGCTTTGAATAAAAAGATGTTCTTATTAAACAACGAAACAAATTCAGCAGAAAAAATGAATTCCTGATATTAACTTGAAAGGATTTTGCTTTTTTAGATTGTTGTTCTTTTCTTTTTTACAATTGCTTTATTCATTTTTTTTAGCAGCAATGTCGATTTTCTTTAAGGGAATTATCCCTACACTAAAATTTATAGATTTTTGCAACATCACAAAAACGTTGTAAATCTATAATCAAGGTTGGTTTAAAAATTGGAGTGGGGGGGGGGGGTAAGGGGTTTAGGTACGCTACATACATTTTCTGATTTTAATCAGACATTTCTTGTCTTTGGGTGTTAATACATTTCTTCGTTTAACTATTAACAGCGAAAAAAAATACATTTCTTGATATATTTAATCACAGCAAAAAATTAATAAAAATCAATAATAATCTAAAAATTTTCTAAGGGTAAAGATTAAGTTTTGATAGATTTTTTAAAATTATTTGGATGATTTTTAATTTTTTTTTTTGGAAGAAACACTTGGAATGTTTGCAAATCTAATCAATTATAGTGTATCAGACCCCTTTTTTTAACAGCATAGCTACTCAAAAGATTACTAAAATTCCATAGGAGTATGTCCAAAATAAGTATGAGGTCAAATTATTCTTTTCTTTAAAACCTATGAATTTATTTCATCCTTGTTATAACGGGCTCAAAATACATGATGATATGTACTTATAAAGGTGCAATAGATAATTAAATAATAATTCTTAATTTTGTTAAGAATTTAAATAATTTTATTGAATTTTGTGCCAAATTTTGGACATAAATATTTAAATAATTTCATGTTTGTTTTATTTTTCTGGATTCAATCCTTAAAAAAATTCTTCAAAATATCTCTTTATGTTAAAATATAAATTATAGATATTTTGATCGTTTAAGGATTGGCCTAGAAAAAATAAAATTTGATTTTTTACGGTGGCTTATTTGCATTTATTTTAATATTTCTCTTGGAATTATAAATATTTTAAGAAAATTTAAATAGTTTTTTTTGCGAATTTCACTAATCGAATATTTTTGATACCTCTTAGTAAATAATTTAGTTATTTTAAGTTTATCAATATTTTCTTAATTATTTAAAAAACTTAAAATAAGTTTAAAAATAAAATGTTGCTCATATATACATTATTGAAATAAATTGTGATCTCATACAAAAATGAATCAAATATTACTTTGTAAATAGTTTAAAAATGTAGATAATAATAATGTAAATAATATAATTATTTTCCTAAACTGTACATTTATAAATATTATAATAAATATGTCTTTTTAAGACAGTTAAATTTTTATACAATAATTAGGTTTTTTTGCTTAAATTTAAAGAATCAGTACAAACAATTATGTTTAAATGATAAATTTTCATATTTTTTGTCCAATATTAATTGAAATGAAATAAATATTATTCAAATAAAATTCTATTTTTTGGCTTCTTAAATGTGCGTAGCTACTTGTTACATTGGATTGTCCTTTAATCTTTGCTTAGATATAAATCTATAAGATTATTTGGTTCTATTGGGGTCTTCTTTATATTAGACAGAAAGGTTAAATAAATGGAAATAGATTGCGTGGATATATTGACAGGTAGAATTTTTCGTCACTTAAGGTTGCTAATATAGACCTTATTTATTGGTCAGTTCGTTCATCCTGAAGGAGGGGGTTACTTCAGAAAGCTGCGAGTATAACTTTATGTGAGTACATGAAAATCTGGTGCAACATCCAAGTAATACTATATCAAATGTTAAATTATACTTTCACAAGCTTTTTATTGAAATGAGAAAATATCTTACTAAAGGGTGATGCAACTTTGGCCCAAAGTATGCCTTTCCAACCCACTGACACGCCCCTAGAAGCTAGGGGTTAAGCTATTATCTATTATGGTGGTTGATGCAAAGTATATCTGATTTCTTGATGTACTTATTAAGCTATAAAAATTGGAAAGAATTTTAATGAATATAATAGATTTGAAATCTGCATAAAATTTTAAGGATTTTTTTATAAAATTCGTTTTTATATAATTCATTATTTTAAAGCGCAAATCCAATTTAAGTTAATAAATTTTGACCAATAGGATATGTGGATTGCAAAATACCTGCGCTCTAATTGGTTGAATGATGTACGTCACTTAAGCTTCTCCAATCAGGGCGCAGATAGTTTGCAATCCACCAATCACAGATGTCAAAATTATTTAACTTAATTTGTATTTGCGCTTATAGATAAAGAATTATACAAAAAACGAATTTTATAAAAATTCCTTAAAATTTTATGCAGATTTCAAATCTATTATATTCATTAAAATTCTTTCCAATTTTTATAGCTATTACTTATGAAAAAATCATTTCATATTGTAACTAATGGCGATGCTTAGAAAAGCTTCACATAGGTCCATGGATGTTTTTTTAGCTATTACATTTCTAAATTTTAATTCTTAGGATTGCTATAAGCAATTTTTCTCTCCTTCCAACAGCCAATATAAAATTTAGAAAGCTCCTAAAAGCAAGGGTCATAATCACTAGTCCTTATGTAAAAGTAACAGGATGTCTATTTTTGTGTTTATACCTAGAGTTAAGCTAACCAATGGACCGATATGGTTTTCCTTTCCAGCGAATGGACTTATTTGTCCAGGGAACTATTTTGAAGTTGATACCTCCACCCTCCAAAGATAAGAAAATCCCCCACCCGAAAAAAATGTTCTGTACTTCTTTTTTATATTTAAATTAAAAGTAGATATGTTGACTTACCCCCACCCCACTTTAATTGCCCCTACAGGCCTCTAGGGGCTTAGCCACTGGTTTAATGATAAAGCAGTTAACATAAACATTATGTATATTAGCTATTGATTTATGTTTGTATACAGATAGTTATGAGGACAAATATTATGCAAAACAAATTTAATATGGTTAATCTAAACTGGTCGTGGCTAACATGATATCGAGATGCATTTATATTACAAAATTGTCAATTTTTTTCTAGTATGGCCTTGAAACCGATTACTATCCGCTGAATTAGAACCGGTTCTCAGCCATAATGAAAATTATGTAGAACATCGTATTACAGACAATTTTCAACGAATATTACAACAAAAATCATAAAATTAAATCCAGTTTTTATTTTGATATCGCGGAAACGATGCGATAAATAACTATTATCGATTATATGGCTCTAATAAACATTGGTGAGATATACAGTTCAATGAATATTTGCCTGTCCTGTTATTGCTTATCAGACTATTTATCCAGGTTTTTGGGTAATATTCAAAATTGTTAATTTTCTTTTAGTTCTTTTTTGCTGATTTATAGTAGAGATAAAAAAAATTATCATAGTGAATCACCTTTATAAAAAAAAATTTGTTAGCCCGGGATTTTTACCCCTCAGGGCTAACAAAACTGGTTTTAATCTTATAATTAACATACAATTAAAAATTAATATTTCATAATTATTTACAAAGCACAAAACATTTACAATTTAATATATTTTTGACAGAAAGCCTTGATTTTTCTCTCAACATAGTTGGTTATCTCTTGAGATCTAATAAATTAAAGATACTAAAATTAGAAATTCGAAACTAAAAAAAACATCTTTTTTCAGACCTTTAAAACCTTATTGCAATATTTCAGACCATCAATTTTGACAAAGCATGGCAAGGTGTAGCAAAATAATACTATACCCAGGGTATTTTAAATATTCTAGCAAAAGAAAATTTTTATTTTAACAGGGAAAGCACGATTTAACATAGTAATTCTTATCAAATATTTATGTATCTATGGAGAGATAATCACATCAACGCATAAGTGTACATAAGAAGTGCATTGAGGGGAGGAGGGATGGGGTTAACAACCTCTTTAAAATAGAATTTGGTAAGACCCACCTACATCCTGTGCATGTGTGGTAGGCGGCATACGGACAAGCCTTTTCTAGAGTATGCGATGCTCCGTGTTTACCAAATAACACCCCGACGCTAATCCCAGCTTATCACAATTCTGCCCAGCCCCTTTCTGGTCATTGTCTACACATCAGAGACGGCGGTCAACTTGGACACCGCTGATAATGGGAGGGGCGCTGCCCCTCTCCCCTTCATGCCTCCAGCAACCTACCCTTTTCCGGGAGACGTCTACCTTACCCCCTACGGGAGCCTACCACTCTACTGCTCACCTGAATGGGGCTTCTCCCCACCTCCCCCACACCCTTCTCTACCTAACCCATTTATAATCTATTTTGTATATAAAATAGTAACTTTGTTGTCTATGCATTCAGTTCAAATATATCTCTTAAACAGTAACTACTTGTAGTTCCTTATTGATAGAATCCTTAAAGGCTAGGGGCTCTTTTGAACCGAACTCGCATTGTAGGGTTGAAACGCTTCACCCTACCACAATTTGGTGTCAGCGTGTTTCAATCGAGCCCTGCTAAACTAGCCGATTCTATCTTTGATTGGACCCAAGTAAGGGGACAGTCAGCCGCCAACCTAAGAAGCGTTCCTGGCCGAGAAATTGGACCCTTTTCAAGCAAGGGGACAGTCTATCGGCATTCCAGCAGCCTTCAAGAAGCCAACTGACCCGAGAGACGGCCTTTTTAGGCCACTTTTCCATCATTTGAACGCACTACGTAGGCACTTTGCCTGCTGCAGGCAGCTTTGGCCTGCTAAATGCGCCAGTTTGAACAGCGTTTTCCACACCGCTTGGTAGCTGCGCTAGGGGCGCGATCATGGTTAATGGATAAATTAGCCCGGACGGCTACAGAATCAAGTCTAATTTGGCATGTGTAGCTGAGACAAGCCCCAGGACACCAAGGCTAAACCTACGAGACGGACAGCTGCGCAGCTGGTCCCCCTGAGGGGCAATGTGTGGCTGGGAAGCTCCAGCACACAAGTAAGGCCTACCACCTGCGACGGACAGCAGGATTCGAACCCACGGCACTTGCAGGACGGGTATTCCCTGCCGCCACCGCTCGAGATACGAACTCACGGCGCTTGCAGGACGGGTATTCCCTGCCGCCACCGCTCCAGATACGAACCCACGGCGCTTGCAGGACGGGTGTTCCCTGCCGCCACTGCTTCCAGATACGAACCCATGGCGCTTGCAGGACGGGTGTTCCCTGCCGCCACTGCTTCTAGACCCACCTATGTTGCTGGGACCAGCCCAGGACACAAGCTAACGGCGCTTGCAGGACGGGTATTCCCTGCCGCCACCGCTTCAAGAATCAGCTTCTAGAGCTCTGTGTGATAAATATATATAAGTGTTCCCAACTATCAACCAAGTGATAAATTATTGATTGTTGGTGTAGTGATTAAAAGTTTAAGTGATTAGAAGCTCAAATGAAAACCGCTCCCAGATCAGCGTCTGGAGATCTGTGCCCCATCATGGTAGGAGAGGGCACCATAGCTGCGGCCCAGCTGCCGCCGAGATTCCGCCCAACACCGGCGGAACAGGAGAACCCCCTGTCTAATGGCCAGGATTTGCATTTCTCTTGCCATATCAGGGTGCGGTTCCCCACTCATGACCCTGCCCAGCACGTACAGGTTGATGCCATGGTAGATTCTGGCAACCGTGTACCAGGGTCCGCTGTCATTTCCGAGGCCCTCATGCACGCAATGGGCGTGCAGAGGATGTTAATCCCGGACAGCACCCATATCCTGACCGCTAATGAGGAAGGACAGCCCCTCCAGGTAATTGGGAAACTACATGAGTTGTATATGGCAGTCAGCCATACACTCATACTTCACCTGTATCATGTGACCGTGGTCAGGAATCTCTCGCATCCACTGAACTTAGGGGGGTACTTCTTGCGTGAATTCGGAACTAGGCTTTGTTTCGACATGCAAACCCCCTGTGGGTGCGTGGGGAGTTCATCCCCCTCCGTGGTGTCCCTGTGGACCGTGAGACCGCCGAGAGAGAGTTAAGCTACGGGGGCCGCTGCCAGGGCCTCTGCCTGAGCAGCCGCGAGTAGTTGAGAGAGGGACCCACTGGGTAGATACGGCTCTGAATGCCCACAAGGGGACCAACTTGTTAGCCATGGCAGTGCCCCCAGTACCCCCGGAGGAATTGCCAACGACGTTTCCAGAGATTTCCAGCCCTCCAGAGGCCATCTTCTCCACATACACGTTCATCAACGGACAGCCTTGTCCACTTGGCCACATACACCTGGGGTCCCAAGAGGCCAAACTAGTCAAGCCGCGGTTAGCTAAGTCTGGGACCAGGCCCGTCAAGTCGTGGCCTGATGCCCCCGGAGCCACGCTCGGTCCGCGGAGTCCAGCCACCCCGGGATCGAACCCGTTGAGTCATGGTCAGCAATGTCCGGGACCAGGCCCGTCAAGTCGTGGCCTGATGCACTTGGAGCCGCACTCCACCCACAGAATTCAGCCACTCCCGGGCCGAGCCCGTCAAGTTGCGGCCGGACGCCCCCGGAGCCAAGCCTGGCCAGTCACAGGCGGCCACTTACAAGCTGAATGCCGTCAACCCAACCAACCGCCAGCCACCCAGCTCCGGACGACCAAATGAGTGGCCTTGCCTGGGCGCAGCATAGTGGCCGTGCCCATTAAATTGGTGGGACAACGCAAGGACGCCATCCAGCTGTCTGCCCCAGAACAGAGGTTTGGGGAGCACCTTGTCATTCCAGAAGGCCTGTATGCGCATCGGCCCGGCTCCGCCAGTGTGTTCCGAGTGCTGGTGGTCAATGAGGGGGAGCTGCCTCTCCTGCTGGATGCCAGCCTCCCCGTGGCAGGGGAGCTGGTGAAACCCGACATCCTAGAGGTCTCCGATGAGCCTCCCCCTAGTCTACACTCCATCCAAGAACCCTCTGAACCCCCAGACATGCAGCAGCTGTGGACAGACCTTGAGCTAGAGGAGAACGAGTTCCTACGCAAGGACCCCCTGCTCAAAAAGGAGGTTTGGACCATGATATCAAAGTACAGAGACATATTCTCTAACTCTACCCCAGGCTGCACAGACATAGTAGAGCTGCAGCTCCGATTGAAGCCTGGGACCCAGCCAATCCGCGACAGGAGGCTGAGCTGGAAAGCCAGCTGGAGACCTAGCTGCAGGAAGGAGTGATAGAGCCCTCTGACTCAGCCTGGAGCAGCCCCCTGGTGCCCATCAAGAAGAAGGACGGGAGCACCCGTTGGGCCGTTAACTACCAGGCCCTCAACAAGTGTCTAGAGTTAGACAGCTACCCTATACCCAAGATCCAGCAACTGGTAGAGCGAGCTGGCGGACACCGCGTCTACAGTGCCTTAGATGCGGTATCCGCTTATTACACCATCCAAGTGTCTGAGGATAGCAGGCCCTGCACGGCTTTCACCACCCCTAGGGGCTTGTACCAGTGGAAGAGGATGCCCTTCGGCCTGGCCACCCCCCCCTTTGTCTACTCCAGGTTCATTGCCGGGGTCCTCAACCCCCTGGGCACGGCCAACCTCCAGTCCTACCTGGACAATGTCCTGTCCTTCCACGATACCTGGGCCCACCTGGCTAGACTCCGAGAGGTTTTGGAAGCCCACCGTCAGGGAGGAATCCGCCTCAAGCCATCCAAGACCAAGCTGTTCCGAGCCAAGGTCGACTATCTGGGACACACCCTCAGCCGCGAAGGCATAGCCATGCAGGAGGACTACATTGACCGCATCCTAGACTGGCCAGCCCCCAGCACACCCAAGGACCTGCTGGCTCAACTGGGGTTTTTCGGGTACTACCGGCTGTTCATCCCAGAGTACGCCGACCTCACCTACGAGATGAATCAGCAGAAGACGGCCAAGGCACTGACATGGACCGCCGAGATGGATGCCCAGCTGACGCAGCTCAAGGATAAGTTTCGCCATGCTCTGATCCGAGCACTGCCGAGGTTCAACCTGCCAGCCGTGTTCCAGCTCACCACCAACTACAGCAGCCGGGCCTTTTCCGCCATCCTCAGCCAGTGCCAGGACGGCAAGGAGAGGCTCATCGCCGCCGTGGGACGCAAGACCACCGACCCTGAGACCTGGTACCCGTCCTGGAAGAGAGAGATGGCCGCCATCATGTACAAGATCCGGAAATTCCACGGGATCCTATCCTACCGCAGCTTCCAGATCAACACCGACTCCTCTGCCCTGCTGCAAAGAAGTCACTCAACGTTTCCACAGGAATGGTAGCCCGCTGGCAAGAGGAGCTGGCCGCCTTTGATTTCAACGTCTGCCAAATGCAGACACTCTCAGCCGCCGGGAGGATGACAACATGCCTGCCCCCTCCGCTGAGGAAGTAGCCAAGCAGGCTGAGTATCTCCACCACCTTTGCCAGCTAGGGGAGCCTGCACCAGCTGCGCCAGTCAGACCCACCGCAGTACGCCTGGATCCAGAATGAGTTTTAGAAGCCCAGACCCAGGATCCCCTCCTGCTCCGGGTCCGCCAGTGGGTGGCTGACGGGAAGCCCCAACCTAAGGCTGAGCTCCGAGGCAAGTCTAGAGATGAACAGCAGTATGCCAGCCGGTTTGCAGCACTTGGACTCAACGAACATGGCTGCCTCACCATCACTGCCAAGACGTTGACAGGCGAGAGGACCCGCTACCTGCTGCCCCCGGCCCTCCATCATGACGCATATTTCTTGGCCCATGGAGCCCCCATGGCTGGACACCATGGGATGGAAGCCACCATAGCTCGCGTCGCCATGCACTTCTGGTGGCCTACCTTGCACCGCGACATCCGCCTGATGGTCCAGACCTGTCCAGAGTGTGTGCAGAAGATCACCAAGGAGTGATTGAAAGCTGGGATACATGTGCCCTCCCGGCAGGGGTATCCACAGCAAGTGCTGTTTATTGACCTTGTGGGGCCCCTACCTGAGACACCAGCCGGGAACCGCTACATTCTCACCTGCCAGGATGGATTCAGCCGGTTTGTCAGCCTCTACGCCATTCCCAACAAGCGCACCATCACTGTGGCCAAGACCCTACTACACCGCCACATAGCCACGTTTGGATGCCCTTTGAAGATCCATTCCGACAATGGGATGGAGTTCACCGGCCAAGTATTCAAGGAACTGGCCGCCCAGCTAGAGATTGGCCTGACACATCTGCCACCCTACAATCCACATTCCAACTGAGTCGAGAGGTTTCACTGGACATGCAGCTGTTCCTGGACCGAGACGACAACAACTGGGAGCCGCACCTGCCCGCCATTGCCTTAGCCTACAACACAAAAACCTGTAAGACTACAGGCGTGACCCCCTTCCTGGCCTACTTTGGGAGAGAGGCCAAGCTTCCAATGGACCTGGTGCTACATGCTCTGAGTACACCTCAGTCCCAGCCAATGTCCAGGCCATCCTACAGCGTTACCATGCGGTATTCGACACAATCCAACAGCGGGAAGACGGGGCCATCCACCGGAGCGCAGCGGCCTACAAAGGAATGGCCAAGTACGAGGTTGGAGACCTGGTTTGGTACCTGGCCCCCCGCCTGGTGCCTGGGAAAGCAGCCAAGATTACAAAGAGGTGGACCGGCCCCTGGAAGATAGTACGCAAGGCGACAGACGTCCACTACCTCATCTGTCCAGCCTCTCCAACAGTTAAGATCTCGGAAGTCACTGCCCATATTGGCCGACTGCGCAAATACACTGGAGATGTCACCGCCCAGCAGATCCCAGAGGATATTCAGGATGATTTAGACGGCAACGAGGACGCCACCGAGCTGCCGGCCGGAGCCACAGATGTGCCTCCCAGCGGGCCAGGCCGCTTCCCCGTGTACCAGCCAGCTGCCGAGTCCACAGACGCACCACTGCCCATCCGCGACCGCGACCCTGTAGAAGAGAACCTGCCAAGTCAGCCCAGCGAGCAACTACCGGTGCCAGCGGCTCCAGCGCCACCCGCTGATATGATATGGAACCCAGATGCAGACATGGAGCCTCTGCCCGCCAGCAGCGAACCCCCAGGACGAGAAGCTGCCACCGAGATGGAAGTGGCAGCCCCCGAGGATGAAGCCGAAGCGATGTGCCCCCTCCAGATGACAGCTATACCCATCAGAGTTGGGGCCAAGGCCCCCAGTAACCTGGACAAGGCGGGCGCCCCCATGGAACTCTACGTGCCTACTACCATTGCCGTTCCCCCGCTAGGGGCCTCTAGAGTGAGCCTGGGCCTCCATGTCAAGCTGCCGGCTGAGACAGAAATAGTTCTCCAGACGAGGCCTAACTTCCAGCGCCGAGGCTTAAATGTCACCAACCCTCAGCACGAGCCAACCGAGAATTGACCATGCTGATCACCAACCACAGCCAGACCGAGCAACGAGTTTCCCGAGGGGCCTGTGTGGCCCGAGCTGTCCTACACCGTGCTGTGCCCCAGGGAGAGTCTGCCGCCCACCATGGTTCAAGGCCTGATGTCCCGATGGTCCCACAGCCCTTGAAGGGGAGGTTGTGGTAGGCGGCATACGGACAAGCCTTTTCCAGAGTATGCGATGCTCCGTGTTTACCAAATAACACCCCAACGCTAATCCCAGCTTATCACAATTCTGCCCAGCCCCTTTCTGGTCATTGTCTACACATCAGAGACGGTGGTCAACTTGGACACCGCTGATAATGGGAGGGGCGCTGCCCCTCTCCCCTTCATTCCTCCAGCAACCTACCCTTTTCCGGGAGACGTCTACCTTACCCCCTACGGGAGCCTACCACTCTACTGCTCACCTGAATGGGGCTTCTCCCCATCTCCCCCACACCCTTCTCTACCTAACCCATTTATAATCTATTTTGTATATAAACTAGTAACTTTGTTGTCTATGCATTCAGTTCAAATATATCTCTTAAACAGTAACTACTTGTAGTTCCTTATTGATAGAATCCTTAAAGGCTAGGGGCTCTTTTGAATCAAACTCGCGTTGTAGGGTTGAAACGCTTCACCCTACCACACATGCAGATTCATGCAAGACACCTAATACCAATTGAAAGAAAAAATTATTCTAAGCTTTGAAAAAAAAAATCAGAAATACAATGTTTTTGATCTATTTCAATATAATTAAGATTTCAGTATCTTTTCCTGAGTATCCATGCATGTGGTATCATTAAAACAGCTACTTTTGCAAGAATCTGATATATCTTGATCAGAACATCTTTCAACTTAACCCTTTACAGTCGGGCCCCTTGCCGCACCTTAATCGGTCGGGGGGGGGGGCGTTCAACGCCCCCCCTAATTATCTCAGTTCCTATTAGAGCTAGAGGGCTAAATTTTTTTGTGCAAGTCCCCTGTTTGATAATGAATTTCCGACCTTTTATAAGTCTAAGTCAATTTTCGCTTCCTTCACCCTTTTATTTAACAACCTTTGTTTTTAGGTCTTTTTTTATTTAAAAATTTCAAACGGCTGTAATTTTCTTATTTTTGAAGCTAGAAGAAAATTTTTTTCCCAGAAAATGTTTATTTTTATGTAAATTTTACATTAGAAATATCAAAATATAAATTTCAGCGGCCGCAGCTGTACTTGGCAGCTGCCAGCCGCCGCAGTCGGCGGTCGGCGGGAAAACGGCGGCGGATCTTCATGAAATTTTAATACGTTATGTAGACATGTAAGAAAAGCTTAAGTTTAAAATTTGAAGTCTCTAAGTCAAAAATTGCGGCCACAGGAGCCTTTTAAAGATTTCTGGAGACCTGGAGGATCAGGACCTGCAGGATCATACCTGGAACCTGAAAGTGACTTGAACAACTGTATTTCATATAAGGATGTACTACTAGAGGATTTTTTAGTATTTTGGTATGATAAAATGCTTTGTTTTAGTCAAAAAAATATTTTTGCTCTTTACCTGGATGACCCTGCCAGGTTTGCTGGCATCCTGTGCCCGCCAGGATGGAGATATTCAAAAAATGCCAACTCTCAGTTATGTGTCATACCCATACTTAAAAAGTCAAGCAGTTTGGGCTCTTCATCTTTCACACACAGAAAATGAGATAGAAAAAACCGGATGGGGGGGCGTTCAACGCCCCCCCCCCGACCGTTAAGGGTTAAAATTTGATTTTATGCATTAGGTTGGTAATACTCATTTCACCTGGAAACTTTAGTTTCATTTTCAAAAATATGAAAGCACAGTTTAAATGGGAAAGTTAATACAATCCTAAACTCTTGTAAAAATTATGTTGATTTAATCTACCCCTTCAAAATATTGACCATTATTTGAGTTTAAGATAGGGTAAAAAAAATGACTTCAATTGCTAAAATTCTAATGCCTTAACAATGCAATGGTTAAAAAATCAAAATTGAGTACCTACATAGCAAATTAATTATAAGGCTTTACCTGTGCATCTGATGCTAATAATATCAAAGCCAGAACACCTAACAAGATAAACAAGATAAACATTTAATAATTTTGTATTGCTCAGATAATTTTTATTTTGTTCTTATTAAGATGATTTTAAATTACCTTACCTATTAGAAATGAAAATCCGACAACAAGATTTGTTTTTCTGGCAACCAGCTTTTGGGAGGAGATTTGGAGAGGAGTAGAATTTTTTGTATCTTTGGCAGTAGTTGAACTACTTATATCATTTGATATATTGTCTACCTTTAATTTATCTACAGTATTAGAAGGTTGTTTATTCTTAACCAGTAAAGTATTGTTGGAATTGGATGGAATACTTGATTCAGCATTTGGCTCAATTTTAGTAAGATGATTTGTTTTTGATTTTAGCTCATATTCTCTTATTTCTGACAAATTTAGAGGGTGAGACATTTCTTTCACATTATTTGTTTCAATTTCACAATTTTCTTTTTTGGAATCAGAAAAAGTTTCTGTGTGAGGACTAGGTGGTTGAACATCAATCCTTGGTTTATTTATTTCAGATGCTTTGTTTTGGTTTACAACAAGAACATTGGTCAAAGGCATTGGCTCTATCCTAGAAATATAATTCTTACAATAACCAGCTTTGAAATTATTTAAACAACAATTTAAATTAAAATAAGAGTTTCTGAATTTCTGAATAATTTCTAGATATCCTTTAGTAATAGAAATGTATACCTACTAAAAGAAAAAACTACATGTTCTGTCTAAATAAGACTGTTTTTGCATCTTAATTACTACAAAAGTATATACTAACAGTTATGCCCCTATGGCCCTCTTGGGCAATTTCTTCTGGGAGGGTGGTGGTACCCCTCCCCCAAAATAGTAATAAACCTTTCCAGGTCCTATGAGAAGCTAGCCTATAAAGGAATACCAATTCGGTCCAGTTGTTAGCAAGATCCTTCAGTACACACAGAAAGACACACACAAACCCTGTTACCTTATTAATAGGATTATAAGATATTACCTTGCTTGCTTTCTGGATTTGGCTAAAGCAAAGATCTTGAAAAATATTTCAGGAATCAAAAGTAAGAGAAGATGAATTGTAGTTATTGGTGGAGTGTTTGTCATTGTATCAGATATTTCAAAAACTCCTTCTGACTTAATCGCTTCCAATCTAAAAGAGAATATGTTTTATAGATTGGAATCAAAAAATTTTTGTAGCACTGCTCACTCCTTCATGGTAAATGAGTTTGAAACTATTGTGATAGGACTTTTAGTTCAGTGTAGATTTTGACACAACCATGTCAAGAAATCAAATGGTCTTGTTCATATATTCAAAATAAAGTGGATAAATTTTCATGTTTAATTTTCTTGACATCAGGTGACAAGGATCAAAATTTTCTTAAAATTATTTTACTTTAATTTCTCTTGAAGATTTTGCTGAAAAGTAATGTTTAATATCTCGTTTTTCAGACTTACCTCACTTTAGTACAAAGAGTTCCATAAACTAGAAACAAAGTGGTAACTTCAGTTGTTATTGAGGTTACAATTAAAAATAAGGCAATTTTGGATAGCCTGTCATGATCCAGACTTAAATACTCCATTGGATTTGTCATCATATAACCCTAAAATTAAATTTCTATTAAAGATTTTTAACATTTTTATAACAAAAATACAATAGAGAATATAGTCAGTAAAAGTATCTAAAGATTAAATGTATAGTATCTAAATAGGTTGAGTAAGTTAACATTTGATTAAAAGAATGATATACAATCATTGTCTACAAGTCCCAACTTGTGTTAAGAGTTGTAAGATTTGATAATAGTTATTTCTTGCATCGTATTATAAACAGCTTTCCGTGGATATAGAAGGAACAATTATAAGATTAAAATCAGTTTTTTCAGCCTTGAGGTGCCTAAGGCACAGGCCAAAATACTGGTTTTAATCTTATAATTATACATTTTTATATTTGTAGAAAGCTGGATATAATACGATGCTATACATAGTCTTTTCTTATGGATAATAACTGGTTCTTTTCCACCACCGGATTTGAATGAATACGAGAATAGTTATTTCTTGTATCGTATTATAAACGGCTTTCCGCGGATATAGGATGTACAATTATAAGATTAAAACTAGTTTTTTTAGCCCCGAGGTGCCGGAGGCACCGCTAAAAAACTGGTTTTAATCTTATAATTGTACATTTCTATATTCGTAGAAAACTGGATATAATACGATGCTAGACATAGTTTTTTTGTATGGATGAGAACCGGTTCCTATCCACCGGATTCGAATGAATACGAGAAACAATTTTAAAGATAAATTATAGTTTACCTTGACACATAAGATACAGAAAAGAGTTGTTAGAAAAGTAATAGATGGTAAAAGAGTTGATAGGACTGAACATGCAATCTGTGGCTGCTTTTGGTACCAGTAAGCCTCCTAAAAAAATAAGAAATTAAAATCAAATACAGATTTTTACAGAATCTAATGAATATATTATGGGTCCATAATACTATTATTGTCTGAAATCACTAAATTCAATAAAAGATTTTATATACACATTGTATTACAATTTCCTTCTTTATTTTACTGTTAATAAGCCTGGTGTCGCTTTGCTTCTATTTGACAATATTTGTATATGTACTAAATTACAAAGTTACATATTGTTGTTTCTACCTGTTCTTGAAAAAAAGTTGGAATGTGGTGCAAAATCATATACCAGGTCACTATGACTCCCATTGTCACCATCAACATCCGCATCAAGAATGTTATTAAAGTCTTTTGTGTGTCCATTAGTGATCCATAGTACCTGGTAAAATGAAAATGATAAGTTTGAAGACTTAGTTAATTTAAATCAACTCAAAAAACCAGGAATAATTTTTCAAAGAAAAGATCATGTGACTCTTACCTATATTTAGAAACAAGTCGTTTTAACAAAGGAACATTTTCTGAGTTTTACCTGTTCATTTACAACAGGAACAGTAATTTTCTTAATTACTGCTCTGGACTAATACAAACTATTTTTAAACATGTTATTGTTATGATGTTTAGATTTAGTAAATTTGTACCTGTATACAAAAATTGTGCTTGTCAGGGAAAGACTAAGAGTAAATACATCCACTATGACTGTGTACACCAGAGGTACAAATGGTAATTCTAAAACAAGGAAAATAATCTTAATAATATTCACAGTAACAAATTCACAAAACAAATTTTGTATGTAAGTAAAAGACATGATAAAATTTTTTAGTTAAAATGAAAAAGGTAACCAAGGTTTCTGTTTGAAGGAAATAATTTTTTTAATTATTGAGATTTGCACTACTTTAGAAAATCCACTGGGTATATTCGCTAAAAAGTAATTACAAGCCCATAGTAATTACAAGCCTTACGTGGACCTATGAGAAGCTTTATGTGAAGGAGAACCCTAATCGGTCCAGCAGTTAGCAAGATCTTACAAACACAGAGACAGAAAAATATCCTGTCAATTGCAAGTTAATTGAATGTAATGAAACCTGTTGACACCACTATAAAAGTACCAATAGGAAGGACCAAACATATCCGTTTCATTTTTTTTACAAGTTTCTACAAAAATATTTAATACATTTATTTTTATAATTTTAAATAAATGTTTTGAATAAATTTCCTCATAACAGAATCATTTTATAAAATTTTATCAAAAACCATAATTACTGTAAATAAAATGTAACACATAACTAAACTTAATACATAATATTGATTTTATTTTAAATGTAAAAGCAATTGAACAGTTGTGATCAAAAAGTTTCAGACGAAATCATTACAATCTGTGCTTACAAAATAATTATTTCTTGCATTAATTCGAAACCAATTAATATTCGGTGGATTACAACCCAGGGGTAGCTATTCTAACCAACAATTCTACAAAAAATCACTAAAACTTATTAAGTATCTGGTGATATATTTTATTTTTGTCAAGTAACTGAAGAAGGGTGGGAGTCTTAGAGTTGTTTGTCAGAATATCATTTCCTTTTCCCTGATTAGAACTGGCTCTCATCCATACTAAAATAATTTTTCTTTAATAAGATATCGTTTATTATTTTCAATGGCAGACATAAAACAGACCAAAATAACTAAGTTCTCAAAGTACAAAGATAACTTTTAAATACTGCTTTAAAAATTTGATCTATATTTGCTTTTAACAATCTCTGGGTTCAGTAGATTTTATTAACCCTTAACAGTCGTGCCCCTTGCTTTGTTTAATCCAGAAAATATCGTTGTTTTTTACCTGGATGACCCTGCCAGGGTTGCTGCCATTCTGTGCCCGCCAGAATGAAGTTATTCAAAAAAAAATCCATCTCTGAGTTATGTATCATACCCATCTTTAAAAAGTTTTAAAAAGTTTTAGCCTTCTATCATTCACACACAGAAAATGAGATAGAAAGTAGAGATAAAAAATTTATTATAGTGAATCACCTCTACAAAAAAAATTTGTTAGCCCGGGATATTGGCCCCTCGGGGCTAACAAAACTGGTTTTAATCTTATAAATAACATACAATTAAAAATTAATATTTCATAATTATTTACAAAGCACAAAACATTTACAATTTAATATATTTTTGACAGAAAGCCTTGATTTTTCTCTCAACATAGTTGGTTATCTCTTGAGATCTAATAAATTAAAGTTACTAAAATTAGTAATTCAAAACACAAAAAATCATCTTTTTTCAGACCTTTTAAACCTTATTACAATATTTCAGACCATCAATGTTTACAAAGCATGGCAAGGTGTAGCAAAATAACACTATACCCAGGGTATTTTAAATATTCTAGCAAAAGAAAGTTTTTATTTTAAGAGGAAAAGCGAGATTTAACAGAGTAATTTTTATCAAATATTTATGTTTCTATGGAGAGATAATCACATCAAAGCATAAGTGTACATAAGAAGTGCATTGAGGGGAGGAGGGGGGAGGGGGGGGGGTAAACAACCTCTTTTAAATAGAATTTGGTAAGACCCACCTACATCCTGTGCATGCAGCTTCATGCAAGACACCTAATACCAATTGAAAGAAAAAAAATATTCTAAGCTTTGAAAAAAACCCAAATCAGAAATACAATGTTTTTGATCTATTTCAATAACATTAAGATTTCAGTATCTTTTCCTGAGTATCCATGCATGTGGTATCATTAAAACAGCTACTTTTGCAAGAATCTGATATATCTTGATCAGAACATCTTTTAACTTAAAATTTGATTTTATGCATTAGGTTGGTAATACTCATTTCACCTGGAAACTTTAGTTTCATTTTCAAAAATATGAAAGCACAGTTTAAATGGGAAAGTTAATACAATCCTAAACTCTTGTAAAAATTATGTTGATTTAATCTACCCCTTCAAAATATTGACCATTATTTGAGTTTAAGATAGAATAAAAAAATGACTTTAAGTGCTAAAATTCTAATGCCTTAACATGGTTAAAAAATCAAAATTGACACCTACATAACAAATAAATTATAAGGCTTTACCTGTGCATCTGATGCTAATAATATCAAAGCCAGAACACCTAACAAGATAAACATTTTATAATTTTGTATTGCTCAGACAAATTTTATTTTGTTCTTATTAAGTTGATTTTAAATTAACTTACCTATTAAAAATGAACATCCGACAACAAGATTTGTTTTTCTGGCAACCAGCTTTTGGGAGGAGATTTGGAGAGGAGAAAATTTTTTTGTATCTTTGGCAGTAGTTGAACTACTTATATCATTTGATATATTGTCTAACTTCAATTTATCTACAGTATTAGAAGGTTGTTTATTTTTAACCAGTAAAGTATTGTTGGAATTGGATGGAATACTTGATTCAGCATTTGGCTCAATTTTAGTAAGATGATTTGTTTTTGATTTTATCTCATATTCTCTTATTTCTGACAAATTTAGAGGGTGAGACATTTCTTTCACATTATTTGTTTCAATTTCCCAATGTTCTTTTTTGGAATCAGAAAAAGTTTCTGTGTGTGGACTAGGTGGTTGAACATCAATCCTTGGTTTATTTATTTCAGATGCTTTGTTTTGGTTTACAACAAGAACATTGGTCAAAGGCATTGGTTCTATCCTAGAAATATAATTCTTACAATAACCAGCTTTGAAATTATTTAAACAACAATTTAAATTAAAATAAGAGTTTCTGAATTTCTGAATAATTTCTAGATATCCTTTAGTAATAGAAATGAATACCTACTAAAAGAAAAAACTACATGTTCTGTCTAAATAAGACTGTTTTTGCATCTTAATTACTACAAAAGTATATACTAACAGTTATGCCCCTATGGCCCTCTTGGGCAATTTCTTCTGGGAGGGTGGTGGTACCCCTTCCCCAAAATAGTAAAAAACCTTCCCAGGTCCTATGAGAAGCTAGCCTATAAAGGAATAGCAATTCTGTCCAGTTGTTAGCAATTCGGTCCAGTTGTTAGCAAGATCCTTCAGTACACACAGAAAGACACACACAAACCCTGTTAGCTTATTAATAGGATTATAAGATGTTACCTTGCTTGCTTTCTGGATTTGGCTAAAGCAAAGATCTTGAAAAATATTTCAGGAATCAAAAGTAAGAGAAGATGAATTGTAGTTATTGGTGGAGTGTTTGTCATTGTATCAGATATTTCAAAAACTCCTTCTGACTTAATCGCTTCCAATCTAAAAGAGAATATGTTTTATAGATTGGAATCAAAAATTTTTTGTAGCACTGCTCACTCCTTCATGGTAAATGAGTTTGAAACTATTTTGATGGGACTTTTAGTTCAGTGTAGATTTTGACACAACCATGTCAAGAAATAAAATGGTCTTGTTCATATATTCAAAATAAAGTGGATAAATTTTTATGTTTAATTTTCTTGACATCAGGTTACAAGGATTAAAATTTTCTTAAAATTATTTTTACTTTAATTTCTCTTGAAGATTTTGCTGAAAAGTAATGTTTAATATCTTGTTTTTCAGACTTACCTCACTTTAGTACAAAGAGTTCCATAAACTAGAAACAAAGTGGTAACTTCAGTTGTTATTGAGGTTACAATTAAAAATAAGGCAATTTTGGATAGCCTGTCATGATCCAGACTTAAATACTCCATTGGATTTGTCATCATATAACCCTAAAATTAAATTTCTATTAAAGATTTTTAACATTTTTATAACAAAAATACAATAGTCAGTAAAAGTATCTAAAGATTAAATGTATAGTATCTAAATAGGTGGAGTAAGATAACATTTGATTAAAAGAATGATATACAATCATTGTCTACAAGTCCCAACTTGTGTTAAGAGTTGTAAGATCTGATAATAGTTATTTCTTGCATCGTATTATAAACAGCTTTCCGTGGATATAGAAGGAACAATTATAAGATTAAAATCAGTTTTTTCAGCCTTGAGGTGCCTAAGGCACAGGCCAAAATACTGGTTTTAATCTTATAATTATACATTTTTATATTTGTAGAAAGCTGGATATAATACGATGCTATACATAGTTTTTTCGTATGGATGATAACTGGTTCTTATCCACCACCGGATTTGAATGAATACGAGAATAGTTATTTCTCGTATTGTATTATAAACGGCTTTCCGCGGATATAGGATGTACAATTATAAGATTAAAACTAGTTTTTTTAGCTCCGAGGTGCCGGAGGCACTGGCTAAAAAAACTGGTTTTAATCTTATAATTGTACATTTCTATATTCGTAGAAAACTGGATATAATATGATGCTAGACATAGTTTTTTCGTATGGATGAGAACCGGTTCCTATCCACTGGATTCGAATGAATACAAGAAACAATTTTAAAGATAAATTATAGATTACCTTGACACATAAGATACAGAAAAGAGTTGTTAGAAAAGTAATAGATGGTAAAAGAGTTGATAGGACTGAACATGCAATCTGTGGCTGCTTTTGGTACCAGTAAGCCTCCTAAAAAAATAAGAAATTAAAATCAAATACAGATTTTTACAGAATCTAATGAATATATTATGGGTCCATAATACTATTATTGTCTGAAAATCACTAAATTCAATAAAAGATTTTATATACACATTGTATTACAATTTCCTTCTTAATTTTACTGTTAATAAGCCTGGTGTCGCTTTGCTTCTATTTGACAATATTTGTATATGTACTAAATTACAAAGTTACATATTGTTGTTTCTACCTGTTCTTGAAAAAAAGTTGGAATGTGGTGCAAAATCATATACCAAGTCACTACAACTCCCATTGTCACCATCAACACCCGCATCAAGAATGTTATTAAAGTCTTCTGTGTGTCCATTAGTGATCCATAGTACCTGTTAAAATGAAAATGATAAGTTTAAGACTTAGTTAATTTTAATCAACTCAAAAAACCATTAATAATTTTTCAAAGAAAAGATCATTTGACTCTTACCTATATTTAGAAACAAGTCGTTTTAACAAAGGAACATTTTCTGAGTTTTACCTGTTCATTTACAACAGGAACAGTAATTTTCTTAATTACTGCTCTGGACTAATACAAACTATTTTTAAACATGTTATTGTTATGATGTTTAGATTTAGTAAATTTGTACCTGTATACAAAAATTGTGCTTGTCAGGGAAAGACTAAGAGTAATTACATCCACTATGACTGTGTACACTAGAGGTACAAATGGTAATTCTAAAACAAGGAAAATAATCTTAATAAGATTCACAGTAACAAATTTACAAAACAAATTTTGTATATAAGTAAAAGACATGATAAAATTTTTTAGTTAAAATGAAAAAGGTAACCAAGGTTTCTGTTTGAAGGAAATAAATTTTTTAATTATTGAGATTTGCACTACTTTAGAAAATCCACTGGATATATTCGCTAAAAAGTAATTACAAGCCCATAGTAATTACAAGCCTTACGTGGACCTATGAGAAGCTTTATGTGAAGGAGAACCCTAATCGGTTCAGCGGTTAGCAAGATCTTACAAACACAGAGACAGAAAAATATCCTGTCAATTGCAAGTTAATTGAATGTAATGGAACCTGTTGACACCACTATAAAAGTACCAATAGGAAGGACCAAACATTTCCATTTCATTTTTTTTACAAGTTTCTACAAAAATATTTAATACATTTATTTTATAATTTTAAATAAATGTTTTGAATAAATTTCCTCATAACAGATTCATTTTATAAAATGTACGGTGGATTACAACTCAGGGGTAGCTATTCTAACCAACAATTCTACAAAAAATCACGAAAACTTATTAAGTATCCGGTGGTATATTTTATTTTTGTCATGTAACTGAAGAAGAGTGGGAGTCTTAGAGTTGTTTGTCAGAATATCATTCCCTTTTCCCTGATTAGAACTGGCTCTCATCCATACTAAAATAATTTTTCTTTAATAAGATATCGTTTATTATTTTCAATGGCAGACATAAAACAGACCAAAATAACTAAGTTCTCAAAGTACAAAGATAACTTCTAAATACTGCTTTAAAAATTTGATCTATATTTGCTTTTAACAATCTCTGGGTTCAGTAGATTTTATTAACCTTGTTTTGTTTAAGTCCAAAAGATATTGTTGCTTTTTACCTGGATGACCCTGCCAGGGTTGCTGGCATTCTGTGCCCGCCAGAATGAAGATATTCAAAAAAAAAATCCATCCCTCAGTTATGTATCATACCCATCTTTAAAAAGTTTTTAAAAGTTTTAGCCTTCTATCATTCACACACAGAAAATGAGATAGAAAGTAGAGATAAAAAATTTATTATAGTGAATCACCTCTACAAAAAAAAATTGTTAGCCAGGGATTTTGGCCCCTCGGGGCTAACAAAACTGGTTTTAATCTTATAATTAACATACAATTAAAAATTAATATTTCATAATTATTTACAAAGCACAAAACATTTACAATTTAATATATTTTTGACAGAAAGCCTTGATTTTTCTCTCAACATAGTTGGTTATCTCTTGAGATCTAATAAATTAAAGTTACTAAAATTAGTAATTCGAAACTAAAAAAAACATCTTTTTGTCAGACCTTTTAAACCTTATTGCAATATTTCAGACCATCAATGTTTACAAAGCATGGCAAGGTGTAGCAAAAGAACACTATACCCAGGGTATTTTAAATATTCTAGCAAAACAAAATTTTTATTTCAAGAGGAAAAGCAAGATTTAACAGAGTAATTTTTATCAAATATTTATGTTTCTACAGAGAGATAATCACATCAACGCATAAGTGTACATAAGAAGTGCATTGAGGTAAGGAGAGGGGGGGTGGGGTTAACAACCTCTTTAAAATAGAATTTGGTAAGACCCACCTACATCCTGTGCATGCAGCTTCATGCAAGACACCTAATACCAATTGAAAGAAAAAAATTATTCTAAGCTTTGAAAAAAAACAAATCAGAAATACAATGTTTTTAATCTATTTCAATATAATTAAGATTTCAGTATCTTTTCCTGAGTATCCATGCATGTGGCATCATTAAAACAGCTACTTTTCCGAGAATCTGCAATATCTTGTTCAGAACTTCTTTTAACTTAAAATTTTATTTTATGCATTAGGTTGGTAATACTCATTTCACCTGGGAACTTTA
Organism: Acartia tonsa; assembly: GCF_053477335.1. Lineage (NCBI taxonomy): Eukaryota > Metazoa > Arthropoda > Copepoda > Calanoida > Acartiidae > Acartia > Acartia tonsa. The sequence goes on from NC_137268.1 coordinate 45,743,076, forward strand.
GTTTCATTTCCAAAAATATGAAGCAACACAGTTTAAAGGGAGTGTGAACGTAAAAATTTCTCATCTGATTATCAAATCTTAACATTTTCTTAGCACATTACACTACACTGATCAACCAAAAACGTCCTATTACCAAAAATATCCAGGAATAATGCCTTGATTTTATGGTATTTTGGGAGGGAAAAAGGAAAAAACAGGGAAAATCTGAACATTTTTGTTTCTTATAATGTTTGTAGGGATATTTAACTTGTCATGTATAGTAATAGAAATAGAAGAATAGAAGCATATTCTGAACCCTTTTTTCGTTAAATCTAAGAAGGAACATTTCTGGCAGACAAAAGTATTGTTTACTTTCGACTCAAGCTGATGTGGATTCTTAAGAAATTATAGACTTGCTACTCGATAGTGAGGCAAAATTATATTTGTGAAAAATCATCCAAAAGCACATTAAAAATTTACAAAAATTAAACAAAATAATATGTAATAACCCTTTTAAGATTTTATTTAATTTTTGTAAATTTTTTTTTTGATTTTGGAGGATTTTTCACAAAAATAATTTTGCCTCACCAGCGAGTAGCCAGCCTAACTTTTTTTTTAAGAATCCACCTGGTTACTAAGTTTTCAAATTAAAACAAAATTTTTGGGCAATTAATTCTGATTCCGCAAAGCTTACTACTAAGAAAATATACTGCTTACAGCTGACTTTTATCTATGTATGAAATGAAAAAAAACATGCATTCGTAACAAGATGTGTACAAAATTTCAACCAATGAAATTAAATGTATGTACCGATGCGATTCTCCTATTGGCTCAATCAGACATTCCCTCTTTTTCTTAGTACCTTTATTTATATAGTTGAAACAATTTACTTACTGTTAAGGATTTATTTTATGATATAAAATTGCCAATTAGTTTTTTTATAACGTAGTAATATTTTAAATTCGTATTATTGACAAAAAAATACCTCACTGTCTACAAAGAGTTGAATCTCATAGGTTATTTAAAATAATAATATCCTTTTTTATTGTGTTGGACAATAAATAACCCACTTTGGAGAATTAGTTTACACTTTTATCAGACTGTTTAGAAGAAATATTGCATCTTTATTATTTACAAATTTGTAATTAAAGGTGGGTGAGAGATGGGCCATCTAAAGTTAATTGGATACTAATGAAAAAACCTGTTTCTAGCTTTGTTGTTGTATTTGGTTTTCAATAAAAAATATTGATTATTTTATCAATTTCTAAGTAACTATACATTGGTTTAAAGCAAGGATTATGTTAAAAGTCTGCTTAACTGTTAGGAAAAATCAAGAACTATGTGAAAAAGTTTAATTTTAGCTATAATGGGAGAAAAAAGCAATTTGATGCACATTTTATATAATACTGAAAATTTCTTCCTTTCCCTTTACCTTATAAAAATCGTCGGAAAAAGCCATTTTTTCAGCAAACAAAAGATTTGATATTAAGATGAGAAAAATTTACATTCACAGTCCCTTTAAATGGGAAAGTTAATACCATCCTTAACTCTTGTAAAAATTATGTTGATTAAATCTACCCCTTCAAAATATTGACCACTAGCGGCTTCGCCCCTTGCCTCTAGGGGCTTTTTCCCTAAAGGTTCAGGGGAAAATTTTTAAATTTTTTTTACATTTTTTTAGATATTTTCTGTATTTTTAAAACTTTTTATAACTCTTTATAACATTTTATAACTGTTATATTTATTTATATCAATTTATATTTTACAAACTCTTCAAATTTTTTCTCTTTTTTAATGTTTTTAAAAATTTCTTTGCCATTAGCCTTTTTTGGGCTTCGCCCTTACAGGAGAAGGAATGTTTCACAATCTTTTTAAATTTGAAAAAAAACAAAGTTGAAAAGAAGAAAAGAAATTTAAAAAGAAGAAAAAAAATTTAAAACATATATAAAATTATATAAAAACTTTAAAAAAACAAAGTTGAAAAGAAGAAAAGAAATTTAAAAAGAAGAAAAAAAATTTTAAACATATATAAAATTATATAAAAACTTTAAAAAAACATTATAATTAGAAAAAAAAATAAAAAATTTTTTTTTGGGGGGGGAAATTTTCATTTTTGGGGGGGTTTGGGGTATCCCACCCCTAAGAAAAAAGCTTAAAACCACTACAGGACCAATAGGTATATACCCTGAAGAGTAGAATCCAATCGGTTCAGTGGTTACCAAGACTTAAGCTTCAGACAGACAGAAGGACAGACGGACGGACAGACGGACAGACAGACGGACGGACGGACGGACGGACAGACATCAAGCCATTTTGTATTATAGATTATTTGAGTTTAAGATAGGGTAAAAAAATGACTTGAAGTGCTATAATTATAACACTGCACTGGTTAAAAAAATCAATTTTGAGTACCTACATAACAAATAAATTATAAGGCTTTACCTGTGCATTTGATGCTAATAATATCAAAGCCAGAACACCTAACAAGATAAACATTTAATAAATTAATAATTTTGTATTGCTCAGATAATTTTTATCTTGTTCTTATTAAGTTGATTTTAAATTAACTTACCTATTAAAAATGAAAATCTAACAACAAGATTTGTTTTTCTGGCAACCAGCTTTTGGGAGGAGATTTGGAGAGGAGTAGAATTTTTTGTATCTTTGGCAGTGGTTGAACTACTTATACCATTTGATATATTGTCTAACTTCAATTTATCTACAGTATTAGAAGGTTGTTTATTCTTATCCAGTAAAGTATTTTTGGAATTGGATGGAATACTTGATTCAGCATTTGGCTCAATTTTAGTAAGATGATTTGTTTTTGATTTTAGCTCATGTTCTCTTATTTCTGACAAATTTAGAGGGTGAGACATTTCTTTCACATTATTTGTTTCAATTTCACAATTTTCTTTTTGGGAATCAGAAAAAGTTTCTGTGTGAGGACTAGGTGGTTGAACATCAATCCTTGGTTTATTTATTTCAGATGCATTGTTTTGGTTTACAACAAGAACATTGGTCAAAGGCATTGGTTCTATCCTAGAAATATAATTCTTACAATAACCAGCTTTGAAATTATTTTAACAATAATTTAAATTAAGATAAGATTTTAAAGACAATTTCTGAATAATTTCTAGATATCCTTTAGTAATAGAAATGTATACCTACTAAAAGAAAAAACTACATGTTTTGTCTAAATAAGACTGTTTTTGCATCTTAATTACTACAAAAGTATATACTAACAGTTATGCCCCTATGGGCCTCTTGGGCAATTTCCTTCTGGGAGGGTGGTGGTACCCCTCCCCCAAAATAGTAATAAACCTTCCCAGGTCCTATGAGGAGCTACCCTATAAAGGAATAGCAATTCTGTCCAGTTGTTAGCAAGATCCTTCAGTACACACAGAAAGACACACACAAACCCTGTTACCTTATTAATAGAATTATATGATGTTAGGTACCTTGCTTGCTTTCTTGATTTGGCTAAAGCAAAGATCTTGAAAAATATTTCAGGAATCAAAAGTAAGAGAAGATGGATTGTAACTATTGGTGGAGTGTTTGTCATAGTATCAGATATTTCAAAAACTCCCTCTGACTTAATCGCTTCCAATCTAAAAGAGAATATGTTTTATAGATTGGAATCAAAAATTTTTTGTAGCACTGCTCACTCCTTCATGGTAAATGAGTTTGAAACTATTGTGATGGGACTTTTAGTTCAGTGTAGATTTTGACACAACCATGTCAAGAAATCAAATGGTCTTGTTCATATATTCAAAAAAAAGTGGATAAATTTTTATGTTTAATTTTCTTGACATCAGGTGACAAGGATCAAAATTTTCTTAAAATTATTTTTACTTTAATTTCTCTTGAAGATTTTGCTGAAAAGTAATGTTTAATATCTCGTTTTTCAGACTTACCTCACTTTAGTACAAAGAGTTCCATAAACTAGAAACAAAGTGGTAACTTCAGTTGTTATTGAGGTTACAATTAAAAATAAGGCAATTTTGGATAGCCAGTCATGATCCAGACTTAAATACTCCATTGGATTTGTCATCATATAACCCTAAAATTAAATTTCTATTAAAGATTTTTAGCATTTTTTTAACAAAAATACAATAGAGAATATAGTCAGTAAAAGTACCTAAAGATTAAATGTATAGTATCTAAATAGGTGAAGTAAGTTAACATTTGATTAAAAGAATAATATACAATAATTGTCTACAAGTCCCAACTTGTGTTAAGAGTTGTAAGATCTGATAATAGTTATTTCTTGCATCGTATTATGAACAGCTTTCTGCAGATATAGAAGGAACAATTATAAGATTAAAATCAGTTTTTTCAGCCTTGAGATGCCAAGGCACAGGCTAAAATACTGGTTTTAATCTTTTTATATTTGTAGAAAGCTGGATATAATACGATTCTAGACATAGTTTTTTTGTATGGATGATAACCGGTTCTTATCCACCACCGGATTTGAATGAATACGAGAAACAATTTTAAAGATAAATTTTGTATTACCTTGACACATAAGATACAGAAAAGAGTTGTTAGGAAAGTAATAGATGGTAAAAGAGTTGATAGGACTGAACATGCAATCTGTGGCTGCTTTTGGTACCAGTAAGCCTCCTAAAAAAATAAGAAATTAAAATCAAATACAGATTTTTACAGAATCTAATGAATATATTATGGGTCCATAATACTATTATTGTCTGAAAATCACTAAATTCAATAAAAGATTTTATATACACATTGTATTACAATTTCCTTCTTTATTTTACTGTTAATAAGCCTGGTGTCGCTTTGCTTTTTTTTTGACAATATTTGTATATGTACTAAATTACAAAGTTACGTATTGTTGTTTCTACCTGTTCTTGAAAAAAAGTTGGAATGTGGTGCAAAATCATATACCAAGTCACTACAACTCCCACTGTCACCATCAACACCCGCATCAAGAATGTTATTAAAGTCTTCTGTGTGTCCATTAGTGATCCATAGTACCTGGTAAAATGAAAATGCTAAGTTTAAGACTTAGTTAATTTTAATCAACTCATAAAACCAGGAATAATTTTTCAAAGAAAAGATCATGTGACTCTTACCTATATTTAGAAACAAGTCGTTTTAACAAAGGAACATTTACTAGGTTTTACCTGAGCTTGATCTTTAAATCGTTTATAGGTGCGCTGAACCGGGGCGATCCATTTCAGCGCACCATCAGATTAATAATACCAATCTTTAAATCAAAATGGCATGGGCGATTCAGTCAGATGTGCGGTCAGTTGCGCGGTATCGGCGCGGCAATGGTACTCAACTAGTGGCAGTGCCGCGCCAAATCGGGGCAAATCATATTTAAAAATAAATGTTTTTTTTTAATTAGTTTAATATTTTATTGCAAAACTTTCATGAAAACATTTTTATAGTTATTTTTAAGATAAATTATATATATTTTTTATATAAAACACCGTACTGACCCGGTTTAAGTTATAAATTGTACCGGCACGTATGGATGTGTTATTGAGTGTCGCCAGCGATCTAGCAACACCTTGCCGAAAATCTTTTCAAAGAACCATGTTTTATAGCAGTGGCTGTGGTGCACCATCAGCGCACCTCTGGTTCACCTCTGAATCTCCCCAATTCAGATCACCATCAAAACGATTTAAAGATCCAGCTCTGTTCACTTATAACAGGGACAAGGGATCAGGATTCTGTCAAATGATTCAGAGTAAAAATTTCCCCACTTCCATCTTTTCCTCCCCTTCTTACCCACTTTCCTTTATTTACAGCACAAAACAATATGCAATCAATTTTCTTAATTACTGCTTTGGACTAATACAAACTATTTTTAGGCATGTTATTGTTATGATGTTTAGATTTAGTAAATTTGTACCTGTATACAAAAATTGTGCTTGTCAGGGAAAAACTAAGAGCAATAACATCCACTATGGCTGTGTACACTAGAGGTACAAATGGTAATTCTAAAACATGGGCATTAATCTTAATAAGATTCACAGTAACAAAATTACAAAACAAATTTTGTATATAAGTAAAAGACATGATAAAATTTTTTAGTTAAAATGAAAAAGGTAACCAAGGTTTCTGTTTGAAGGGAATTCATTTTTTAATTATTGAGATTTGCACTACTTTAGAAAATCCATTGGGTATATTCGCTAAAAAGTAATTACAAGCCCATAGTAATTACTAGCCTTATGTGGACCTATGAGAAGCTTAATGTGAAGGAGAACCCTAATCGGTTCAGCGGTTAGCAAGATCTTACAAACACAGAGACAGAAAAATATCCTGTCAATTGCAAGTTAATTGAATGTAATGGAACCTGTTGACACCACTATAAAAGTACCAATAGGAAGGACCAAACATTTCCATTTCATTTTTTTTACAAGTTTCTACAAAAATATTTAATACATTTATTTTTATAATTTTAAATAAATGTTTTGAATAAATTTCCTCATAACAGATTCATTTTATAATATTTTATCAAAAACCATAATTACTGTGAATAAAATGTAACACATAACTAAACTTAAACTGTTTTTAACCTATTTTTAAAACGTATATAAAAAATATAATATGACACCAGTAGAATCAGACTGCAGAGCCTAAATTTGAATTAAATCCCCAATAAACTTTTTTGGGGGGATTTAAATATTTATTTTTACTGTTGCCGTGATCATTTTGAAGCAAAAGGTTTTTTTTTATTTGGGTAAAATTCGTAGCTTTTAGAGTGTTTTGCTTCATAAATATTGTATTCTGGTATAGAGTAAAATTAGGCCTTATGATTTTACTATAAAAATTCACTAAAAAGTTAATTCTTTATAATATATCAACAAATTAACATTAACATGTTTGTGTTCTCTCACTTATTTTAAAAACATAAAAAATAGCTGTAAAGGGTTAAATGACAACAAATGTTTATGCAATACAACAAATTTATTTTTGTCACATATACAAATACGTTATAGAATAAGATTATTCAAACTTATTTTTTAAAATAATTTTAAAAAGAATGTATCTTTTATGTGTATGGTTTTCATTCTTTTCATTTTAATTAAATAAAAATTATTTAACTACATTGGAAATAAGTCACAATTTGTTAAAACACTCTTTTTTTGAATTGTTAGGAATTGAAATAAAACAAGACTTCTTATTGGTTAGATTTCAGAATTATTTGTTTTATTGTAAATGTTAGATTTTTCAATGAAATTAATTGTTTTGGGAAAAAAAATTATTTCCAATGAACAGAGTAATGTTTTTTTTTATTGTATCAATATAAAGTGAATTATATAAAAATGTTCTGTAAGCCACAATATTACCCGAAGTAAAAAAAGAGCTTTTGCTTCGGTCAAAATGATTACAGCAACACTAAAAATTAATTTTTAAATCCCCCAAAAAAAGTTTATTGGGGACTTAATTCAAATTTGGGCTCTGCAGTCTGATTCTATAGGTGTCTTAGTATATTTTTGACCCCCCATTCAAAAATAGGTTAAAAACAGTTTAATACATAATATTGATTTTACTTTAAATGTAAAAGCAATTGAACAGTTGTGATCAAAAAGTTTCAGACAAAATCATTACAATCTGTGCTTACAAAATAATTATTTCTTGCATTAATTCAAAACCAATTAATGTACGGTGGATTACAACCCAGGGGTAGCTATTCTAACCAACAATTCTACAAAAAATCACAAAAACTTATTAAGTATCCGGTGGTATATTTTATTTTTGTCATGTAACTGAAGAAGAGTGGGAGTCTTAGAGTTGTTTGTCAGAATATCATTTCCTTTTCCCTGATTACAACTGGCTCTCATCCATACTAAAATGATTTTTCTTTAATAAGATATCGTTTATTATTTTCGATGGCAGACATACAACAGACCAAAATAACTAAGTTCTCAAAGTACAAAGATAACTTCTAAATACTGCTTTAAAAATTTGATCTATATTTGCTTTTAACAATCTCTGGGTTCAATAGATTTTATTAACCCTTAACAGTCGGGCCCCTTGCTTTGTTTAAGTCCAGAAAATATTGTTGCTTTTTACCTGGATGACCCTGCCAGGGTTGCTGGCATTCTGTGCCCGCCAGAATGAAGATATTCAAAAAAAATCCATCCCTCAGTTATGTATCACACATCTATAAAAAGTTTTTAAAAGTTTTAGCCTTCTATCATTCACACACAGAAAATGAGATAGAAAGTAGAGATAAATAATTTATTATAGTGAATCACCTCTACAAAAAAAATTTGTTAGCCCGGAATTTTGGCCCCTCGGGGCTAACAAAACCGGTTTTAATCTTATAATTAACATACAATTAAAAATTAATATTTTATAATTATTTACAAAGCACAAAACATTTACAATTTAATATATTTTTGACAGAAAGCCTGAATTTTTCTCTCAACATAGTTGGTTATCTCTTGAGATCTAATAAATTAAAGTTACTAAAATTAGTAATTCGAAACTCAAAAAACCATCTTTTTTCAGACCTTTTAAACCTTATTGCAATATTTCAGACCATCAATGTTTACAAAGCATGGCAAGGTGTAGCAAAATAACACTATACCCAGGGTATTTTAAATATTCTAGCAAAAGAAAATTTTTATTTTAAAAGGAAAAGCGAGATTTAACAGAGTAATTTTTATCAAATATTTATGTTTCTACGGAGAGATAATCACATCAACGCATAAGTGTACATAAGAAGTGCATTGAGGGGAGGAGAGGGGGGGGGGGTGGGGTTAACAACCTCTTTAAAATAGAATTTGGTAAGACCCACCTACATCCTGTGCATGCAGCCTTATGCAAGACACCTAATACCAATTGAAAGAAAAAAATTATTCTAAGCTTTGAAAAAAACCAAATCAGAAATACAATGTTTTTGATCTATTTCAATATAATTAAGATTTCAGTATCTTTTCCTGAGTATCCATGCATGTGGCATCATTAAAACAGCTACTTTTCCGAGAATCTGCAATGTCTTGTTCAGAACTTCTTTTAACTTAAAATTTTATTTTATGCATTAGGTTGGTAATACTCATTTCACCTGGGAACTTTAGTTTCATTTTCAAAAATATGATAGCACAGTTTAAAGGGAGTGTGAACGTAAAAATTTCTCATCTGATTATCAAATCTTAACATTTTCTTAGCACATTACACTACACTGATCAACCAAAAACGTCCTATTACCAAAAATATCCAGGAATAATGCCTTGATTTTATGTTATTTTGGGAGGGAAAAAGAAAAAAACAGGGAAAATCTGAACGTTTTTGTTTCTAATGTTTGTAGGGATATTTAACTTGTCATATATAGTAATAGAAATAGAAGAATAGAAGCATATTCTGAACCCTTTTTCGTTAAATCTAAGAAGGAACATTTCTAGCAGACAAAAGTATTGTTTACTTTCGACTCAAGCTGATGTGGATTCTTAAGAAATTATAGACTCGCTACTCGATAGTGAGGCAAAATTATATTTGTGAAAAATCATCCAAAAGCACATTAAAAATCTACAAAAATTAAACAAAATAATATGTAATAACCCTTTTAAGATATATTTAATTTTTGTAAATTTTTTTTTTGATTTTGGAGGATTTTTCACAAAAATAATTTTGCCTCACCAGCAAGTAGCCAGCCTAACTTTTTTTTAAAGAATCCACTTGGTTACTAAGTTTTCAAATTTAAACAAAATTTTTGGGCAATTAGTTCTGATTCCGCAAAGCTTTCTACTAAGAAAATATACTGCTTACAGCTGACTTTTATCTATGTATGAAATGAAAAAAAACATGCATTCGTAACAAGATGTGTACAAAATTTCAACCAATGAAATTAAATGTATGTACCGATGCGATTCTCCTATTGGCTCAATCAGACATTCTCTCTCTTTCTTAGTACCTTTATTTATATAGTTGAAACAATTTACTTATTGTTAAGGATTTATTTTATGATATAAAATTGCCAATTAGTTTTTTTATAACGTAGTAATATTTTAAATTCGTATTATTGACAAAAAAATACCTCACTGTCTACAAAGAGTTGAATCTCATAGGTTATTTAAAATAAAAATATCCTTTTTTATTGTGTTGGACAATAAATAACCCACTTTGGAGAATTAGTTTACACTTTTATCAGACTGTTTAGAAGAAATATTGCATCTTTATAATTTACAAATCTGTAATTAAAGGTGGGCGAGAGATGGGTCATCTAAAGTTAATTGGATACTAATGAAAAAACCTGTTTCTAGCTTTGTTATTGTATTTGGTTTTCAATAAAAAATATTGATTATTTTATCAATTTCTAAGTAACTAAACATTGATTTAAAGCAAGGATTATGTTAAAAGTCTGCTTAACCAATAGGAAAAATCAAGAACTATGTGAAAAAGTTTAATTTTAGCTATAATGGAAGAAAAAAGCAATTTAATGCACATTTTATATAATACGGAAAATTTCTTCCTTTACCTTATAAAAATCGTCGGAGAAAGCCGTTTTTTCAGCAAACAAAAGCGCGTTTTGCTCTATCTGTGAGATATTATGAATGAGGTAATGTAAAGATTTGATATTAAGATGAGAAAAATTTACATTTACAGTCCCTTTAAATAGGAAAGTTAATACCATCCTTAACTCTTGTAAAAATTATGTTGATTTAATCTACCCCTTCAAAATATTGACCACTAGCGGATTCGCTCCTAGCCTCTAGGGGCTTTTTCCCTAAAGGTTCAGAGGAGAATTTTAAAAAAATGTTTACATTTTTTTAGATATTTTCTGTATTTTTAAAACTTTTTATAACTCTTTATAACATTTTATAACTGTTATATTTATTTATATCAATTTATATTTTACAAACTCTTCGAATTTTTTCTCTTTTTTAATGTTTTTAAAAATTTCTTTGCCATTAGCCTTTTTTGGGCTTCGCCCTTACAGGAGAAGGAATGTTTCACAATCTTTTTGAATTTGAAAAAACAAAGTTTAAAAGAAGAAAAGAAATTTAAAATGAAGAAAAAAAATATAAAACATATACAGGGCGTTTAAGAAAAACTGCGTTTTCCAAATTTGCGAATTAACCATTAGGAGTACAAAAAAAATAATTATATGTCAATATTCTCTATAAATATATGCATCGAAATTGTTACAGGTGTTTTTTAATATCTTTGAAAATAACGGCGCATTTAATAGCATAAATATTTTAAAAGATGCGTATGATGCTTTTTTTCTGGTAGAATTTTGTGCCTTAAGGTTGGTTTTCAAAAATTTATTCACTTGAAAACAACATTTTAATACGGCCAATACAATTTTATACCAATTACACTAAAAATTTCATTTAAAATTCCCTCACTGAAAACAAATATTCAGTTTTTCTTTTTGTATACTTAAGAAACATGACTATAAAAATTGCTCATGTTCGTAAATCCCTAACCCTCATTTATTCCTATAATCTTTTAATTTGATTTACAGGTTAAGATATAAACTAATAATTTATCCATAATTTGTAATTAAATGCTTTAATAAAAAAATTCAAACTTCAATAACTTTTTTGTCTTTAGAGATTTTTTGTCAAATAAAAAAGAGTTTTTTTCTTTTTACTATAACCTACGTTATTAAAGAAGATTCTTTTACAGCAAATGCATCACAATCAAGAAATGTGAAAAAATGACAAATTGCAGTTTCTTAAAAATGCTTTTGTGAGGAGCTAAAAAGCATTTCACCTTTAAAACTCATTAAGGTACTTTTCTTATACCTTTTTCTAAATTAATATTGAAATTCATCGATTTTGTATACATAATAGAGTATAAGAGTTATTTTAATTTTTCTTGCACAACATTTTTCACATAAAGCATTTTTGGAAACTATGTACCTATCATAGAGGCCGTATTTTTAGAGATAATGAAAAACACCTGTTATAAATTTGATGTACTTTTTTACAGAGAATAAGGACATATAATCGTTTTTTCTGTATTCCTTCTGGTTGTGTCAGAAAAACGGAAAATGCAGTTTTTTCTGAAACACCGTGTATAAAATTATATAAAAACTTTAAAAAAACATTAAAATTAGAAAAGATATGAAAATTTTTTTTTTGGGGGGGGGGGAATTTTCATTTTTGGGGGGGTTTGGGGTGTCCCACCCCCAAGAAAAAAGCTTAAAATCACTACAGGACCAACAGGTATATACCCTGAAGAGTAGAATCCAATCGGTTCAGTGGTTACCAAGATCTTAAGCTTCAGACCGACAGACGGACGGACAGACATCAAGCTACTTTGTATTATAGATTATTTGAGTTTAAGATAGGGTAAAAATTTGACTTGAAGTGCTATAATTATAATGCCTTAACACTGGTTAAAAAAATCAATTTTGAGTACCTACATAACAAATAAATTATAAGGCTTTACCTGTGCATTTGATGCTAATAATATCAAAGCCAGAACACCTAACAAGATAAACATTTAATAAATTAATAATTTTGTATTGCTCAGATAATTTTTATCTTGTTCTTATTAAGTTGATTTTAAATTAACTTACCTATTAAAAATGAAAATCTAACAACAAGATTTGTTTTTCTGGCAATCAGCTTTTGGGAGGAGATTTGGAGAGGAGTAGAATTTTTTGTATCTTTGGCAGTAGTTGAACTACTTATATCATTTGATATATTGTCTAACTTCAATTTATCTACAGTATTAGAAGGTTGTTTATTCTTAACCAGTAAAGTATTGTTGGAAATGGATGGAATTCTTGATTCAGCTTTTGGCTCATTTTTAGTAAGATGATTTGTTTTTGATTTTAGCTCATATTCTCTTATTTCTGACAAATTTAGAGGGTGAGACATTTCTTTCACATTATTTGTTTTAATTTCACAATTTTCTTTTTGGGAATCAGAAAAAGTTTCTGTGTGAGGACTAGGTGGTTGAACATCAATCCTTGGTTTATTTATTTCAGATGCATTGTTTTGGTTTACAACAAGAACATTGGTCAAAGGCATTGGTTCTATCCTAGAAATATAATTCTTACAATAACCAGCTTTGAAATTATTTAAACAATAATTTAAATTAAGATAAGAGTTTAAAGACAATTTCTGAATAATTTCTAGATATCCTTTAGTGATAGAAATGTATACCTACTAAAAGAAAAAACTACATGTTTTGTCTAAATAAGACTGTTTTTGCATCTTAATTACTACAAAAGTATATACTAACAGTTATGCCCCTATGGGCCTCTTGGGCAATTTCCTTCTGGGAGGGTGGTGGTATCCCTCCCCCAAAATAGTAATAAACCTTCCCAGGTCCTATGAGAAGCTACCCTATAAAGGAATAGCAATTCTGTCCAGTTGTTAGCAATTCTGTCCAGTTGTTAGCAAGATCCTTCAGTACACACAGAAAGACACACACAAACCCTGTTACCTTATTAATAGAATTATATGATGTTAGGTACCTTGCTTGGTTTCTTGATTTGGCTAAAGCAAAGATCTTGAAAAATATTTCAGGAATCAAAAGTAAGAGAAGATGGATTGTAGCTATTGGTGGAGTGTTTGTCATTGTATCAGATATTTCAAAAACTCCTTCTGACTTAATTGCTTCCAATCTAAAAGAGAATATGTTTTATAGATTGGAATCAAAAATTTTTTGTAGCACTGCTCACTCCTTCATGGTAAATGAGTTTGAAACTATTGTGATGGGACTTTGTGTAGATTTTGACACAACCATGTCAAGAAATCAAATGGTGTTGTTTAATGTTCATATATTCAAAAAAAAGTGGATAAATTTTTATGTTTAATTTTCTTGACATCAGGTGACAAGGATCAAAATTTTCTTAAAATTATTTTTACTTTAATTTCTCTTGAAGATTTTGCTGAAAAGTAATGTTTAATATCTCGTTTTTCAGACTTACCTCACTTTAGTACAAAGAGTTCCATAAACTATAAACAAAGTTGTAACTTCAGTTGTTATTGAGGTTACAATTAAAAATAAGGCAATTTTGGATAGCCAGTCATGATCCAGACTTAAATACTCCATTGGATTTGTCATCATATATCCCTAGAATTAAATTTCTATTAAAGATTTTTACCATTTTTATAACAAAAATACAATAGAGAATATAGTCAGTAAAAGTACCTAAAGATTAAATGTATAGTATCTAAATAGGTGAAGTAAGTTAACATTTGATTAAAAGAATAATATACAATAATTGTCTACAAGTCCCAACTTGTGTTAAGAGTTGTAAGATCTGATAATAGTTATTTCTTGCATCGTATTATGAACAGCTTTCCGCGGATATAGAAGGAACAATTATAAGATTAAAATCAGTTTTTTCAGCCTTGAACTGCCGAAGGCACAGGCTAAAATACTGGTTTTAATCTTTTTATATTTATAGAAAGCTGGATATAATACGATGCTAGACATAGTTTTTTTGTATGGATGATCACCGGTTCTTATCCACCACAGGATTTGAATGAATACGAGAAACAATTTTAAAGATAAATTTTATATTGCCTTGACACATAAGATACAGAAAAGAGTTGTTAGGAAAGTAATAGATGGTAAAAGAGTTGATAGGACTGAACATGCAATCTGTGGCTGCTTTTGGTACCAGTAAGCCTCCTAAAAAAATAAGAAATTAAAATCAAATACAGATTTTTACAGAATCTAATGAATTTATTATGGGTCCATAATACTATTTTTGTCTGAAAATCACTAAATTCAATAAAAGATTTTATATACACATTGTATTACAATTTCCTTCTTTTTTTTACTGTTAATAAGCCTGGTGTCGCTTTGCTTTTTTTTGGACAATATTTGTATATGTACTAAATTACAAAGTTACATATTGTTGTTTCTACCTGTTCTTGAAAAAAAGTTGGAATGTGGTGCAAAATCATATACCAAGTCACTACAACTCCCACTGTCACCATCAACACCCGCATCAAGAATGTTATTAAAGTCTTCTGTGTGTCCATTAGTGATCCATAGTACCTGGTAAAATGAAAATGCTAAGTTTAAGACTTAGTTAATTTTAATCAACTCATAAAACCAGGAATAATTTTTCAAAGAAAAGATCATGTGACTCTTACCTATATTTAGAAACAAGTCGTTTTAACAAAGGAACATTTACTAGGTTTTACCTGAGCTTGATCTTTAAATCGTTTATAGGTGCGCTGAACCGGGGCGATCCATTTCAGCGCACCATCAGATTAATAATACCAATCTTTAAATCAAAATGGCATGGGCGATTCAGTCAGATGTGCGGTCAGTTGCGCGGTATCGGCGCGGCAATGGTACTCAACTAGTGGCAGTGCCGTGCCAAATCGGGGCAAATCATATTTAAAAATAAATGTTTTTTTTTAATTAGTTTAATATTTTATTGCAAAACTATCATGAAAACATTTTTATAGTTATTTTTAAGATAAATTATATATATTTTTTATATAAAACACCGTACTGACCCGGTTTAAGTTATAAATTGTACCGGCACGTATGGATGTGTTATTGAGTGTCGCCAGCGATCTAGCAACACCTTGCCGAAAATCTTTTCAAAGAACCATGTTTTATAGCAGTGGCTGTGGTGCACCATCAGCGCACCTCTGGTTCACCTCTGAATCTCCCCAATTCAGATCACCATCAAAACAATTTAAAGATCCAGCTCTGTTCACTTATAACAGGGACAAGGGATCAGGATTCTGTCAAATGATTCAGAGTAAAAATTTCCCCACTTCCATCTTTTCCTCCCCTTCTTACCCACTTTCCTTTATTTACAGCACAAAACTATATGCAATCAATTTTCTTAATTACTGCTCTGGACTAATACAAACTATTTTTAGGCATGTTATTGTTATGATAATTAGATTTAGTAAATTTGTACCTGTATACAAAAATTGTGCTAGTCAGGGAAAGACTAAGAGCAATAACATCCACTATGGCTGTGTACACTAGAGGTACAAATGGTAATTCTAAAACATGGACATTAATGATAGTAAGCTCCACAGTTAACAAAAAAGATACCTAAGTAAAATCATTTCTAAAATAATTTACGAATATTAGAAGTAGACCAACTTTGTACTTAAAAACGCAGTAATAGAGTCAAAAAAATATACATTAATCTGAATTAAAATGAAAAAAGGTAACCATGGATTTTATTTATATTTATTTTTTAAATTGGGAGGAAGTCATTTGTTAGTTATTAAGGGCTGCTCTACTTTTGAAAATTCACCGGGTTTATTCTTCCTAATAAGTTAAAACCATCAGTCAAACATTATTAAAAACAGAGAGACAGACAGAAAAATAGCCTAAAACCATCCAAAGAAACAATTCTCAAACTAAAATAGCCTAAAACCAACATTGGACCTCTGTAAAGCTTTCCTAAAATGGAGATCTCAATCGGTTCAGTAGTTATTGAAATCTTAAGCTACAGACAAAAACCTTACTATTTAAATAGAAGGATGTATATTAAATTAAACCTGTTGACATGACTATAAAAGTACCAATAGAAAGGACCAGACATATCCGTTTCATTTTTTTTACAAGTTTTCTACAGAAATAATACATACCTATAATTATTGGATATACAATATACGTGGATATTATAACAGGGGAAAATTGTCGTCAATTAAGGTTGCTAATAGGATGGGATAAAATTTCTGGATGGGGGGGGGGGGGGTATTTTAGCCAGCTACAAGTTTTACTTTATTATAGTATGTACACGACACTATGGTGCCAGATCCAAGTAATAATGAATCCATTACCTACTTAAATATTTTTGAACAAAAGTTTCGAATAAAATTCTTTATTACAAGTTTATTTTATAAAATTTTATTAATAACCATATTTACTGTGAATGAAATGTAACACATTACCAAACCTAATACATAAAAATTCTTATTTTTATTTGGATATAAAAGCAATTGGATAATGGGATTCAAAAACCTTCGGCCGAAATCATTAAAATCTAAGCTTACAAAAAATATATTAGATTGTTTGTTCTAGTATTCATTGGAAACCAATTAATATTCGGTAGAATAACCAGCTCTCATTCGATGTTTTTTTTCTCATAAAATATCATTTATCATTTTTGATGGCAGACATACAGCAGACCAAAATAAGTAAGTTCTCAAAGTACAAAGATAACTTGTAAATACTGCTTTAAATGACCATGCTAGGGTTGCTGGCATCCTGTGCCCACCAGGACGGAGATATTCAAAAAAATCAATCTAAGTTATGTGTCATACCCATATTTAAAAAGTCGGATCATGGAAAGAAAACAAAGTCATTCCTAATTAGGATAAAAGTCACTGGAAATTGGTTTTGCAAGAATTTGCTATGTTTTGCAAGAATTTGCTATGTGAAGGACAGAAATGCTATGTTTTGCAAGAATTTGCTAGGTTTTGCAAGAATTTGCTATGTTTTGCAAGAATTTGCTATGTTTTTGCAAGAATTTGCTATGTTTTGCCTACAGCACCCCCAAATTTGTTTGGGGGGGGGGGGCCGGGGGGTAATCACCCCATCCCCCCCCCCTTGGACGTCTATGTTTGGCTTTATCTACTTTTGGTTTCAATCAAATTTTGTTTTCTCCTCAGGTAAACTTGCAAACGAGATACAAGTCAAATGTAAATTTTGATTTATAAAGTAGCAGCGCTACTAAAAATTTAAAGTTCTCATTAGGCCAATTCCTATAAACTTTTATAGGCTATCCTACGAGCTAGGGATTCCTTAGGATTACATAGACATAAAGCAATATGTAAGTAATTAGGCCTCTATTACACAATGTAGGCTTTACTGATGATCAAATAAAAGAGTAAATTATAGAGTAGCTACTCATTTAAACAAGTCCTCATCTACTTTAGGTCGGTATTAAATCTTTTTCAAGCCCTATAATTAGAGGCTCTAAAAGTACTAGGGTCTAAATTGATGTGCATACGAAATAGTTTAAAAACTAAATAAAGAAAAGAAATTGTTGTCTCAAGTGTTTAAGAAATTAAACCAGAGAGAGAGGGATAAAGTTTTATAATAACTTTTTCTTATTCATTGGCTTACCAACTTTAGGAACTTTCGTGAACTTTGATTGGTTTATTCATTAAGTTGACTGTTCAAATGTTTCAACCACTTATTTAATCTTTAATCTTAAGGTGATTTTTTTTGTACAATTATTGGGGTTGTACATCAATTTATTGGCCAATGTCTTGTCCCTTTAGATCCCTGATTTAAACCAAATTTTGTAAATATAAACATGCTGTAAATAAAATACTATTAGAATAATGTTATGGGGATAATATGTAAGCCATGATCACTTTTGTTTACTCAAATACAATAACATTCTAGTAGAAGTTAACTTTTAAGATGCCAAGATTTGTTAAATGATATAATATACTATTTTATATGAACACTAACTACTTACTGTTTAAAACAGGAAGAAATAGGGGAAGGGGTTAACTGGGTTATTTGTGGTGTTTACACATTAACAATAAATTTTAAAGATTTCTTGTAAAATAAATAATCTATGTATGAAGTATCTTAGCTGAAATAGATGTTAAAGTTTTCTGACATAGGTATGACAAATATGTAATATCTCGCTGATACCATGCTTTTTATGGATGAAAATTATTGTCCTTGTTAATATGTATTTGGTAAAAATTGGTCATGTTGAAGAAACCCTGTTTTGAAAACGCAAAAAGGGTTATTTAAATCTACTTGATGCCACTTTGCCTCAAATTAATTTTTACTAAGAGAAAAGGACTGTCTTAACAAATTTTGAAGTTAGAAAAAAATCCAAAACAGTGGCGCAACAAAGTCGGAAAAAGAAGGATATTCAATATATCAAAATTGCGATTTTATATTTTTTATTATATATAGAATAGCATTAAATTTATTAATTTATGTAAACTTTCTTTTGAAAATCAAAGTAATTCTTCATACACTGGTTAGATTATTAATCAATAATCCCCCCCCCCCCCAAAAAAAAAATGGATTCTTCCACTCTCATTAAACCTTTTAAGGTTTTACCATAAAAAAGATGAATCTCAACTGACAAAATAATATTAACAAATTTATTTAGTTGTTTAGTCCACCATAAGTTTTATGAGACTAATTCAAAATTCTAACCATATAACTGAAGTGGTTTTTTCAGAGATTTGTTATATTGAAATTGTTAACAAGTTTGGTAAAATTTAATTTAGAAATATGCTTAGAGTATATCTATATTTCATAATGGTAAATTTTGTACAATTCAAGTTCTATCTCATTACCATGCACAGTTTGGACTTCCAACCAAAGGTTGAACAATCAAATAATTGTTTGTTTGTTGGATGTTACTTAAACTAATATCAATGGGAATTAGAGTACTGCATCCTTTGACAATATGATACTTTGGCTTCAATGGCGTGCTAACTGAAGGGGCATTTACCCCCTCCCCTAATTTTTAAAACACCTAAAAATTTCATGCTTTGTTGTTAACCAAAAAAATGTCCAAATAGAAAAAAGTATTGACAGCAAAATAATAATTTAACTTAATTTGAATTATAACTAATTATAACTACAAGTGACTTACTTCTATTAAAAATCAAGAAAAGGTAAGTTATTTGGGAAAAAAAGTATTTGATCTTTTGATGAAATAACAGCAAAATATTAAAATTTCAAAAATTTATATAAAGAATTTTCCTGGTTTGCTATGTTCAGCTTAAACATTATAAAACTTTTTTACACTAGTTCAGAAATGAATTGTACCTAACTTATACAGTATTTCACGTCACGTGCTAGACATAGCAGCAGCAGATAACATTTTCAACTTCCCATCTAATATGACATTGCGTGGACCAGGCGACTAAAGCCCAGCAAACAGGCATGGTATCATTTACTCTAATTCTGGCGCGGTTACATCTTTGTATTTTCTCCTGATCAATGTAAATAATTTTTTAAACGGCAGTCTTTTGAAACATTGATGAAAGCAGTAGGCGCGAAAATGAAATTTGTACCCTTTTTTTTTACACTACTCGGCATATTAACTAAACTACGGGCTAAAATGGTACGAAGACAAATTATTGAAATAGTGTTAAGTAGTAATTATTATTTCTTGTAGGAATGCTTGATATTAAGATAAATACCGACGAAATTACTTATCGCTTAAAAGTTCCATTTTATGCTCTATATACAATTTTAAAAAATAAAAATTTAAAGAACATTTTGGCCGTTTTGAGACAATTGTGCCCTCTAAAGTAAAAATTGAATGTTAGTAAATTGAAATGTAAATTATGTATAATTTTAAACTAGAAAACACATTACTGTAGAGAAATGGTCAAAATAATGCAAAAATAAGCAAAATAGCATCTTTAGTTGAAATGACCAAATAATTTTTTAAAATTGTTAGACTGTCCAGTGAAAGCTAACAGCTGTCGATATTTTAATTGTGTAAGTAATAAATGTATAATCTAGACAATTAAAGTGAAAGAGACTCTTTTCGTCTGCTTGTAAATTGCTTTCTGTTCCTTTGTAGGGAATCGACGTTTTTATATTTCCAGTACAAAATCAGGACAGGGTCCCCGCCCTGTGGACAGAGATACATATTGCTTATGCCCCCTCTATTTTTACTTTACTTTTTTACTAGGGGAACTCTGAGGTTTTTTTTATTCAATAAACCATTTTTTATTTTAAATTTAAAAAGAAAAGTAAAAAAAAATTGGTTGGAGGATTTTTTTAGTGGTGATTTTTTTTTTTAGAGGGGAAGGTAATTTTTTTCATTTGCGATTTCTCTTGGGAGGGTGATGGTACCATTTCTTTAAATAGTTATAAACTTTCCCAGGATCAATAAAAAGCTACAATATAATGAACAACCAAATTGGTTCAGCGGTTAGAGAGAGACAGACACACTGAGATCCTGTTACTTTCATATAATAGGATTTCATCATTGTTATATGATATAATAGTAAAAGTGGTAATTAAATGACATATCATCGACATAATTATTGAAATTTTTATGACCACATACTTATGACGATGATTTGTTAGTAATACCAAATAGTCGACATAAATCATTTAATAGTTTTGGATCATGGAAAGAAAACAAAGTCATTTTTGCAAGATTGAGGACATAAGTAGCCTCCCTTCACCTAACAAAACCTAGCTTTTTGGTCCTTCACATAGCAAAATCTTGCATAAAATTGGTTTTTGGTCCATCACATAGCAAAATATTGCAAAACTTAGCTTTTCTGTCCTTATTATAGCAAAATATTGCAAAACATAGCTTTTTAGTCCTTCACATAGCAAAATCTTGCATAAAATAGCTTTTTGGTCCATCACATAGCAAAACATTGCAAAACTTAGCTTTTCTGTCCTTCACATAGCAAATTCTTGCAAAACATAGCAAAATCTTGCAAAACATAGCAAATTCTTGGAAAACTTAGCTATTCTGTCCTTCACATAGCAAATTCTTGCAAAACATAGCAAATTCTTGCAAAACATAGCAAATTCTTGCAAAACATAGCAAATTCTTGCAAAACATAGCAAATTCTTGCAAAACTTAGCAAATTCTTGCAAAACATAGCAAATTCTTGCAAAACATAGCAAATTCTTGCAAAACATAGCAAATTCTTGCAAAACATAGCAAATTCTTGGTAAACTTAGCTTTTCTGTCCTTCACATAGCAAATTCTTGCAAAACATAGCAAATTCTTGCAAAACATAGCAAATTCTTGCAAAACATAGCAAATTCTTGCAAAACATAGCAAATTCTTGCAAAACATAGCAAATTCTTGCAAAACATAGCAAATTCTTGCAAAACATAGCAAATTCTTGCAAAACATAGCAAATTCTTGCAAAACATAGCAAATTCTTGCAAAACATAGCAAATTCTTGCAAAACATAGCAAATTCTTACAATTCATAGCAAATTCTTGCAAAACATAGCAAATTCTTGCAAAACATAGCAAATTCTTGCAAAACATAGCAAATTATTGGAAAACTTAGCTTTTTTGTCCTTCACATAGCAAATTCTTGCAAAACATAGCATTTATGTCCTTTACATAGCTAAATCTTTCAAAATGCAGCTTTTCTGTCCT
This sequence comes from Acartia tonsa, assembly GCF_053477335.1. Classification (NCBI taxonomy): domain Eukaryota; kingdom Metazoa; phylum Arthropoda; class Copepoda; order Calanoida; family Acartiidae; genus Acartia; species Acartia tonsa. Next base: position 45,765,075 of record NC_137268.1, read on the forward strand.
ATACATAGCTAAATGTTGCAAAATGTAGCATATTCTTGCTATTTAGACCACCCATTCCTGGGATCTTAAGCTTCAAACAAGAAAACCTTACTGTTTGGTTATTGAATTGATAGGATTTCAGAACAATGATATTAATTTTGATGTTTTATAACTCTGAATTTTTTCATCCATTTAAAATAGCCAGCTTTTTGTTAATAAATGTGAAAACTAAAAATGCTTTTAAATTTAATGATCTACTAGCTGCTCTGCCCCTAGAGACCTTTTTTTTTTGGGGGGGGGGGGGGGTTGGTTAATTTTTACTAGGGGTGAATTCTCCTGGGAGGGTGGTACCTATACCTATAACCTATCCCAGAACTAATAAGAAGCTAAACTAAGTACAGAACCCTATAAGTTCAGAAGTTAACGAGATATACATACAGATAGACAGACACAGATCCTGTTACTTTTATTATAAGGATAGTAAAATATATGTTCTTGTGTAAAAGCTAGCTTTTCAAAATAAGAAGAAAAAACTTGACACATCATGCCGTCCGCTGTCGCGAAGTATGGTCTATGAAGATTAGAGTGGGTCAATTTTCAAAGTTTTTTTTTTAATTTTTAATTCATCACAATGGATTTATTATTACTTGGATCTTACACGAGATTTGCATGTTCTATAATAAAGTGAACTCTCTAGTGGGCTAAAATAACGATCTCCCCCACCCAATTCTTTTAACCTATTCCCTCTTCTCTTACTGGATAAATGGCCCACAAAATAAAATCGAAGAGAAATTGCAACCAAAATTTTCTCCTGTTATAATATCAACGTGAATAAATACAGAACTTAGCAACTTAATTTGGCGACAACTTTTCTATGTAATTCTATGTCAATAAGATAGCGTGCTTATCAATTCCAAAATTGAGCCATCCTTATGACTTTTGACCCAACACGACCTGGGGTTGGTTAATTACCAATACTAAAATCTAATCACACAAAGTTTTGAAATTAAGAAATATTCTAATTTATTTTTTTGGTATTAATTAATATGAATACTAAGAAAATTTATAATCCCTTATAACTTTTCAACATATATTATTTAACATATTTAATTGTAAAAAATTCCGAAAATTAACATTTCTTTAGCTCTGTTATTGGTCATCCCCCCATATAGTATTTATAATGTCCATTTCGCAAAACGTACTATTTACAGGGATCTAAAGGGATAAGACAATTGCCGATAAGTTGATGTAAATCCTCAATGATTAAACATAAAATCATCCCTTCTGTAAGTTATAATTAGTGGTTGAATCGTTTACTATTAACAGGGATCTAAAATGATATTTAATTGTCAATAAGTTGATGTAAATCCTCAATGATTAAACATAAAGTTATCCCTTCTATAAGTTATGATTAGTGGTTGAATCGTTAATGGACAAGACACTCATTTTAATGTACCAACCAATAAAAATTCAATTATATTTCCCTAAGATTAAGCCAACGAATAAGAAAACGTTACTATAAAACTTTGGAGACCAGTGTAATAAGCAGCTCAATGTACACTCACTCCTTGGATTATTACACAGTACCCAAAGTTTTATCTAAAGTTTTTTTAAATCTTAAATACGAAATTTTGGTTTGATCAAACCTCTTGGTGCCCAAGCCCCTAGAGGCTAGGGGCGAAGCCGTTAGTGTAATATAAAAGATTTTAAGAAAAAAAATAATCAGGGACCGCTGAACCGATATGGTTCACTTTCATAGTGTAGCTTCTTACAGGACATTGGTAGGTTTATTGCTATTCTAGGGAAGGGTACCACCGTCCTCCTAAGATAAACCGTTCCTTGAAAAAATAACCCTTTAAAAAATCGAATGAAAAATGGGGGAGGAGTAATTTGTTTTTTACTTTTTCATTTTAAAAATAATATAAAAATGGAAGGGTTAAATCCAAACCACATCCACCTCAAGTACCCCTGGAGACCTCTAGGAGCGTAGCCAATAGTTTAAAATAAAACACCAACAGGCAACAATAAATCAAAATTCTTACAAATCTAAGCATACATAGTCTATGGTCTTTGTGTGTGTTCCGACCCATGCCGTAAACGCCCAACTAGCCACCTAGCCAAACAGTTTTTTTTTACTTATTTCTTTATTATAAAAAGCTACCTTTTAAAAAAATATATTTTTTTACTATGCTATTATAGTAATTGTATGGTTCTTTTACAATTTATCTTCGTATGAGACCAATAAAGCTTTAAAGCTATTTGGGGGAAGAGTACTACCACATTCTTAAGAGAAATTGCCCTAGAAAAATGAAATAAAAATTAGGGTGGGGAGACTTTCCCCTCTTTCCATTAATATGTCTATAGCATAGCAGTTAGTTGATCATTAAATTTAAAAGCATTTTTAGTTTTCACATTTATTAACAAAAAGCTGGCTATTTTAAATGGATGAAAAAATTCAGAGTTATAAAACATCAAAATTAATATCATTGTTCTGAAATCCTATCAATTCAATAACCAAACAGAAAGGTTTTCCTGTCTGAAGCTTAAGATCCCAGGAATGGGTGGTCTAAATAGCAAGAATATGCTACATTTTGCAACATTTAGCTATGTTTAGGACAGAAAAGCTGCATTTTGAAAGATTTAGCTATGTAAAGGACATAAATGCTATGTTTTGCAAGAATTTGCTATGTGAAGGACAAAAAAGCTAAGTTTTCCAATAATTTGCTATGTTTTGCAAGAATTTGCTATGTTTTGCAAGAATTTGCTATGTTTTGCAAGAATTTGCTATGTGAAGGACAGAAAAGCTAAGTTTACCAAGAATTTGCTATGTTTTGCAAGAATTTGCTATGTTTTGCAAGAATTTGCTATGTTTTGCAAGAATTTGCTATGTTTTGCAAGAATTTGCTATGTGAAGGACAGAAAAGCTAAGTTTTCCAAGAATTTGCTATGTTTTGCAAGAATTTGCTATGTGAAGGACAAAAAAGCTAAGTTTTCCAAGAATTTGCTATGTTTTGCAAGAATTTGCTATGTGAAGGACAAAAAAGCTAAGTTTTCCAAGAATATGCTATGTTTTGCAAGAATTTGCTATGTTTTGCAAGAATTTGCTATGTTTTGCAAGAATTTGCTATGTTTTGCAAGAATTTGCTATGTTTTGCAAGAATTTGCTATGTTTTGCAAGAATTTGCTATGTTTTGCAAGAATTTGCTATGTGAAGGACAAAAATGCTATGTTTTGTGAGGTTTTGCTATGTGAAGGAAAGAGAAGCTATGTTTTGCAAGATGAAGGACATAAGCAGCCTTCCTAATGTAAGAATTTGTTAGACAAAGGACATAAGTCACCTCCCTTAAGTTAGATTTTGTTAGATGAAGGACATAAGTAGCCTTCCTTAGACCAATTTCCAGTGACTTCTGTCCTTATTAGGAATGACTTTGTTTTCTTTCCATGATCCATAGTTTTTTCTCGCATCGTATTATAAACAGCTTTCCGCGGATATAGAATGTACAATTATTTAGCCTGTGCCTTCGGCACCTCGGGGCTAAAAAAACTGGTTTTAATCTTATGATTGTACATATTTATATTCGTAGAAAGCTGGATATAATACGATGCTAGACATAGTTTTTTTTCGTATGGATGAGAACCGGTTCCTATCCTCCGGATTCGAATGAATACGAGAAAGTGTATGTCAATGATTATTTCAAGGTTTAACAAGGAATGTAAAATAGGAAAAATAACACTTTAAGTTGCAATGACCAAAATAACTAGAGTAAAATCAGGGATTTTAAGGGATAAGACATTGTAAAACAAATTATTATACACCCCCATTAATGATAAATAAATTACCCTTCTGTAGATTAAATGGTTAGTTGAAAAGTTTGGAAACACTAGTTTGGAACGAGCAATAAAATTTAGTAAAACTACCCAAAAAATAAGATTACTTGTTTATTTGTTTATAATAATTTGAATACAAGTGTATTCTATGATCAATGTTCCCTTCTTCCCTGGTTAAAATGGTCAAAGGAAAACAAGGGCAAAGGGCAATTATTACCTTAAGTGGCGGGTAAGAAATAATTCTATAGAAATAAACAAGGTTAACAACATCCATTGAAGAGAAGCTAAAAAGAAAAGACCAACAAATATTGATAACAAGCTTAAACAAACAGATTTTTTAGCAGCTTTAATACTCTCTCTTTCTATAAATAAGGTTGAGAGTGAAACGTTATTTTCTCTGCTCATATTTAAGATAGACGGCGGAATTTTATGGCAGGTTCCCCTTATCAATGTGCATATAGTAAATATAAAACATGTATGGTATGAATTAAGATTATATTGACTAGACCTCGTATTCAAAATATACTTTTTCGAATTAAATTCTTCTGCTAACCTGAAAAGTTACTTTAGGAGCCAAGAAATAACTGTACAAAATTTTATCTCTCTATCTCTGCTGGCTCCCTAGCGCCAGGCCTCTAAAAAAGGCCATTTTTGAATTATTTCATACAAAAATTTCAAATGAATAGGAGAATTATGACTTGGAGATTAATTTAGATGTTCTGCATATTTTTTTAATTATAAAATGCGATTAGGATTGTTGTGTCAAAAGTGTGCTGTGCTTTCTTTGAATCGTGTCTAGCGCTGGCAATGTCTGTTTTTTAACATTTTTCAGTATTTTTTTTAATCTGACTGGCGCTAGTTGAAGATTAAACTTTGACAAAAGATTTTTTGGACATCATATCTTTGTCCTTATATGTTTAAGTTGAAATATGCAGAAGAGCTAAAAACCTGCACATTGCTGAGATAGTGTAAAAACTGCCGTGCTACCGTTATCGACACATTACAATCTTTCCCGATTTTGTATTACTTTTGCGGAACATGATTCCAGTTACGTCATATTTTTCTTTCCCGAAAAAGGAAAGGGGGGAAGAAAATCTCTTCAAAAGAGATGGGGAAAACCCCCTTTTCTCCCATCTCTTTTTTTCTTCCCCCCTTCCCTTTTTCGGGAAAGAAAAATATGACGTAACTGGAATCATGTTCCGCAAAAGTAATACAAAATCGGGAAAGATTGTAATGTGTCCCGTTATCTGCAACTGTTATCCGCTAGGTAGCCAGTAGAGATAGAGAGATGAAATTTTGTTCATTAGGTCAACAGAAGAATTAAATTCGAAAATGTGTACTTTGAGTAACAGGTCTAATATTGACTAACGTAATGTGGTAAGCCGAAGCGTTTCAGCTCACCGGTTGCGAGTTCGAATCCAACGAGCCCCTAGCCTTGAAGTATTCTACCAAAACAAACTAGCAGGATTTACTCATACAGAAATTATATTTAACTGAATACATTTACAATGGGTGGTTATTATATATATACAAGATAGATTATAACAATAGGTTAGGTTTGAAGGGGATGTGGGAGACAAGGGCGTAGCCCGCGGCGGTAGACATTCTGTGGGGTAAGCTGTAGTAAAAGGGAAGGCACCATCTCCCGGTTGTATTGTTGCCTGAGGGGCGCGGGGTTGCTAGGTGTCCGTGCCCCTCCCCTATTTAGCCAGTCCAATCTGACCGCTGCGCAACGGGGTCATCTGCGGTCATGAGGTGAATGGTGATATAATAGGATTAGTGCAGAAGGCTTGACGTGATAAGCCACTGCGTAGCAACTCTGTAAACTACCCGTCCGTCTGCTGCCGTATTACCACAGTAACATAATTAAATTTCAATTTAATCATTATCATGATAAAGTTTTTGTTAATTTTCTGTTTATTAATTACCACTCTATGTCAAATGTTTTATATGAAAAATACTTTATATGAACTTACTTTCATGTCCGTTTGTTAATCCTTTTTTTCTGGTGCTTCTCCACTTGTGGATATTGTCATCCTTGCTTTTTATATTTTTTTAATAAGCCATGTAAGTGGTCCATGTACAGTTAAAGGGAACATACCAATAGAAAATTTATTTAAAAACCACACTACCATACCTATTGAACAAATTATCGGAATTATTGGAATTTGATATCGAGAAATTTACAAGTAACTTTGTTAAACTAAATCGAACCTTAAACTGTTTTAAACATAAATAATAATTAAAATTTTTGAGTGAGGTTGTATGTTTGGGGTGGTTATACCTCCCAAAATGATTTACCCCCCTCCCAATAGGTCCCTGGACCAATTTTTTTTTATCAGGGATCTAAAGGAATAAAACAATAGCCGATAAAATGATTTACATCCCCAATAATGATACACAAATTACAAACTATTGGATGAAACGTTAGTAAACTCAAATTAATAAACCATCCACTCAAAAATTAGATAATAGTCGTCAAAGTTGTTAAGCCAACAAATAATAAAACATTATTAAAACTTTGTAGTTTAATAAACAACCCAAGGTCGCATCCTTTGTCCCCAAGCTATAACCTATATTTTATAAAGTAGCTTGATGTCTGTCTGTCCGTCCGTCCGTCCGTCCGTCTGAAGATCTCGGTAACAACTGAACCAATCGAATTCTGCTCTTCAGGGTATATAAAGGGTGTTTAAATAAAAACCAATCGCTTCACTTTTTTCACTATAAACCTTACAGTTTTAGTCCAAAACTAATAAAAAATAGTACAATTCATGCCCAAGCAATGACAATAATAAAACAATATTGAATTTAAAATCTACTCACCCTTCCAGAGCACTAGAGCTCGAAACCTAGCCCTTACAGAGAAATTTGCCCTACGCCGAAAGTGCATATTTTATAATAAAATTAAGACAAATTTGTCTCTTTAAAAAAAGAACAAACCGTCTTAAGTACTTGAAATCTTGTAGATAGACCCCATAATGTTTGGAGTTTTTGATGGGGCATGTAAAGACGTTTCTCTAGACACCTTAACAAGGTTTCTAACATAATCCTAGCCAATTTGGCATCAAAAAGAAAGACCTGACAAACATCAAGAACTAGATTTAAACAGAGCCGCCATGCCTCAATGTTGGCTGGGTCTGCCTTTTTTATCCCAAATCGGCTAGGATTGAGGTAGAATCCTGTTTAAGGTGTCTAAAGAAAGGTTTTTACATGCCCCATCAAAAACTTTAAACGTTATGGGGTCTATCTCCAAGATTTGAAGTACTTATAATGGTTCAAATTGTGAGCGATTGGTTTTTTTTTAAACACCCTTTACCTATTGGTCCTGTGGTGGTTTTAAGCTATTTTCTTGGGGGGTGGGACACACCCAACCCCCCCAAAAACAAAAAAATTCCCCCCCCAATTTTTTTCTTTTTTGCTTAAGATTTCCTTGGTCCTTTATGTTTTGTAGAAGATTTCTTTGGTCCTTTAACGAATTTCGCCTTAATTTTTTTATCACCTCTTGGGGCAAAACCTTTAGAGGCTAGGGGCGAAGCCGCTAGTATTTTATAAAGAAGTAAGCTTTTTGTTTGTAGCTAAGAATCTGGATAACCGCTCAACCGATATAGTTCTCCTTTACAGTGAAGCTTATTATAAGTCAATGGAAGGTTTATAACTATTTTTGAGGAGGGTATACAAAGATGAACTAAAGTGGGAGGGTAGTTAAGCTACCTACCCCCCCCCCCCCACCTCCATTACCACCAGAAAGTTCTAGGGGCGTAGCCGCTACTTACTTATAGTGAAACAAACAAATAAATGCATTTTGTATCAACATAATTTTTTAATTTAACCTTTTTAAAAGCGAAGCTTTTCCATAATTAAGGTCGGTCCGTACGTCCGTTCGTCCGTACGTCTGAGACAGATAGTTTTTTTTCGTTAATTTAGGCATGTTAGAATTGTCCTATCGATTTCAAACTTTGCATGGTGATTCCTGTAGTAGTTAGGTATGATTTAGAAAGCGCAGCAACTCTATAATTATTACCAGAATGTCCGTAGGTCCATTTTAAACATGTTGATTTTTTACTTTTTTAACAAAAATTTTTATGTGATCTAATTATTCAGTTCTGACACTATACAAGTGTTAATGTCCGTGTGTCCTATCGTTTCAGAGCTTCGCTTTTATGGATGTTGTCATCCTTGTTTTTATATATCTATTGAAACCTTTATAATTCCATGGAACCAATTTAAACGAATAGTTTAACTTTCAAGTGTCTAGTTAAAAAATGTCATCCGTATTTTTAAAAGCGAAGCTTTTCTATAATTAGGGTCCGTCCGTCCGTCCGTCCGTACGTCCGTCCGTAACAGATAGCTTTTTTCGTTAATTTAGGCATGTTAGAATTGTCCTATCGATTTCAAATTTTGCATGGTGATTCCTTTAGCAGTTAGGTACGATTTAGAAAGCGTAGCAACTCTATAATCATTACCAAAATGTCCGTACGTCCATTTTAAACATGTTGATTTTTTTTACTTTTTTAAATAGCTTTTATCGTTAATTAAGGCATTTTAGAATTGTCCTATCGATTTCATATTTTGCATGGTGATTCCTTTAGCAGTTAGGTACGATTTAGAAAGCGTAGCAACTCTATAATCATTACCAAAATGTCCGTACGTCCATTTTAAACATGATGATTTTTTTACTTTTTTAACATCAAATTTTTATGTGATATAATTATCCGATTGATCTGATTTTTGGTATATTAATTCCTGGGACAACAAAGTATATTGTAATAAACGAAGCAACTCTATAATCAAGTCCTAAAAATGTAAGTATGTCCATAAACATTATCCTGTATCAAGCAGTTTTTTAACAAATTTACTCACAATTTTGCTTTGACTCTTATACATTTATATTATGATTATTCAGTTCTGAAACTATACAAGTGTTAACGTCCGTTTGTCCTACCGTTTCAGTGCTTCGCTTTTATGGATGTTGTCATTTGAACAATTGAACTTTATTCAATAATCTTTTTAAGTAGAAAACCAATTGTTTTTACTTTTGTGTAAGAGTGATTGACATTAATACAGGATACGTTTAAGGACATACTTATATTTTTCATAACTTGATTAGGTTAGAATGTGATCTACCTTGTTGTCCTAAGAATCTTTGTCCCAAAAGTTAGATAATTAGGACAATTACAATTAAATTACAAATCACCATGTTTTAAATGGACGTATGTACTTTCTGGTAACGATTTTAGAGCAGCTACCTTACTATTAAAGGAATCAGCATGCAAAGATTTAAATCGATAGGAAAATTCTAACATGCATAGTTAAACGATAAGAGCTATCCTATACGGATTGGCGGACAGGTCAATCCAAATAATAGAAAAGCTTCGCTTTTAAATACTGCTCAATTAAAATATTGTATAGCTATAAAAATATTACATGGTGTTTAAGTATTGATTTTATTGTAATTATTCCATGAATCATATATTCTTAGTTTAATTAACAAGGAAACTTACAATACATTGTACTTAAGCAGCGCAGCAATCATAGACAACCTAAGGTGGGGGAAATACATTTTTGTTTATCCCCTCGAACCTTTAGAAACATAATGTTTGCCTCTCAAATTAAAAAAATACATTAGATTATCCCCTAAAACCTTTGAAACCCTCATTTTCCATCCTTTAAAATAAAAAGCTTGGACGTTCTATGCAAAAATAACAAAGGAATAACAAAATAATGTAGACAATAATAGGTTCAGATGTTTGAAAAATGATTTATTAGTAGGGAGGGGGGGGGGGGTGCCTACCTCCCAAATTATCTTTCTTTATTTAAAGAAAAGAAATAATTTTGGAGGAGCAATTACTTAATAAGCCTAAAACCTGGCCTTGTCCAATAAAAACTGGAAATTTTGAACCGACTGGTCCTGCTGTTTACAAGATTTTTTTGAACATACATGCACATAACGATCACAGACAGTTTTAAATCCTATTAAAGATTTCTAACCAATAGAAAACAATTGTTTAAATTATTGCTATTAATAATGTTATAAATATAATATAATATAGAACATACATATTTTTAAAAAGAATGTCATATATAAAACAGGGAAAAAGTGATATGACAATGACCAATTAATTAATCTATTCCCCAATTCACAGCCGCGAATGTTGACAGGAAGGTGACAGGTTCGAAACCACGTCATATCTAAAAACGTTAAAAATTGCTGAAAAGAGGAGCAACTTATACCATCGAAGGCTATACCACATTTCATTAATGTATCAAATATTTCCTCTATATGCGAAAGGAAGGAATATCAGTATTTCTACCATTGTCCCTTCCCTTTATAAAAATGGTAAGCAAAGTATATTTTTATAACAATGAAATATTACATACATATTTCTTTAAATTAGGTCAGGAGAAAGCAATAAGAAACTATATGTAAAAGACGTAGGATGTCTGTCTGTATGTCATATTGGATCATTGGTTTGCGAGATCCTTTAATACAGACGCACAGAAAGACATCCTGTTTCTTTTATATAAGGAAGAACTTATAGGAAGTTAAACATAGCACTTAAACACAGAGAGAGAGAGGGGACAATGGGCTGTTTACTATACTAGTCCCCAAAGTTTTATAATAACGTTGGATTATTTGTTGACTCAACAACTTTTGGGACTTTTGATTGGTTGGGTTATTAGAGTGTACAAACGTTTCAAACAATAATTTTACGCAACAAAAGGTATAATTATGTGTCATCATTGGGAATGTACATCAATTTATCGGACATTGTATTATTTCTTTATAACTCTGACTTAAACATCTTATCTTTTAACTGAGGATAATCCGTTGCTGCCTGACAGACGGTCAAACTAAAATGTAGATAAGCTTTACTTTTTAAAAGCAAATTCTGATTCATAGGACAAACAAAGTGCAATATAATAAGAGAAGCATCTCTATAATCAAGTCCTTAAAATGTAAATATGTCCTTTACAGTATCCTGTATTTATTTAGTTTCGCAGTTTGTTTATCCTACTGTTTCAGAGCTTCGCTTTTATAAATGTTGTCATTTTGTTAATATGAAAATTTGGTTAAATCTTTTGCATAATGTAAAATAAAACAAATTTGAGGGCGGAGTAAAGTTATTATTCAAATATGAAACCAATTATTTTATAAAAATCAAAGCTTTTATACTTTTGTCGTTTGTCCGTCTGTCCGAAATAACCGAAATTTCTTGATTATAGTAGAATGGGTAGAATTTGTAAAGCATAGTAACTCTATAATCATTACCAGAAAGTCCATACAAGCATTTAAAAAAAACATGATTTTTTTATCTATTTGAAAATTATGCTGAAAATAGTTTATTAACTTATTAGTTGCTATTAAAAAAAAGATTCTTGGGGCGATCAGGCATTATGTTAAAGGCAAGAAAACCACATAAAAAATAGTTAAGTATTCCACATTAAGAAGAATTTTAAATTTCATTTTATCATTAGAAATTGTTAAAGATCTATTTTATGTTAATTTGAACCTCTCTCTTTTGTATCTATCTATCCTTGTTATTTCATTTTTAAGTACGATTTCTTGGTAAAGTATAGTGTGGTGTTTTTATAATGCAGTCATTTTGAAATAACTGTCAACTTAGTAAAGTAAAAAAATAGAGGGGACACGAGCTATGTATAACTTTGTACACGGGTTGGGGAACCTGGGTCTTTGAATATCAGCCAATAGCGTCGGAAGTATAAACACAGCCAAGTCGCTACAAAAGAACACAAAGCAATTTGCTAGCAGACGAAAAAGGTCCCTGCAACTTGGGTTGTCGTTGTATGGATTATAGATCTATATTATGCATTTATTGTCACCGTAAACCATATTTACTAATTTTTATCAACATGCACAGATTTTTGCTTGGGGGTTGGGGGGGTGGGGGGGTGGGGGTGGTAGTTGCGAAGTACATCCAAATTTTAGTATATCTGGTTGATTTGACACGTTATGAGAGGAGTTTATTTACATTTTTGTGGTGATTTTAGGTTTCATGTAGTAATATCCACCATACTATTTATATGATACTAACGGCTACGCCCCTAGAGGCCTCTAGAGGCACTTGAGGAGGGGGGAGTTGAATGCCAAACCCAATTTTTATTTAATTTTTCTATGTTGCATTCAAGTCTCTACGAAAATATTTTTAAAATTTAGTCATAAACCTTCCCGGGACCTATGAGAAGCTACCCTGTTAAAAAGAACCCAATAGGTGAAAGTAATGCTATTTTTTCGTTGATTTTTTATGGGTATTGTAAGGCTACAAAAAAAAGTACCTACTACTATTTTGATTCCATGGTTACAAAAAGGTAAGTGGGTTTATTCTAAACACTAACACACACACACACTTACACATACACACACACACACGCTTACACACACACACACACATACACACATCCTAATGTATACACACAATTAAGCCTTATTAAATAGATACTTACTATAGATTTTTTCTTTTTAAAAATTAATTGATTTTTATTAGTGATAGATTTATAACTTGTTACATCAAATGCCTTTCTTAAGTCAAAAAAGCATTAATATAACATATATTATTTTTCGTCTCGTTTTATACTGTTTTTTTTGTAGTTATTGTTGAATAATGTAAAAAACATACCATCCATATAAAAATAGCATTAATGCCTATATGTAATTTATTATTTATATGCAATTTTTTTACCAATTTTGACTTATTAGATACAATTTACTAGTGCTTTCAAGAAAGGTTTTATAAAAAGACTGTACTAATATAATTTTTAAATTTTTTTTAATATTAAAAGGAATTTATATAACTATCTATTTATATCTTATAAGTTTTTGATGGATTATTAGTTATTTATCACAACGTATTATAGTCATTTCCGCAGATATCTAAATGATTAACCAGTTTTGTTAGCCCCGAGAGGCTGAAGGCCTGTGTTGACAAAAATGTCATTTTTCTGATGTTTTTTAACTTAATATTCGCAGAAAATTGTTTGTAATACGGTGCTATTCATGGTTTTTCAGTATGGCTGAGAACTGGTTCTGATCGAGTGGATAACCATCGGTTTCAAATTTATACTGGAAAAGGAATTCTGAAAACTATAAATTTTATTTAAATTTTAGAAATATTAATAATAATTGTTTTAAATTATTAATATTTATATTATTTTAGTATTTGATATAATACATATAAATATTCTTATTATAAAAAAAAATGTTTTATTTTGATATTAATATAATTAAATAGTATTGTCTTTTTTTGTAGATAACAATAAAAATGTAATGTGGAAAGCCCAAAAATTATCAGGTCTTATATGCTAGTGTGTTTTTACAAAGCGGTAAAAAAGCAGCTAGGAAATTTTTGATACAGTGTTATTGGTGATGTGTTCGAATTTCGGCCCAACACCGCGTCAAACACAAAGACGTTAAGAATGATCCTTACATCTGCTATGTACGCGAAATAGGTTGTTGCAGTAGGGAAAAGTCCTGGCTCAAAACAGGCCTAACTTATTAAAGTAAAATGTAAAGTTAGGACTTCGAGACAAAGGTCGGACAATCAAAAGATTGGTTGTCTGTAGTACGTTTGTCCGCATAGAAAGACACGTCCTTTATTTTATTGTCTTTCAAAGGTTATTCTATAAATGATAGTTGTCCAAATCCTATAAAATATGCAAGACTTAGAAATTAAGTTTAATGCTAATAAAAAAAAACAAATCTTAGATTTAATTTCTGATTGAAAAATTAAATAAATATATGTTTATCGGGATTTCATTATGGCAAGCAAAATAATATATGTATAAGTGTCTTAAGTGGTCGGGACCTTTAAATATTTGTTTAATATGTGTTAATATTTCCGACGCTATTGGTTAATACTCCTCTATTCTTTTACTTTAATAGCTAAATACTTTTCAATAATTTATAACTGGAAGGTAGAAACATATTACCTTTACAGTTACACAAACCTTAATTTAACACACACACACACACACACACACACACACACACACATACTCACACACACACATATAGTTAAAGGAAATATTATAAAGGTATTTTGTAAAAATTTTTAATATTATTATTACCAAAGATAAGGATTTAGCCCTTGAAAGAAAAATTGCCTCCAAATATCTTTTGGAAATGTATTATTTTCTTTTATTTGATACAAAAAAAATCGGAGAGAAATCGGGTGCTGTATGATTATATTTGAATCAAAATTGTTGTTGGTTTACGGGACCACAAATGTGAGGTTTGGAAGGGGGGGGGGGGGGGCAGGTTGAAAATACGTAATAATTTTTCGTAAAACCTCGTAATTTGCTAGAAGCCATTGGATAGAAAGGTTGGGTTTTAATTAGAAATACAAAATTAAGTTTTGTTCTGTTTATTAGCAATATAGATATTAGTTATATTAATATAATTCTTCTATTTGTAGATTCTCATGATTTATGATTCTTTACTTTATAGTTCACTTTGTCTACTTGTCCGAAAATTATCTTATGAGGATAAACTTTAAATCCTATCTGATACTTTAACTCAAAACTTATTTTTAATCACCGTAAACCCCTTCTCCCTTTTAAAAGTTGTCCTAAAAAATCTAATCCTGAGGGGCCCTAGCCCTATGGAACACTTTTAACCTTCAAATAACCTAATCTTAAATTAGTCTTTCGTGGCAACGCTCCTTTAGGGGCGATTCGTCGTATTTTTAAATTGGCTTTTATTAGGTTATTTTAGGTTAGGTTAGGTTATATTGGGTTGGATGATTGCTACGGCTAGAAATAGGAGAAATGCTACTCTAAAAATACGAAGGATCGCTCCATAAGGGGCGTTGCTACGAAAGGGACTATACCCTTTTGTGTGGTCCATATGCAAATAGATTTCAAGTGGAGAATCCCCTTGTGTCTGTTTTTTTAAACTTCTCAAACAGGAATACCTCCTCATCAACCACCCCCCCCCCACAAATCAACCAAAAATGAGCCCTTTTCTTTTAACTTGATCGACTTTTGAAAGTATCGTTTAATTTCTTCGAAAGTTAATACATCTTTACTTCATTTAGGAATTTTGTGGAAAAATCTGTGGAAAAATGATGAAAACTTTAACCATCTTCATTTTTATTCTGAGTTTCTTCATAAACTTTTCTCAGGAATTCATTACTGTTATTTATGAACAGAAACTAGACAATTAGAGGGTTGTTAATTTTGTGTTAGGATGGAGGGGGGGGGGGGGGGTGGAAACACGCTTCTAGTTATCTACCTCTACATGATCACTATTCTCAAAAGTCCAAAAAGCAACCTTTGAATTTAGGGGTGTGTGTGACTTATTTATGTCTTGGCAGTTTTATAGAGGCTTATCAGAGGGGTTCATATCAGGGAGAGAGGGGATATTGAGCTGTTTATTTCACTTAGTGTAAGAAACAGTTCAAAATACACTAGTCCCCAAAGTTTTATAATAATGATTTCTAATTCATTGGCTCAACAACTTTGGGGACTTTTATTGAAGTGTGATTGGTTGTTTCAATAAGTTGTGTGTCCAAACGTTTCAACCGCTATCTAATTTTGTTTGTCATCTTTGGGGATGCATTATAATTTATCGACCATTGTCTTATCTCTTTTGATCCCTGGGTTCATATGAAAAGTAATGGAATATTATCAGGGCATTATCTGCTGGCAAACTAATTCCAACAATGATACTGAAGTGGCCCTTGTCTACAATGAAGAGACTGCGGTAAGAATTACTAACTAACAGACCACTCACAGTCAAGAAGGACATACAGACAGACTGAATGCAGAAAAGTTACGTACTTGAATTATAGGTACGATTATATCATCGATTGGTGAAGAATGACAAACAGACAGACAAATGGACTAACATAAAATTGACATACATACAAACAAAAAGACAAACAAACAATCATACAGCAAAACACATAAATATAGACTAACAAATAGATTGACAAACAGACAAATAAAAATTTACAAGCAGACATACAAACATACATAAAAACAGACATACAAGCATAAATACAATCATACAGTGTGTTTTTTTATGAGAACTTTTTTGAAAGCGATTTTACCCCACTTATAGTTATCAGAATTTAATGATTGATGGCTTATTTTCTTCGTTTTTTAAGGCAATTAATAGAACAACAAAAAACATTTCAGTTTTTATTTAAAAAGTACAGTAAAATTTAAAATTCAAAACTTAGGTGTCAACATCTTAAAATGGTTTTAGCGCATTTTTCTTATGCTCAAATAATTAAACTTTTGCAAGAATGGCTGCTAAACACTTCAAAGTTGAGATATAGAGCTAAAAATGTATACAGATACTATTAGGGACATATACTAGAACAAATCAAAGTTTGAAGGTCATATCTCAACCAGGGAGGGAGTACTGGCCCCCCAAAGTCGACTACAGAAAATCCGTTTTTTAAAGAAAAATGCGCTAAAACCATTTTTATATGTTGACACCTAAGTTTTGAAATTTAGATTTTACCGTACTTTTCAAATAAAAACTTAAATATTTTTTTGTTCTTCTATTAATTGCCTTAAAAAACAAAAAAAATAAGCCATTAATCATTAAATTCTGATAACTATAAGTGGGGAAAATTGCTTTCAAAAAAATTCTCATAAAAAAAACACACTGTATAAACAAACAGACATACAAATAGACAGACAAACGGACAGACTGACAAACAAACAGACAGGCAGAAAGACAAACATACAGACAGACAGAAAAACAAACAATCAGAAAACCAAACAAACATAGATACAGACATACAGACAGAGTAACAAATAGATTGACATACATACAATCAGTCTAATTTACAAACGGAAATTGACTTTAAATTATTCTTATTTTAGGGAGCTGTGCGTCCAAGGACATGTACTGCGTCTGGTGCTAGATGCTTCGCACAAATGTACAATGTAAGCACTAAAAACGCCTTTGTATAATCTGGGCTTGTACGCCATGTCCTGTAATATCAATCCGACTTGAATTATTTGATTAATTGTTTGTTGCTAAAGGGGTAGACGTTTTGGGTCAGGGAAAGAAAACAAAGTAGTTGGTTACGATTTAGAAAACGTAGCAACTCTATAGTTGTTACCAGAAAGTCCGTACATCCATTTAAAACATGCTGATCTTTTTCTTTTTGACAACAAGTTTTGGAATAATTCCTAGAACAACAAGGTACAATATTTTTAGCGAAGCATCTCTTTGATAAAGTCTGAAAAATGTCCCTAAACAGAATCCTGTTTTTTTTTTAAATTTGGCAACGCTTTTATTGATGTTGTCATACTTGTTTTCAGGTAAATCGTCAGCGAATGTTCCAAATGGGATGCGCAGCTGAAGCTCTTATGGCCTTGAACACAACAAAAATAGTAAGCAAATAACTTTTAACAAAAACACAACCTACAGTAAATATACTCTCAAATGGTGAACTCAATGCTTTGCAATGCACTTTAGGGTATATAGGTACTTTCATCTATATCTGTTCAGCGGTTATCAAGACACTTCGCTACAGACAAAAAATCTTACTACTTTATATAAAAGGATAGGATCTATCTCATATATTTGTCATGTCGATCACATGTCAGTCATTGCCACTTTTAATCAATGCCATACAGTCGACAAAAACCATTGACATTGAACATTGAGCTGAGAATGCTCCAATTCCATTCGTATCGAAGACAGAAAGTAACACAGACATTTGTCTTTTCAGGGACGCAGTAACTGGGCAAAGATGGTGTGCGCTGGTGATTACTGCAACAAGAGTGGTCTACCTGGACTGGCGCACATCCTGCTGGTCCTGGCAGCTACAGGATACCTGGCGGCCAACCAATATTTCTAATTCTGGCCAGAGAAAGGGAGAGGGGACAATGGGCTGTTTATTACACTAGGCCCCAAAGTTTTAAAATAACGTTTTCTTATTCGTTGACTTAAGCAGCCATATATTGTAGTATCTATCAGCTAGCCACAAATTTACATTTTTACAATACTTGCTTTGTTTGCTTCAAGCATTTTTTTCAAGCAGCTTTTGGCCATTCAGCTGCCTATCAATACCAAAAGCTTATACTTTTGACTTTATTCTGACTGCTATTAAACACAGATTATCTAAAAAAAAACTAGCAGCTAAGCAAAATTCTTGATTTAGCAGCCATTTTCTACAAAGCTACCATTTGATATCTCTATTTATGGCAGCTTTTATTTACCAAATCGCCAACTAATATTTTTATTTATCTAAGTACCCCCAAGAGCTAAATTCCTTTTTCAAAACAGACATAGTTAAAAGAAATACCTAACCTTTTTTCAATCAATATTCTCATTCAATTCTTATGAAAAAAACAATAGATGAAAAACTATAAATATGTGTTTAAAGATTTTAATTAATGCTTATATCTTTGTAAATTTTGTAAATCTATGTGTTTTATTACATGTTTTTAAAATATTATTACAAATTTACTAGTTTAATAACTGTTTTAATTTGAGAAAAATATCAATAAATTTCTTTAAAAATATTTTTTAAATTTATGTGTCAAAAATAAATAAAATTTCTTAACTTTAAATAAACTTTTACTAATAAATATTTGAAACTTAAATTTTATTTTAATGGTATGAGAACTAATCTATAAAGAGGGTATGTTCGACTTTGTCTAAATGTAAATTTATTTCTATTATTATTTTTGCGGTAGTTATTTATATAAAAGTCGAGGAACTTTAAATTAGCGTTTTTTACGTTTTTCATTACTTAAGGGATAGCTCTTTTCGTTTATTTAGGCATGTTATAATTGTCCTGTAGATTTGAACTTTGCATAATGATTCCTGTAACAGTACTATTAACCTCTTTATTTGAATTTTGGAACAATGATACCTAGGACAACAAGGTACAATATTTCAAGTGAGGCATCTCTATAATTAAGGGTTAAAAAATGTAAGTTTTTCCTTAAACAGGATTTGATAAATTGTATTTGCAAAAAAATATTTTAATTTTTTTAAACTTTCAAATTGATATTCAGCTTTTTAAGTTTGGACACTCTACAAGAGTCGGTGTTCGTTTGTCCTACCATCTGAATTTAGAGCTACACTTTCATAAATGTTATCATCCTTGTTATTAAATAAACCATTAAATCATAGCGTATAGTTAGAAAGCTAAAATAAGTAATATTAGTAGTTACATATCTAAATTAAAAATTTATAGCTAAAAAAATGATTTAGTTTTTACGAAATTACCCTATGAATTTTTTATTATGTATTTAAATTACACATAATAAGAACTTCAAATAAAACTGAAAAAAGTCAATGTTTTTCAAAGTAGTGAAATTTTTTTATCAAACTTCATGACCTCCTTGGCGATATCACTTAAATTTTGATGTAAGTTGAAAATAGAGGGGACAAAGGAGGAGTTTTTCGACTGTTTTTTACTTTAAGCCTGGTCAAGTTAGGTAACGCTACAAGATTAGGACACCACGCAGGATTAGTAAACTACTAGTACCCCCACCCCTCCCATTTATTTTTAATTTAAAAATATAAAAAGGGTTGACAATAGGGGTTATGTACTCACTGGATACTTTTAACTTTTTATTATGAATTTTACTAATTTTTTGGGGGGTTTTCCATACCATACTAACATAATATAACCCAAATGTTATAGAAATTTGTCAAACTTTATTACTTTTGTCATTTGCATTAATTATGCATGACGCATTTTAAATTTTGAACGAATATATATTTTTTTTGATTTTATATCAATATTTTTTTAAATTCAAGTTTAAGCATATTTGCCTAATATTTACTTGTTGACATTATACCCAAATATTTTTCTACTCTTGTCTGAAGTTAAAAGCCTTTCTCATTTTTTATACTGAGTGTCCTGTCCACCCCCTCCCCTCCCCCATTTAAATGACCCTGGATTATAATTACCATGTAAAATTAAACAATCAAAAGATCAAACAGTCGAAATAATTAATGAATTCAAATATAAATTAAATAAAAACGTTGGTTTGTTTTCAGGGATTTAAGGAATTGAACATGGACGTCCAAGGTTCTAACATACCCCCCCCCCCCCCAACATTAAAATTTACAATAAAAGGCACCACCAACAGATTTGGGGGAGGTATTAATATTTAAAACCCAAAATATTTATAAATTTTAACCCATGGGTAATAAAAATTTTAGGGAGGAAAAAAATTTTTATACGTCTCCCCCCCAAAAAAAATTGTTAATTGGACGTCATTTGATAGGAACGTACGATATTTAATGCTTCTCATAATATTCAGGCGTAAAACTCTGCCTGGGGTACCTCAAATTATAGAAGGGATGAAAGAGTTGTCGATTATATCAACTATCATATTCCAGTACCTGTGTCTCTGATTGCTATACATAAAATTGAATAGGTCATTCAACTATTTGTCGATCAAAACAGCAAAAAAGTAAATAGCAAAAATAAATACTATCATTTCTTTTCAAACTATGTTAAGATGAGCTGTTTACCAAAAAATCCGCTAGGGTGCACTTAGATTTATGACGATTCTCTTGAGACGGCGATCTTCTCTCAAAATAGCTATAACCCTTACCAGGACCTATAAAAAGCTACATTGTTCATTGATTAGCGAGATCCCTCGGTACAAATAGAGAGACAGATAGAGATCCTTTTACTTTATTATGAGGATAAAATATGTACGTTTCTGTAAGAACACTAAATCTGATACAACACTTTTGTTTAATTATATCTCATTAATACATTTACACCCACCAAAAGGCACAAACATTCTAGGATTTAAATTGATTTAAATCAGAATGTGTCTTTTTAAAAGCGAAGCTTTTCTATAATTAGGGTCGGTCCGTCCGTACGTCCGAACGTCCGTACGTCCGTAACGTATAGCTTTTTTCGTTAATTTAGGCATGTTAGAATTGTCCTATCGATTTCAAATTTTGCATGGTGATTCCTTTAATAGTTAGGTACGATTTAGAAAGCGTAGCAACTCTATAATCATCACTTAAATGTCCGTACGTCCATTTTAAACAAGTTGATTTTTTTACTTTTTTAAGAACAAATTTTTATGTGATTTAATCATCCGATTGATCTGATTTTTGGTATATTGATTCCTGGGACAACAAAGTATAATCTAATAAGCGAAGCAACTCTATAATCAAGTTCTAAAAATGTTAGTATGTTTATAAACATTATCCTGAATCAAGCTGTTTTCAACAAATTTACTTACAATTTTGCTTTGACTCTTCCACATTTATATTCTGATTATTCAGTTCTGACACTACAAGTATTAATGTTCGTTTGTCCTACCGTTTCTGTGCTTCGCTTTTATGGATGTTGGCATCCTTGTTGAATTTATAGTTTGGTTCTAGAAATCCCATGAAGGGGGGGGGGGAGACATTAATTGAAATATTTTTTAACGGTGTACAAAGTTTGGGTCTGATTCATTGGTTAAAAACTTTGGGTAAAATTTTGATAGCCTGGTTCAATCAATCAATTATAGCCTGGTTCAAACTAAAAAATAATAAGAAAGCATTAAGATATTTTTAATATTTGGAGTAAAAACCTTTATGTTTTTAGTAGCGAAGCTACTCTATAATTTGAAATGTCCGTCTGTCCGTCTTAGTTTGGGGGAAACGTGATTTTCTCGGCTACTATAAAAGATAAAAGACTGAAATTTTTTGACATCATTCCCATTATTAAGGAGCACAATTAACTATAAAACATCAATGGCAGTAGGACCGCTTTTTAGTAGGTTTTAGGCTATTTTTGTATTTTTCACATTTTTCTCCATATCTTTGGTGTTTATGGTCCGATTTTCAAAAATTTTTCAGTTATAGTATCAAAATTAAATTTCTTGTCGTTTCAAGAAAACAACTATGACGGTCAGACTGCCTTTAAGCAGGTTTCAGGCTATTTTTGTATTTTTCACATTTTTCTCTATACCTTTGGTGTTTATGGCCCGATTTCCGAAGATTTTTAGTTATAGATATCAAATTTAAATTTCCTGTCGTTTCAAGAAAACATCAATGGCGGTCAGACTGCCCTTTTGCAGATTTTTGGCTATTTTTATATTTTTCACATTTTTCCTCATATCTTTGGTGTTTATGGTCCGTTTTTTTTTAAATTTTTGTAGTTAAAAATATCAAAATTAAATTTCCTGTTGTTTTGAGCATCCAGTATGTAATTTACTTTGACCGTCAGTCTGTTAGTCATAGTATTGAAATATAAATATTAAAAACAAATGTTGAAAAGGTTCCGTGATTTTTTTCCTAATATACATGCTTTGGACAACTAAAATCTAAATTCTTATTTGATTGTTTGTGCTTCGCTACTTATGGATGTTGTCAGCCTTGTTTTAAAAGTAGACATAAAAATAAAACAAGGATGACAACATCCATAAGTAGCGAAGCATAAACAATTAAATAAGAATTTAGATATTAGTTGACAAAAGCATGTATATTAGGAAAAAATCACGAAACCTTTTCAACATTTGTTTTTAATTTCTTAATATTTATTTATATTTCAGTACTATGACTAACAGACTGACGGTCAAAGTAAATTACATACTGGATGCTCAAAACAACGGGAAATTTAATTTTAATATTTTTAACTACAAAAATTTAAAAAAACGGACCATAAACACCAAAGATATGAAGAAAAATGTAAAAAATATAAAAATAGCCAAAAACCTGCAAAAAGGCAGTTTGACCGCCATTGATGTGTTCTTGAAACGGAAGGAATTTTAATTTTGATATCTATAACTGAAAAACTTTGGAAATTGGGCCATAAACACCAAAGGTATGGAGAAAAATGTGAAAAATACAAAAATAGCCTAAAACCTGCTTAAAGGCAGTCTGGCCGTCATAGTTGTTTTCTTGAAACGACAGGAAATTTAATTTTGATTCTATAACTGAAAAAATTTTGGAAATCGGACCATAAACACCAAAGATATGGATAAAAATGTGAAAAATACAAAAATAGCCTAAAACCTGCTAAAAAGCGGTCCTATCGCCATTGATGTTTTATAGTTAATTGTGCTCCTTGATAATGGGAATGTTGTCAAAAAATTTCAGCCTTTTATCTTTTATAGGAGCCGAGAAAATCACGTTTCCCCCAAACTAAGACGGACAGACGGACAGACGGACATACGGACAGACGGACAGACGGACAGACGGACAGACGGACATTTCAAATTATAGAGTAGCTTCGCTACTAATAAAAAATTCTACTTTTTCTTGTTGTATTACATTTAGCTTTTTTCACCTTATATCGATAATAAGTCAGTTCTGACCACTTAAAGGGTGTGCCATTTAAAAGTAAACGATAGGTCAAATGTTTTTTCCTTATACTTATTTATGTTCCAATGTTTTTAGTAGCGAAGCTACTCTATAATTTGAAATGTCCGTCTGTCCGTCTGTCCGTATGTCCGTCTGTCCGTCTGTCCGTCTTAGTTTGGGGGAAACGTGATTTTCTCGGCTCCTATAAAAGATAAAAGGCTGAAATTTTTTGACAACATTCCCAGTATTAAGGAGCACAATTAACTATAAAACATCAATTGCAGTAGGACCGCTTTTTAGCCGGTTTTAGGCTATTTTTGTATTTTTCACATTTTTCTCCATATCTTTAGTGTTTATGGTCCGATTTCCAAAATTTTTTCAGTTATAGTATCAAAATTAAATTTCCTGTCGTTTCAATAAAACAACTATGACGGTCAGACTGCCTTTAAGCAGGTTTTAGGCTATTTTTGTATTTTTCACATTTTTCTCCTTACCTTTGGTGTTTATGGCCCGATTTCCAAAGTTTTTCATTTATATAAATCAAAATTAAATTTTCTATCGTTTCAAGAAAACATCATTGGTGGTCAGACTTCCTTTTTGCAGGTTTTTGGCTATTTTTATATTTTTTATATTTTTCCTCATATCTTTGGTGTTTATGGTCCGTTTGTAAAAATTTTTGTAGTTAAAAATATCAAAATTCAATTTCCCGTTGCTTTGAGCATCCAGTATGTAGTTTACTTTGACCGTCAGTCTGTTAGTCATAGTACTGAAATATAAATATTAAGAAATTAAAAACAAATGTTGAAAAGGTTTCGTGATTTTTTTCCTAATACATGCTTTTGACAACTAATATCTAAATTCTTATTTAATTGTTTGTGCTTCGCTACTTATGGATGTTGTCATCCTTGTTACAGTCTTAGATTCATTTTAATTAGAGAAGCAAAAAAGAAAGAGAAATTCAGTCAGGGAGGGGAATGAAAATTATACTGACCCCCAAAGTTCTTAAATAGGTTCTACCATACGCTGGTTTAAAAACAGCAAAGGTTTTTAATGATTCGTCTGTACCAAGTGCTTGTGATCTAATATTTCCGCCAATAATTTGTACATTAGGAGTAATTTTGTTTTCAATAATTGAAGTGTACAATTATGAATCGTCCATTGTCCTACCCCTGAAGATCCCTGGAGAAAAAAGGAATTTAAGAATAGTTATTTCTCGCATCGTAATATAAACGGCTTTCCGCGGATATAGAATGTACAATTATAAGATTAAAACTAGTTTTTTAGCCCGTGCCTTCGGCACCTCGAGGCTTATATTCGTAGAAAGCTGGTTATAATACGATGCTAGACATAGTTTTTCGTATGGATGAGAACCGGTTCCTATCCACCGGATTCGAATGAATACGAAAAAGAAGAATTCATTGATGAATACGTCTTAAAACTAATTTCGGGGGTTTGTAACCCTTCTGGGGAAAGAAAAAGTAATTTTAGAAATATTATTCTCGTATTCATTCGAATCCGGTGGATAGGAACCGGTTCTCATCCATACGAAAAAACTATGTCTAGCATCGTATTATATCCAGCTTTCCGCGGATATAAAAATGTACAATCATAAGATTAAAAACAGTTTTTTTAGCCATGCCTACGGCAACTCGGGGCTAAAAAACTAGTTTTAATCTTATAATTGTACATTCTATATCCGCGGAAAGCCGTTTATAATACGATACGAGAAATAACTATTGTAGTATGGGTTCTAAATAATATCCGCTGGATTAAACATACTAAGCCATACTGAAAAATCATGTATCGTATCTATTATATCCAGTTTTCTACGAATATAAAATTGTACAGTCATAAAATTATTACCAGTTTTGTTAGCCAGTGCCTTCGTCATCTTGTGGCTAAAAAAACTGGTTTTAAACTTATAATTGTACATTTATATATCCACGGAAAGCTGTTTATGCTACTATGCAATAAATAAAAATATTCTACCATCCCCTGCTACGCTATATTTTATAAAACTGTATGTATAACAGTATAACATTGATTTTTCTTTGATGAAAAATGATTCTTTTTATTTGCTATGAATGGTCGCTCTATGATTATAGAATTATAGTTATTTGCATAGGTTATACGTATTTTTTTGTATTTTAGAATATATATAAAAGTATTTTTTTAAGCAAAGAATCTCAGAAAGGAACTGTTGGTCTAAGTTAGCCTTTTCTGGGAAGCTTGACCATGTTTTCCTCGTAATTAGGCCCCCTAGAGCCTATATATTAAGATATATAAGTTTTTCGGAATTTTAATGTTAGGGGGAGGTTTGAAATCTGCATCAAATTTTAAGGATTTTTTTATAAAATTCGTTTTTTGTATAATTCTTTATCTAAAAGCGGAAATGCATTTTAAGTTGATTAATTTTGACCAATAGGATAGGTGGATTTTAAACTACCTGCGCTCTAATTGGTTGAATGATGTACGCCATCTAATCAGAGCGCAGATTTTTTAAATCCACCAATCTCAGATGCCAAAATTAATTAACTTAAATTGCATTTCCGCTTTTAGATAAAGAATTAGAGAAAAAACGAATTTTATAAAAAATCCTCAAAATTTGATGCAGATTTCAAATCTCCCCCTAACTTTAAAATTCCGGAAAACTTATATATCTTACTATATATAATAGGGATGCAACCACTAGTTCCTTTAAAAAACACAGTGTGTTTGTATATTAGTACTAAAAATTACTAAATAAAACCGAGATTTAGTTCTGATTTTTATGTTTTTGATTCGTGGAATATTGTCTATTATATGAGTACATTATTTTTCAGTATGCCTTATAAGCGGCTGTGACTCCAGCTGAAATTAATCGGTTTCAAAGCCCCACTGGAAAATTAATTGTTAAATATATGACCTTAGTTTACGTCATACAAAATTTATTAATGTTCAAAAATTAATTATAATATTTGTCGATATTTTTTTCTCGAATATTTTCCATTGTTGCTATTGTTATATACAAACTAGTGACTGCGCTCCTAGCATCTAGGAGCTTTGTAATCAAAGTAGCAAGTAAAGTAGAAAAATAGCCTAAAGCCATCTAGGTATCTAAAAGAAGTAGGGAGAGAAAGTAGCTCAGAATCAGCCACGTGACGTCATAAAAAAGAGGGATTTTACATCTCTTTTTTTAGGGGTTTTCTTTCCCACTTCTCCTCTCATCTCCCTCATTTTTATGACGTCACGTGTCTGATTTTGAGTGACTTTATCCCCCTACCTCAAAAGAAGCTTCCATAAAATGAAGAACTTAATCGGTTCAATAGTTATCGAAATCGTAAACTACAGACAACAAAAGAACTTACTAAATTATATAATAGGATACATCTATAATACAAAGTAGAACGATGTCTGTCTGTTTGTGTGTTTGTCTGTTTGTAGCGAAGGATCTCGCTAACCGCTGAACCGATCGGGTTCTCCTTTACAAGGTAGCTTCTCATAGTTCCCGGGAAGGTTTTTAACTATTTTCTTGGGGGGTGGGACACCCCTAACCCCCCCGAAAATGAAAAATCCCCCCCCCAAAAAAAAAAAATTTTTCTTTTTTATTTTAAATCTAAAATACGAAAAAATTGGTTTGATCAAACCTCTTGGGGCAAAGCCCCTAGAGGCTAGGGGCGAAGCCGCTAGTATAACATATACTAGCGGCTGCGCCCCTAGAGGTCTTGAGGGGAGAAAATAGATGGAGGAAAGTCAAACCTTCACCTTCAATTTTAGTTTTAAACTGGCACTGTAATCGAAGGGGAGAGAGATTTTAACTGACAAACAATACAATCTTAATAATTTTTTAGTAAGATACTGTTCTTTTTCACTATTTTTATTGTTGTTTTTTGGTCGTTATTTATAATTCAACCCCCTTAAACAATTTGATAAAAGATTCTTTTCATTTACAATATTTTTTGTGGTCATCATTATTGATAAGAGTGTTTCTAAAATGGCAATGAAACTTTAAGTTAGCTATTCTATCTATTTATCTATCTATCTATCTATCTATCTATCTATCTATCTATCTATCTATCTATCTATCTATCTATCTATCTATCTATCTTTCTATCTATCTATCTATCTATCTATCTATCTATCAATCTATCTATCTATCTATCTATCTATCTATCTATCTATCTATCTATCTATCTATCTATCTATCTATCTATCTATCTATCTATCTATCTATCTAGCTATCTAACTATCTATCTATCTATCTATCTATCTATCTATCTGATGTATTGTAAAAACACCGCATACCAAGGTATAGGATGCTAAAAAGTGGCCCTATTTTCATCATGATTTTTCTTTTTACACCTTATAACAAACGTTTTTGCAATTGGGCCAAAATGTAAGTTTCTCTTTTGTTATGCCTATTCTTAGTAGATCTATAATTTCTAGGAAAGTTTGCTGTTTTAACCTTTTTTTTTTACTAATTTTGCAAATTTTTTGGTTATTAACAATATTTTTTGGACAGGTATTTTCTGTATAAGCCTAACTTAAAACTAAAATGTGCCAATAAATAAGCAAGAAATCATTGCCTGATTCAGATGAACTGACAAACAAACGTAGAGTATATAGAGTAGTCGGACTACTAAAGATACAGCGTAAATGGCACCAAAAAATGACGTCATACAATAAATTTGTCCAATGAGAGGCCAGTACCCATTGTAATTGACCAATGGTAAAATATATACTCGCCTGTCATTGGTTATTTTATCGGATGACGTTATTTTTTTGGTGCCATTTTGCGATGTCTCACTACTAAAGTTTTTTTAGTTGCTAAAATAACTTTTGAGATAATGTATGGACGTTTTTAGAGTGTGTAAATTAAACTGAATACATTAATGAACCCAATCACTTTTTGTCCCCCTTTTCACTCTAGGCTGCAGGTTTCTAATTTTCGGTAGCGCAGCTACCTTATAATTAGGGCATTCACGTACGTCTTTTTTTGTCCTCTATTACTCTACCCTTCAAGTTTCTAATTTTTTTGTGGCGCAGCTACTCTTGATAATTGAATGTCGGCACGTCCATATATATTTGTCCCCTCTTTCACTGTGGGCTGCAGGTTTCTAATTTCTATAAGCCGTGGTTATAAAAATCAACTTACAAATAATATTTCTATTAAATAAACTACTATTTTTATTTCTAGAATAGTTATTTCTCGTATCGTATTATAAACGGCTTTCCGCGGATATAGAATTCGGCACCACGGGGCTAAAAAAACTAGTTTTAATCTTATAATTGTACATTTCTATATTCGTAGAAAACTGGATATAATACGATGCTAGACATAGTTTTTTCGTATTCATGAGAACCGGTTCCTATCCACCGGATTCAAATGAATACGAGAAAATAAATTTTACTTTTCCAAAAGATTAATAATTCTTACATGAAGTAAAAGGTTGTCTTTTTGTAGCAAAACAATGAACCAATATGATTATTATTTAAAGTAAAGTTTCTTATATGTCCATATGTCCAGAGCGAATTTACACAGAGAAAGACATAGACACTTATAGAGTAGCTTTTCTACCACAAAATACAAACTTGTTATTACAGCAATTATATATTTCTAGGAAATCTAAAAACAAATATTATACATGATAGTACGTTAAAAACAATAGCGAAGCTAATCTATAAGTATTCGATTTACGTACAAGTATTTTATAAATCGATCATAATTTTATAAATTTTATTAATTTTGATTGATAAGTTTACACAATGAACATAAAAAACAAATGAAAATAGTTATTTATATCATCGTATTATAGACAGCATTCCGAGTATAGTAATAATTAAAGTTACGCATTTAATTCTACTTTTATTTTATTATTCTTAGAAAATTGTCTATAATACAATACGATCACGAATTTTCAGTATTGCTTAAAACTGGTTTTAATCAAGCGGATATTTATCGGTTTTGAAGCCATACTGTAAATATTCTTCTATTTTTTTTACTAGCGGCTACGCCCCTAGAGGCCTCTAGGGGCACTTTGAATGTTTTTTTTATTTAAAATATCTAATTACAGAAATAATTGGTTTATGTTTCGTTCAAGTCTCTTTTACTGGAGGGGTAATTTTTTTCTAGGGGCGATTTCTCCTGAGAGGGTGGCGGTACCCTCCCCCAAAATAGTTAAAAACCTTCCCAGAACTTATGAGAAGCTACCCTGTTAAGGAGAACCCGATCGGTTCAGCAGTAAGCGAATTCCTTCGGTACAAACACACAAACACACAGACATCCTGTTACTTTAGTATAAGGATGTTTCACATAGAAGCCCTACCCTAATTTTTCAAAGACCAGGATATATGTATATATTTTTTTGTGAAAAATGCTAATGAAAGCAGGTTTTATAGTTGTTATTCTTGGCCTCTATTATTGACTGACGGTCAAGGGCAGGCACCTAAATAAATAAAAGTTTTATCATTATTGAATTCAGGGATCTAAAGGGATAAGATAAATTGATATACATCCACAATGAAGATAAACAAATTTCCCCTTATGTAATATGGTGGGTCGATTTTGGAATTTCACATTAGTAGACATTGGCAAGGGTTACTGGGCCAATATAAAACCCTGTGAAACTTGAAAGAGGTTTTTTCATCCAAAAACAACGGGCGCGCGGGGGGTGTAAAATGTGCCCGCCCCCTTATAAAACCAAAAATTAAAATACCTTCAAACACAGGCAAGTTGCATATCAAAATGACCGCATTGAAATGCTGATTACAGATCTGAAAACCGTTTTGAAAAATATTGATTCAGTCTGAAAAAATTTTCAAATAACCTACCAAAATGAACATTTTTGACTAAATCAGCTGTTTTTAGGTACTTAATGAGATCTTATTCGAACTAGGAGCAATATTTTTCAAAACGGTTTTCAGATTCGTAATCAGCATTTCAATGCGGTCATTTTAATATGCAACATGCCTGTGTTTGAAGGAATTTATGGTTTTATAAGGGGGTGGGCACTTTTTATACCCCCCGCGCGCCGGCAGCGATAAGAGCCAAGTCACTTTTGAAACTTGAATGGGGCTTATCATACATATATATGACTTCCGCAACTTATGATAACAGTAAAATCTAAAAAAAGGGGGAAATGGGCCCACCCTATTATGTAAATGCAAATAAGTGGTTGAAACGTTTGAACACTCAACTTAATTAATTAACCAATCAGAATTATCAGAAGTATCCAATTTTTTTAGCCAACGAATAAGAAAACGTTATTATAAGTCTTTGGGGACTAGTTTAATATACATACAGCCCATTGTAATTAATGTTGTTTTTCCAGCTGCAAGTTTAACTTTAGTAAATCCAAGTAATGATAAATCCATTGTTGCACACACCAAATTAGGATAAACTAAATTTCACTGCTAGTTTTAACCACCCAATCAAGATTTAATAAACTAATTATCCAAGCCAACGAATGAGAAATCAATTAAGTAACAGAAATTTAATAATAATAATAAAATTTAAAATGACTAAAGCATCCTGAAATCAGAAAAATTACCATATAGCAAAAATATTTTTTGAAACAACTTGTTGATAGGACCTTAGAACATTGCATTTGATAAATTAAAAAGTTCATATTGGAACCAACATTTTCACAATTGATAATTCTAGATGAAAAACTACCTTAAAGGTAAGATCTCCATTTCCCAGAGACTCCCTCTTTCTAATCTCAAACTCTTTCTCCATTTCTTGCTAAAAAAAACCAAGATTCTTATACAGATACTTATATATTGAGAAGTTGACATAACCTAAGCTGAAAAAGTGCCCTAAACCTGAACATCAATTCTTTATAATTTCACATCTATCCGTCTATTTTATAGTGGCGGGTATGGCTATTTAATGGGAGAAATCTTATTTTCCTTGCTGACATTAAGAAAGTAAATTTATAGTTTTAGTAGATTTTTATTTTCTAATTTCTTACGTCTCTCCGAGTTGAACTAACTGTAACTCCTCCGTCAAATGCCCTGGATAGATGAACCAAGCTGTTTACGAGATCTTAGCAAACAAATACTAACCTGGAGTCCTTCCATCTGTTTATTTTGTTCGCCATGAATCTTTAACAATCCTTCAAGATAACTGAAATTTAAATAAACTTTATCTTATCAATAGAAGCTGTTTTTGTCTGTTTGTGCTAACCGCTTAATCGATGTAGTCCTTCTTTACAGTGCAGATTCTCATAGGTCCTGAAAAGGATGATAACTATTTTTGGGGAGGGTACCTCGGAAAAATCGCACCTACAAAATTACACGTATAAAAGAAAGTGGCAGCGGTGGCCTCCTCCCCCTCTCACGTCAAGATCCTTTAAAGGCCCCTAGAGGCCTTAACAAAAAAACATTAGGTAGTATAGGTTAGGTTGAGATTGCTTTATTTTATTATTATCTAGTTTTGCGGAAATAGACTACATTTTCTCAGAATTCACAAATGAAAATAAACCAATACATAAAAATTGTTTACAGAAAAAAACAATAATGATTAACAATATAAAAAAATATTTTGTGCTTATTCGTTCTTGAATAACGTTGCATTGCTTTTTAAAGGCCCCATTTAATTGATTACATTCAATAATGTTTTAACAGTTATTTATGGCATCGTATTATAGACAGCTTTCCGCGGATATCAAAATAAAAGATCATAAGATTAAAACAAATTTGTTAGGCCCTGGCCTACAATTTAGTTTAATATTCGAAGACAATTGTCTGTAATACGATGCTATACATACTTTTTTTTTAATATGACTGAGAAGAAGTTCTAATCTAGCGTATATTAATCGGTTTTGAAGCCATACTGGAATGGTTTTTATTAAGGCAAAACAAACATTATACTTTCTTTATATTGTTTATTTAGTGTCAAATTGTGTGCCCTCGTACCCACCAGGGCTCGGCAGCCGCACGTTAGCCGCGTTTAAGCCTCAAATATAGATAATTGGATATTTTGAAATTATCTTCAAAAGATGGATTGTCATATTTGGGTCAGGTTTTTAAAGTGGTAAAAGGTTGATGTCACTTAGGCTTACAGGCAGCTGACTCGCGGCTGCCTGTACCAACCGGCCAATATTGATTTATAAAGCAAATATTATAAGGATTTAACAATTTAGTCAATTACGTTAAGGTTTTTTTATGCCCCAAAAAATATTAATTTAACAACTATAAAAACATCCATATGTATATAAAACAGGAAGAACTACCAAACCGACGACACATCAAATTATTTATAGAGAAGATGCGCATTGGTCAGAAAAATCTTTACTGTATAAATCGCCGTTCAATTTTAAATAGCAAAGGATAAACCACATATATCTAGCGTTACAGAGAGATCGACAGACAAAGCAAGGTATAGAATAGATCCTCACAAAATAATTCGGGTATAGTCCTTTCCACGACATCCCTCCATAAGGAGCGATTCTTCGTATTTTTCACAGTAGCTTTTCTCCTATTTCTAGCCCCTGCGGGGGGCTCTAACCCTGCGGGGCCAATTACCTAACCCTGTGGGGCAATCACCTAACACAATATAACCTAACCTAACCTAAAATAACCTATAAAAGCCATTTTAAAAATACGAAGAATCGCTCCTTATGGAGGGATGTCGTGAAAAGGACTATACCCAATAATTCAGCCCTCTCTATAAAATAGCAGTGGACTAAATAAACTTTTCGATGCTGTACGTATTGGTGCAAAAAATGGGGACAATTTTTAAATTGATTTGACGGGGCTGTTTATTTACGTCACAAGTAAGGGGAAAGAAAAGGGAAGGAGGAAAGAAACCCCCTAGAAAAGAGATGGGGGTATGACGTCACACGCCAAAACAATTTGAAATTTGTCCCTATTTTTTGCACCAATACGTACAGCATCATACTCATTAGTATCTAGGGAATATACATCAAACATATCAGTTCTCTATCTTAAATAGCAGCTGAGAATTTAACGTTTCCACCCAGACGGACGGAAAGTACATTTCAAATAACAGAGTAAATTCGCTACTAGTAAAAACATGGACAGTTGTGACGAAGAGTGGAGGAGAAGTAAAATGGATGGGTAAGCGAAGGACAGTTAAGTGATGGGAATGTGAACTATCTGTACTTTCAATTAAAAAAAGAAAAACACCATAACATTACAGGCAGACAGAAGGACACAATTCAGTAAGACAGACATGTCATTAATGGTTTCATTCAGACAACAGCTAAAATCACTGACTTCAAAATGTACGTTTTTTGCCAAGGTAAAGATTTATGCCCAAAAACAAAGAAAAACAGACCGACAAGCTGTGACTGACTTGTAGAACAGCAAAGCTGCTAAAATAACTTACACATTTTGTCTGTATATTTCATTTTCTAATTCTCTAACATATTTCACATGGGACGGATTTTCTTCCTGTAAATAAATTATATGTCTGAAAGTTAAGATCTCAGTAACTGCTTAACTGCTTTACTTTAGAGGGTATATAGATGACAACATCCATAAAAGCGAAGCACTGAAACGGTAGGACAAACGGACATGAACACTTAGTGTCAGAACTGAATAATCAGAATATAAAATTGTAAGTAAATTTGTTGAAAAACTGCTTTATACAGATTAATGTTTATGGACATACTTACATATTTAGGACTTGATTATAGAGTTGCTTCGCTTATAAAATTAAATTTTGTTGTCCCAGGAATCAATATACCAAAAATTAGATCAATCGGATGATTAGATCACAAAAAATTTGTTGTTAAAAAAGTAAAAAAATTAACATGTTTAAAATGGACGTACGGAAATTTTGGTAATGATTATAGAGTTGCTACGCTTTCTAAATCGTACCTAACTACTAAAGGAATCACCATTCAAAATTTGAAATCGATAGGACAATTCTAACATGCCTAAATTAACGAAAAAAGCTATCCGTTACGGACGGACAGACGTACGGACGGACCAACCCTAATTATAGAAAAGCTTCGCTTTTAATAAGATATTTAATGGGGTATGGGGCACACTCTTTCAAAAAAATATACTAGATGCTAGGACTGCTAGAAGCCATCAATTAAAAATGATAATCAAATTTTTGATATATAATGGACATACGGACATATCATTGAGAATTAATTCACAAAGTAATTTTGAAATATATTTTAAACTAAGGCTAAATATTTTCTTGAATTAAAGACGACTTTTAACAGTGGCGTGCGAAGCACTTTGTCTAGGGGGGGGCATTTTGAAGATTTTGTAAAATTTTGCCCCCCCCTAAATCAAAGTGCCCCGGGGGGGCACTTTGCTTTAGGGGGGGGGGGCATTTTGATTGCATATACTAATTTTAAATAAGGGCGTTTTAAGGGGTGGGATTATTTGATTATGGGCCTTCTAGTCCTTATCCCTTCTTCCCCATCCCTATTTCCCGTTTATATCCCCTTTCTCTTCCCCCCCCCATCTCTTCTCCCCCATCCCTTCTCCCCACCCTGCAATGACCGAAGGGAAGGGAGCTAGAAAGCATCTTCGAAAAAAAAGTACAGAATATAATTTAACCTCCCCCTCCCCCCACCACAAAACATTTTTTTATGGGTGGAAGGGGATGTTATAAAATCTCAGCAGGAAGGATGAATAACCCCATTAAAAAAATTTTTTTGGGGGGGGAGGAGATAAAAACACTCATTTTGGAAATAATTTACCAAAATTTAACCTAATATGTAAAACTGATTTTAGATATTTTTACAACAACATTTTTAAGTAGCAAAGCACAAAAAATCATTAATAAGAATACAGACAAGTAGATTTAAAGAGCATCTGTTGAAATAAATATATATTTTAGGTAGAAAAAGTCACAAATTCTTTTTCATGCATATTGTGTGATGACAGTCAAAGTAAATTACATACTGGATGCTCGAAACAGCGTGAAATTTTAATTTTTTTAATATTATAATCCACAAAAAAATTTATCGTACCATAAAAAAACAAAGATATAAAGAACTATGTAAAAAATAAAAAAAAATTACTTGTCTTTTCATCTACAGATATAAAAATCTCTTAGAAATATGGAAAACTTTGGAGTATAGTCTCTTTTGTGGCAAGGGGCATTTCGTCGTATTTTCATAGTAGCTTTTAATAGGTTATTCTAGTTAGGGTTAGGGAATTGGCCCCGCCGGAGCTATAAATAGGGGAAAAGCTACTGTGAAAATACGACGAAATGCACCTTATGAGGCAATGTCACAAAAGGGACTATACCCAAAATTTAAAAGATACAAAAATAGCCAAAAACGTCCTGAAAAGCAGTCCGACATCCATGAATTTTTAATAGTTAATTATACTCCATAATGATGAGAATGTTAACATTAAGTTTTAGCCTTCTATCTTTGCAGTTGAAAAAATCATATTTCCCCCTTTTCATTAAGTGGTGTTTCCAAGGATTTATAAGGGCGGTGCGTGAAGCGCACCTAAAAATATTTACTCCCCCTTTGAACTAAAATCAATTAAAGACAACAAGAGTGGCGTATTTTATCAAGTTAGGAATATAGAGTAGGCTATAAAAGTTTTCCGGAATTTTAATAAATATAATAGATTTGAAATCTGCATAAAATTTTAAGGATTTTTTATAAAATTCGTTTTTTATATAATTCATTATTTAAAAGCGCAAATCCAATTTTAGTTAATAAATTTTGACCAATAGGATAGGTGGATTGGAAACTACCTGCGCTCTAATTGGTTGAATGATGTACGTCACTTAAGCTTCTCCAATCAGAGCGCAGATAGTTTTAAATCCACCAATCACAGATGTCAAAATTATTTAACTTAATTTGTATTTGCGCTTATAGATAAAGAATTATACAAAAAACGAATTTTATAAAAATTCCTTAAAATTTTATGCAGATTTCAAATCTATTATATTTATTAAAATTCCGGAAAACTTTTATAGCCTAATATAGAGTGTAGTTAGTTTTAAGGGTTTTTAATGAAAATTGCCATTAAAAAAACATGTCTTTTTGTAAGGGTATGTAAACAAAAAAAAATGATAAACTTATCCTGAAAATAATATGACATCATATATAGTTATTCATTTAGACAGACATACAGTGTTGAGAAAAAGGCTTAGATAAATATCAACGCTGTTTCTTTTTTATATAAAATAACTTTTTGATTAAATATTTGTTGTTTACAAATGTTTTTATAGAAATAAAAACAAAATATACAATGCATGTGATAAAAAGCAGAAACCATTTGGAAGTGTGCGAAGCGCAATTTTTTTTCTTCAAATATGCAGGGAAGGAGGGGTTTTTGGGCTATTTATTACACTCATCCCAACTAATTCATATAAAATTTTCTTATTCGTTGGTTCAACAACTTTGGGGACTTTAATGGAATTTTGATTGGTTGGTTAATTAAGTCAAGTTTCCATACATTTCATCCACTAATTGTAATATATATAAGGGGTAATTTTGTGTATCATCATTGGGGATGTACAAAATTTCTTTGGTAAAAAGTTTATATTTTACCAAATAATATACTTCCTATTACCTGGTTTGTTATGTTCAGTGAAAAAAGATTATAACCTAATTTCTACACTAATTAAAAAATTTGGTAAGGTTAAATAAATAGTAACTGTCTGTTTGAAAATTTTTTTTTTGAG
Organism: Acartia tonsa; assembly: GCF_053477335.1. Classification (NCBI taxonomy): domain Eukaryota; kingdom Metazoa; phylum Arthropoda; class Copepoda; order Calanoida; family Acartiidae; genus Acartia; species Acartia tonsa. The sequence goes on from NC_137268.1 coordinate 45,801,764, forward strand.
TATTTCTTGATCTTTTTTTTGGAAACTGGGATAGTTTTGCTTTTTGTAGGGTAGGGGGCAGAAAGGGGCATTTTTGTTGACCAGGGGGGGGCAAAATGGGGCAATTTTCAACATTTAGGGGGGGACAGGGGGGGCGGTGGCTAGGGGGGGCAGGGGGGGCGTTTTGGTCGCTAGGGGGGGGCGATTGCCCCAAATGCCCCCTTCGGTTCGCACGCCACTGACTTTTAACAAAGTCTCTAAAAATTGGGAGGTTGCGTGAATATAATTATTAATTTGCCCCTTAATTTTAAAATGTTTGAACCTGATATTTTGCATTGATGAACCGACTTTTTAATGCTGGAATACCTCCATTAACTGCTGCCAATATGACTCCCTAAAAATAAACAAAAAAATATGTTAAAATTGTACAAATCGTGGCCAATATAAGGCAAAGTATAAGCATAACTAAATGGAAATGCCGAGAAATTAAACTACTTTTCCACAATTATTTTAAATCTGGAGAAGGGTTGACTTTCTAGAGTATAATTTATTGTTCATTGTCTTGTTCCTTAGGACCCAGGTATAAGGTATAACCAACAAGCGAAAAAATCTAAAATAATATTTGGGGGGCAAATGGAGAGGTCGTCAATTTTACGATGTGTTGCCCCCCAACGACAGCTGAAAAACACGTATAGTTTTTTGATCTTTTCCAAATTAATTTCGTTATTGGTATAAGCTGCTTAGAACCATAGACATACAATTTTTATCCATTAATTGTTCCAAAAAATAAGCATCTAAAACATTAATAATTATTTTGCATATAGAAACAAATTAAGAATTTAAAAATAGACAACAAATAGACAAACTAGGGGAGCTAGGGCTTATAGAACACAATTTTTAATTTGACTTACTAATGTACACCAAGAATTTGATTTTAGAACAAGTATACTTTTATAGATAAAAAAACACATATATTAACTAAGAAATGTCATTAACATATAGTATTCATCGATCAATGGTCTAAAAATTCTTAAAAAAGGATTTAGTAAAAATCTAGGGGAACTAAGACATTTAGAACACAATTTACTTTTTAACATTGATAAAACCTGTATAGATTGGCAAAGTAATGTCATAGACACAGAATTTATGTCCACTTGTAATCTTTCCAAAAAGGATTGGAGCTCCATATTTTTTTGCTGTAAGTTGGTCAAGTGACTAAATAAATAAAGATTAATAGATGTTTTCCCTTCAAAGGCCTATCAAGCACTAAACCTCTACTCTTTAATTCACTTTGAAACGAAATAGGGAAAGGTAATTAACTTGGCTGCAATTTAAGATTACTTTGTCTTTCAATTCCTCAGTCATACAGTAAAAGACATATTTAAAAGTTTCGTGATTTTCTACCTTTCCTAACTTAATTTAGTTGTTTTTCTCTTTTTTATCAGCACTGAAAATTTGGTCAACGATTCGCTTTGTCCCTTTGCCAATCTTGATTTTTTGTGCTTTGCAAATTATGGATGTTGTCGTCCTTGTTCATACTATTATACCTGACAATTGCTGGAGCAATGTAGCTGACTTGATCAGTAATAATCTCCGTCCAGCTTAAAATTCCTGAAGTAAAGCAAAAGAAAACTAAAGCCTTTGTTTCAATAGCAATACATGAAGATTCTAACCTAGAATCTAGCTTAGAGACTGAAAAGCGCTTTCACACAAAGTTTCTTGTTTAGTTTCTTGATAACACCACCTCCTTTATTTTTGAAATAAATAATAAATAAGAGCTTAGTTGGATAAGGTCAACATAGGCCAAAAAATTACCCTTCCCCTTATTTTGAAATTAATTTCAAAAATAAGATGGGGAGGAAATATCACTGACATGAAATTATATGATCATATACTTTTTTACCTGGCAGTTCAAAGGAACAGATGTTCAGCTGAACTTTCACATCCTCCTGCTTATTAATCTGATCAGTGTAAACAAATAAGTTGGTCACATTTCTTGTCTTATATTGTAACACCTAAAATTATATCGTTAATTCAAAGTTTTATTTGTTATTTAGGGGCACCTAAAAGTAGGGGGAAGCCTATCCTCCTTCTTGAATTTTAATTTTTTGAAGTGGAGCAAAACAAAATTTTGTCATTTTTATCTATAGGGGCTTTTTTGCCTGGGAGATTGGAGGTACCCATCCCAAACTAGTTATCAACTTTCCTGAACCTACACAAAGCCCATATATAAAGAAAAACTGTATGGGTTCATTGGTTAGAGAGATCTTAACCCTTACAGATCGGGGGGGGGGGGGGGACTCCAAGAGCCCCCCCTCTAGTTTTTTCAATCTCATTTTTTTTGGTAGGTAAGATGGAGAGCTTTGACTTCATGATTTTTTAAGTTTAGTAATTATACGTCGGCAAGAGTTGATTTTATTAGGATATCTGGTCTGTGTCGGTCGTGGTGTCCGGTCAAAGTCGGTTGGGTAGCATCAAAATTAGAAAAAATTCTAGATAAATCGTAATTTCTACATTATGACTTTTGTGTATAAGGTAGAAACCTAATTTTTTTTGTGAATACTTAGATATCTATGACCTTCTAAGAAAAGTGGTGTTATGACCGTTTGACCGCTCACTGACCAAATTTATGACCGATTTTTGTCCGGCTTTTACTACAGACATATAATTTTTTTGGGTAAATCCTTGAGCAACAATAAACATATAAAAATATTAATCGGCGCTGCCAACCGCCGTTTTACCGCCGTAGCCGCAAATTTTTTTTGTATTAATTTAGTAATGTTTAAACTTTAACATCTATATCTACTAATTGAATTCCGATGCTTTACAATTGTTATTGTTCGTTTGGCCTACCGTTTTAGAGCTTCATATTTATGGTTGTTGTCATCCCTGTTTTGTTGTCATCCTGTTATCTATTTGTCTTCAACAGTTTGTCTCTTAGTTTCCTTGTCTCCGGTTTTCGTTCTGTTTGACGGTCAGAGAGTTACTGAAAGTTTCATGTGTGATGTCATAAAGATACATCTAAAAGGAAAGGATGAGAGGAAAAGTGACAAAAAGACCCTAAAAATGAAAAAGATTTAGACGAATTTTATGACTTTACTCATGAAACTTTTCGTAACTTCGACGGTCAGTGTCTGTCAATGTTTTTACCTGGAAAGGTATGACAAGCCTCTCAAAACACTCCATATTTGTCATGGCAGGCGTCACTTTTTGCAAAAAGATGATTACTGAATTAATAGCTGCCATATTTTTGGTGATTTCATTTAGGATGTACTAAATATAACTTTAAAAAAAAGGTTCAATTTGCTGTTAAAGCCACCCAAGGTTTAATGCCAATAAATTAGATAACGTCTTCATGATACAAATGGCCTGCCAATTCCATGATAAAAACGATTAGGGATTATTTGTTTCAAAATGATTATTTTTTATAGGAGGGAAAGGTTAAAGTAAGCAAAAATTAAATTATCACTCTTTTGTGGCTTATCCCTTTACTATTCTTACTTTCGTAGCTGTACTACATTTTTCTTTTCTTTTTTGAATACAAAATCAACCAAAACATAGCAGGTTCCTGAATATTCTTTAGTGAGAGCCTGAAAATTCTTCAAAGCTGCTCTGAAAAAAATAAAACCAGTTACAAAAACTTTCTGTTTGAAAAATAGAAGCATGACTCATCTATAATACAAAGTAGAACGATGTCTGTCTGTTTGTTTGTGTGTTTGTTTGTCTGTTTGTTTGTAGCGAAGAATCTCGCCAACCGCTGAACCGATCGGGTTCTCCTTTACAGGGTAGCTTCTCATAGTTCCCGGGAAGGTTTATAACTATTTTCTTGGGAGGTGGGACACCCCTAACCCCCCCCAAAATGAAAAATACCCCCCCAAAAATTTTTTTTTTTCTTTTTAAAACTAAAATTAAAATAGTGGGGTCGACTACCCCCTCACCCAAAAAAAAAATCCCCCCCCCAAAAAATTTTTTTTTATCTTTTTTATTTTAAATCTAAAATACGAAAAATTGGTTTGATCAAACCTCTTAGGGCAAAGCCCCTAGAGGCTAGGGGCGTAGCCGCTAGTAATACACATAAAGTACTTGATAAGTAGTTTCTAAATATTTTATGATTTATTTTACAATAGCCACTTAATCCTTTCTAAGTATATTGGGTCTGATTTATATGAAATTACTTTATAACGCAATTATAATAATGAAACTTACTTATTAAAGACAACATGAGCTCCTGGAAACCATTTTAGTAGATTTTCCATCAAATCATCACTTTTAGAGTAGCCTTTCTCTCTACAGATAAACTAAAATAAAAAATAAGGATTAAAAAGCTTTAAGGAAGACATTAAAGGAAGCCGCTCTTATTGCTAAAAGTCTGTCACAAGTAGACCCAATACCCAAAATTTGAAGCCTCCAGCTTTAATAACAAAAAAGTTAAAGCCATTTGAAAATGACATTTTAGGTATATGAAAATTTTGAAAGTTCTCGACACCTAATGATAGAAATTTAGAAATGTTATTTATTACGTTGCATAGAAAAAATATTAAAAGCTAATTTTCAGCAGAAAGCTAGGTTGCCAGTAACTGAATACATTCTAAAACAAAAATACCCTTTTTCATGGACAAAATCATACAAAAAATTTAAGTCTAACTTCATTGCAAAAGCTGTTTGTTATTTGTTGAATTAATAAATAATATATACCTTTTTACCATGAAGAAATGAGAAAACATTTTTTGCATGGACAAAATCAATTTTGAAATATTCAGGTAGCATTATGTCCCTGCGCTGTACTTCTCTCTCATGCTTCTTTGCTGATGATACCTAACAAAGAATCAGTGCATAAGAAACTAAGCAATGACAAGCCTTAACAAGGAACGGCCAATTATAACAAAACTGTTTGCAATAATAAGTAAAATATGTGTATAAGGGTGTAAGAAATAAGAAATAGAAAACATATAGTTTTTAAAAAGTTACAGAAAACTTTAGCAGAGATAGATTTAAAATGTATACAATTAAAGGAAAAAAAGAGTGGATTCCCCTACCTGTATTTTGTTCATCATATAGTACACTATTCAAAATAGAGCTTTGAGTGACGCCCTTTTTTTTTTTTACAAATACTTATATTTTGTTATTATAAAAATTGGAAGAACAGACATATACAAATACTTTTAGTGTGATTAGACTTCCTTGTTTAACTTTGACAAAGAATAATATATAGATTCTTAAGAAACATTGAGGGGCAACAAGACAACAATGAAGTTATGATTAATTACATATTATTATTTGTAAGTTGTTTTTGTACGAAGGGGTTTACTTGCAGAAAGATACTTATCAAAGACTCTATTTGAAATTGTAATTCGTGTACTTCAATTTAAACATACTCTAGTTATAGAGTAGCTCTACTGCTAAAGTATAACGTAATTACCTCACTCATTAAGGTTTTGAAGTCAGCTTGGGCCTCATAGATATCAGCAAGATTATGTAAAACAACCGAGAGTTTGTGGAAGTCTATATCCACTGTTTTATACCTTAAAGGGAATGGGCACCAATAATTAATAAATTTGATTTTCTTGAGTAAAGAAATATTTATGATATGGACATGAACAACTTTATGTAAAATAATTGAGAGCTTGTGGAAGTCTCTATCTACTGTTTTATACCTTAAAGGGAATAGACAACAACAATTAAAATTTTTTTAAGGTTATAAATCATAAAACATTGAAAATTAGCAGCAACGTTTTTGATATAGATATCAGCAAGATTATGTAAAACAACTGAGAGCTTATGGAAGTCTATATCCACTGTTTTATATCTTAAAGGGAATGTGCACCAATTACAATAATCAATAAATTTTATTTTACTGACTAAAGTAATATCTATGATATGAATAATGAATAATAGCATGCTTTTTAAAACAACTGAGAGCTTGTGGGAGTCTATATCTACTCACCACTACTGTTTTACAACTTAAAGGGAATATGCCATAATAATTTAACAATTTGTTGGCTATACGTCATGAAACATTGAAAATTATTATATATTTAGCGAGATCAAGAGCTTTTGGAAATCTATACTTATTGTTTTAAACCTTAAATCAAAGGTAATAAGATTTATATATGTAAGAAGTAAAAAAAGAGATCCATATCAGTTCAGTGGTTAAGCCGAACTTAAAATAGTTGCAAACACAAAGACAGGCAGACATCTTGTTGCTTTTATACGCTATCCCCTGGCTAATACCTGTTTACTAAAGCCTCCATGAGTTCAATGGAAGCTTCATATCCACATGCCTGGTCGAATTTGATTATAGCCAACTTTTGAACAATCTCCTTATACTCTGTCCAGGTTATATTTAAGCTGAATAAAATAAGGCATGGTAATGTTAAAAAGACAATGAGGAAAATCCCATGAATCTCAAGCCCCCTTAAGTGTTAGGGTTACTAAGTCTTACATATTTCTAGTTAAGGTTAAGGAAAAATTTTTAGGATAGCTGAGGATTATAAATATTATAAGATTTGGCCTAATAATGTCAAGAAATATCAAAGTTTTCTTATGTTTAAGTAGATTTGATGGAAGATAGTGTGTTTAGCCTTTATTATTTGCAGTTAGAATTCAGATGCACATGGGGAGTGGAAGATATAAACCTTAGTAAGCTTCTCTTACACTAAATTCTCTGGTTTTCAATGGGTTTTGGCAGATTTATGTTCCATATTAAACCATGCTTATTAACAAAATGAGATTTGTGGACAAGAAAAATCATAATTAAAGTTCTTTTAGAACATTTTATGTTAGGTTTCGTGATTTATTTTTATAACTTTTGTCAACCAATAAGTATACCTGTTTGGATTCATTACTAATTTATCCATGTCATTTTCAATGTCATCCTTACAACCAAACACTTTCATAGTTTTATAATTATTAAGTAAGTAAAAAAGCCACAATATTGTTAACTTGAAAGAGAATGATCAAAAGCTCCTTATAAGTAATGAATACATGAATGTTTCAAAGTTACAAGAAATGCCATAAAATTGTATTCAGCTGGCTCCAGATGGCTACCCAACCTTCAAAATGATAATCACCTAAACATTAAAAATCAACAACTGCAGTTCAACCGCCTAATAATAGATAGACACTACAATGGATATGGGATAAGTAACTTGACTTGATTGAAATATTAAGAAGTGCAAAATTTTAGAAGTAGCTTTTATTAAAATTTTTAAAGTGTTTGTTTCCATTCCTTATTCTCTAGAGCTTTGATGGATTTTTTGAATTTTTCTTTTAGCGAAGGATCTTTCTTCATCTCACCATACCACCATTCAATTATTTTTTGCTGCAATATAAAAACATAGTTTTGATAAAAATAATAATATTGTAACTGGGTGTCTCTTTGCAGGAATGAGGTATAACCAACAAGCAAATTAAATCTAAAATAATATTTGGGGGGCAAATGGAGAGGTCGTCAATTTTACGATGTGTTGCCCCCCAACGACAGCTGAAAAACATGCATAGGTTTCGTGATTTTCTTCCGAATTAATTTCGTTATTGGTATGAGCTGGTCTCTTTGTCTGTAAGATATAAAGTATACAATTCTTCAATTCTTCTTAAATTATTAATTAATAATTTAGCTACTCTACACACACAGGGACATTGGGCTGTTTAGTACACTAGTCCCCAAAGTTTTAAAATAACGTTTTCTTATTCGTTGTCTGAACAACCTTTAGGACTTCAATTGAATTTAATTGATCTATTCATTTAGAAAATTTTCATCCACTAATCTATAGAAGGGGTAATTTTGTGTATCATCCTTGGGTATGTGCAGAAATTTATCGGAAATTGTCTTATCCCTGTAGATCCCTGCATACCTGCGCATCTTTGTTATGTTCAATTTTCTTAGTACACCAGGGTAGCAGGGATTCGAACTCTTGTAGTGTGAATGCACAGTTCAAATAGTTGCCCCTGTGATATATAATTGTATAAAAGTAATCTCAGTTTTGTATTTTGTAGTAAAGTGAAAGGTTTTGCAGGGGAATATGTACTGTACATAAAGGGAATAGTAGCTTTCGCAATATTCCGTAAAATTGTGAGCAAGCTTCCACTCAAATGCGCTTATTAAATCAAACTGTTCTTAATGTTGACCAAACGCATAGTATAATTAACCGCAAAATTCAAAAACAGTTTGAACTATTAAGCGCAATTGACTGGAATCTTACTCTCAATGCCTACTATTCATTATCATTGGATTTAAAACTTTTTTAGCATTAATCGTACAGAGTACAAAAAACATAAAATTTAAAAGATCAATTGCCATTAGGTCTTTTGTACATTGTGTCTTTTGTCCATTAGGTCTTTTTCTTTTTGCCTTTTGTCCATTTGTCCAATTTTGTATTATATTTTTTCTAGGTATTTTGTGCCTAGGCCTCTCAGCTCAAAAATATTTAATAATTCTTTAGCTTACCTGGAGTCAAACTTTTTGTAGAGATAGAATAGAATTTCTTTGTAGGTATCAAATAAGATGGATAATTGTCCAGTTTCCTATACAATAAAAAGTTAATTTAAAATTGTACTTTTCAGTATGGCTTCGAATCCGATTAATTTCCGCTGGATTAAAACTAAGTCAGAGCCATACTGAAAAAGCAACTATTAATTCGAATAAAAAAGATAATTTTCCACGTAGGATTTACAGAGTTATTAAAATCACTGCTGGTTTTATTGGCTTGGGTATTCAGCCCCTCAGGGCCAACAAAGTTGGAATTACTAAATCAAAAAAGCAAATTTCATTTTTATTATTAAATATGGTTATTTTAAACTTATTATTGTTCCTTGTTATTAGTTTCCATTAATCCATTTTGTTTTGCCATTTCTTCTATTTCCTTCAGCGTCTCATATAGTCTATACTCTAATAGAATAATATTGGATTTTTTATTATACTTACACCAGATTATCATGAACTCTAATAAGGTGAATCTTATAGCTGGCAATAATAATGATCCCCCCTAGCTTCTCTCCTTAATTAAATCCCCTCCCCTTCTAGAGGATTAAGGAATTGACCAATAAATGATGGCCATGGTAGCTACCCAAATTGTTTACATTTTATACACAGTTTATCTATATTACAAAGGAGAACGATGTCTGTCTGTCCGTCTGTCTGTCCCTTAAGATCTCGGTAACCACTGAACCGATCGGATTCTACTCTTCAGGGTATATACCTATTGGTCCTGTGGTGGTTTTAAGCTATTTTCTTGGGGGGTGGGACACCCCCAACCCCCAAAAAACAAAAAAATCCCCCCCCCCATTTTTTTTTTGCTGAAGATTTCCTTGGTCCTTTAACGAATTTCACCTTAATTTTTTTTATCACCTCTAGGGGCAAAGCCCCTAGAGGCTAGGGGCGAAGCCGCTAGTATAATATATTTCTACAGCATTTTCTCAAATTTTAACCTTGTAAAACCGCCTACCAAATTTATTGTTATTAATTTATTATTAAATAGTGCTGTGCTACTTAGGGACTTGATTGACGTTGTTATTAATACTAAATAAGACCTTAAGTTATGACTCAAAGTAAATATCATGAAGAGATTTCTATAAAGCTAGAATAGACAAACTTAACCATAACAAATATTAGCTTTACTAAAAACTGAAAACTGAAAATAATTACAAAAATATTAAACCTGCAGTCACCAGAGCAAAATAATAGTTTTCAGGTTCCAGACTGTCAAATCCTGGTCCTTTATTTGGATCACTAAATCAATAACAATATTCTTAATTCAATAGATCCGGTCCTACAGTCAAACAGAAAGATCATGCATAGTATTGTAATACAGACAATTTTCCGAAAATAATACGAAAGACCATACATTTAATACCAGTTTATTGGCCCCATAAACCAAGGAAAGTGGAATAAATATCATAATTTTCGTTTTATTATCAATGGAAACCTGACTACCATGAGGAAGCTATTTATACGGCCTATAAAAGAGTAATGGATTAGTGTAATAAGACGTCATTCTTCAGCCAAAAATTTTTTCAATTTATCCGCCTTTTTTATAGGCACCATAAAGAGCTTCTCTTATGAGCGACAAACCAAAATGAGTTTTATTAAACAAAGTACTTAATTAATAGGATAAGTAGAATTGATCTAAATATTGCATTGCCTTGATTTTGATTTAGTATAGAACTGTCTGATATTAGATGTATCCACAATAACATTTAAAATCTTTCCAATTGTGTCTATAACCTTCTCATATTTGTAACAGAAATCTTTCTTAGCATCCTAAAGTTAAAAAAGTATAAATTTATTGATTATAAATGTATAATTTGGAAATATTAACTAAACGAAAAATCTACAATTTATTTTCACTGTAAAAAAAGTAATACCTTAATTTAAAGCATAAAGAATGACCTTAGAAATTTTTTTGGGTTGTCCCTTAGAATGGTGAAATATTTTTCCAAAAGCTTTCTTAATAGATTTTCTAATTGTCTAAAAAAAGGAGAAATAATTTTAATCTTAATAATATTTCATCATTCTAAATTAGTAATAAGATTTTAAAGGGGATTGTCACAGTGGCGTGCGAACCGAAGGGGGCATTTGGGGCAATCGCCCCCCCCCCCCCCCCCCAAGCGACCAAAACGCCCCCCCTGCCCCCCCCTAGCCACCGCCCCCCCTGCCCCCCCCCCCTAAATGTTGAAAAATGCCCCATTTTGCCCCCCCCTGGTCAACAAAAATGCCCCTTTTTGCCCCCTACCCTATTTAGCAAAACTATCCCAATTTCCAAAAAAAAGATCAAGAAATACTCCAAAAAAAATTTTTGGCGCTTCGCGCCAAACAGACAGTTACTATTCATTTAACCTTACCAAATTTTTTAATTAGTGTAGAAATTAGGTTATAATCTTTAATTCACTGAACATAACAAACCAGGTAATAGGAAGTATTTTATTTTGTATAATATAAACTTTTTACCAAAGAAATTTTGTACATCCCCAATGATGATACACAAAATTACTCCTTATATAGATTTTGCCAAAATTTTACAAAATCTTCAAAATGCCCCCCCCCCTAGACAAAGTGCTTCGCACGCCACTGGGATTGGATTTGTTTTTATTTACAAAATATTTGTTAACTTTTCTCAAAATTAAATACCTTGGGATCAATGCTGCAATTTATATTTTTTGTCAAGAAAAAATCATCAACTGCTTTCCTAAGATCAAAGCCAATTTTAAGATGCCATAAATCAAATTAATTAATCCACTGAAATCAAATCAAAAGTAAGCAAAAACAAATTATTTTACCCTGTAACAATTATAACAATTATTGAATTGTAAAAATGGATAAAATTGCATATTTCAAATTTCCGTTTTTTATCGATTGTAATTTAAAATGAAAGTAAAACAATAGAGGGGAAAGGGGTTGAATAACTGTATGTCTTCACCCCCCGAGGACCCTGTGCCGACTTTCAATTGGGTCTTTGAAAATCAACCAATAGCGTTGGGAATATTAACATAGTCAATTCGCTACAAAAGAGCAGTGAGCAATTTGCTAGCAGACGATAAAGATCCCCAACAGGTGGATCCAGGTAGTTGTCTGGTTATACATCTATATTTATAGATTTATTATTTAACAAGGATGACAAAATCCATAAAAGCGAAGCACTGAAACGGTAGGACGAACGGACATTAACACTTGTATAGTGTCAGAACTTAATAATCAGAATATAACGTACGGACGGACCGACCCTAATTATAGAAAAGATTCGCTTTTAAAAAGTGGCTTATAATCCCTGTATTTTGCAACATAGGCACTCTTCAATGCTTCACCCTGTAGAATTAGGGATATTAATTTAAATAAAAAAACTCAAAGTAAAACTTCTATACAATAAATTACTAGATGTATGTATATATGTATGTTTGTCAATTTGTAATTTTTAACCTTGCCTAACCTTTTCAATTTGTCTCAGGGAGGAAGGGGACATTGGGCTGTTTATTACACTAGTCCCCAAAGTTTTATAATAATGTTTTCTTATTTGTTGGCTTGACAACTTTTGGGACTTTTTCCTTTATATACCTGGGTTGTCTATGATACAGTAAGTGTGGCATTTTTGAACTATTATTACAAGTAGGGTAATGTCAAATAAAAATAAGACAAATTTTTGGACACAAAGGTTTTAAATATTTTATATCCTTCCTCGATTGGTAGGGATTTGTTTGGGTAATATTTGATTAGAGTTCCAATTACTCTTCCATACATCTCATACATGGTCTGAATTAAAAAAGAATGCTTTTCTCTAATCTGCCAATGAATTTTTTCGCCCAATTTTTCATACGCAAAAAAACTATAAGTTACTAAATCATAGCATTTTATAGTGCCTATATAAAAGGGCATAAATTCAAAAACTTTTGGCTGATGTATCCCGAATGAAGTCATATTAGAATATTGGACTATTCTAAAATGACATCATTCGGGTTGTTTAGACCAAAAGTTTTAAAATGTATCCCCCTTTTTTATAGGCACTATAAAGACCTTTTTCTAATTGTTTCTTGACCATTTTTTTATTTCATCCAAAGAATTATTGAAACTGACCTAAAGACCAACTTTACAAGTATGACTTTAAAAATCTATTCTACTAATTTGACATTTTTTAATAAGATAATTATTTTAAAGATTTTTAACTTTAGTTAAATTACACATATAATTTTAAAAAAATGATATTAATTTTGTACAGTTAATAAGCTGAAACATATTTATCCATTTAAGTCAGTGCCTTGGGTACTTATATCGAAATTATATCCCCACTGTCCCACTTACTAAAGACAAATACTATACTCCCCCGTTCATTACCTGTTTTGGGGAGACATTGAATTCAGCCATAAAAAAGTCAGTCACAATTCTTATCAGACTTTGTTGTAAACTATCACACTAAAACATTTATGTTTAAAGATAGCGAACACAAAAAATCTACACTTTTTAAAGTTTTAATTGAAGCTCTTTATAGTTCCTATAAAAAAGAAACAAAACTTTTAACCGAATGACGTCATATTAGAATAATGGACTATTTGGCTAAAAGTTTTTGAATCTATCCCCTTTTTATAGGAACTATAAAGGGCTTCGTTAAATTATCAACAACTTTGTTAAAGTCAAAGAAACACAAATTATAGAGAAAATAACAATTTTAAAATTGAAAGCATCCTTAGATATAAGTAAAATGACAGGCTTCAAAAATGCATGAAGATTTTGTAAGTCGTGGACAGAACCTAATTAAAAATTAGCAGCGCTACTGAAAAAAGGGATCACGGAAAGAAAACGAATTTGTGTCATATTTTCCCAGTAGCTTTTCTCCAATTTCTAGCCCCTGCAAGGGACTCTAACCATCGACATTTAACTAACCTAACCTGACCAATAGTAATCAAAAGCTACCGTGAAAATACGATGAAACCCTCTACTACGTTTTCTTTCCATGATTTAAAAATCTTACAGGCATAAGACTTGTATTGAGAATATTATCAATCAAATCTTCATTCTGTCGGCCACCATGCTTGGCCAACTCAAGCTTTACAGGATCTTCCAGTTTTCTAAATTTTGAATTGGTCTGTTAGTGGACAGTTTTATTTGACAGTTAATGACCTTACTCTCCAAAATCTGTATATAAAAGTAACCTTTAAGCAAATTATAATTATAACTATTTTGAAGAAGTGTTCATCCACCTTCCCACGAGAAATCGCCACCAGATTTAAATACCCCACAAAAGGTTTCCTTTTTCCTTACAAAACTGAAATTTGAAGTAGGGGGTTGTCTCACCCTTCAATCAAGTGTCTCCAGAGGCGATCAAGCTAATAATTAATACAGTCATTATCAAATAAATTAATCTCTGCCCTTCTCACTTTCAATTGAAAGAAAAAAGCAAACATAATCTATAATACAAAGTAGTGCGATGTTTGTCTGTCCGTCTGTCTGTCTGTCCGTCTATCTGTCTGTCCGTCTGTCTGTCTGTCTGAAGCTTAAGATCTCAGTAACCACTGAACCGATTAGGCTCTACTCTTCAGGGAATATACCTACTGGTCCTGTGATAGTTTTAAGCTATTTTCTTGGGGGGTGGGACATCCCCAACCCCCCCGCCCCCCCCCAAAAAAAAATATTTTCTTTTTAAATTTAAATAACACAAAAGTAAGTTGATCAAACCTCTTGGAGCTAAGCCCCTAGAGGCTAGGGGCGAAGCCGCTAGTATAATATAAACTGATTCAAACGATTTGAAATACATACCCAACAAAAGCTTCCAATTTTTCAAGCATTGAGAATTTTGTGTTCTCTATTTTATTAGTGCATTTTCACCAAAAAAAGAACAATATTTTTCATATAGGGGGGGGGGGGGGGGGTTAAGTAGGGCTAGGCATAGATTTTCTAAGATTTTCCTAAAAGATAATTTTTTTGTTTTGTTTTCTTAAAAATTGATTAATTTAATGGACGTTATTAAAGGACAATCAAATATTCTACATTTGCCGTTCGTTTATTAAGAAATAATGCAGTAATTTCCTAGGGTTTGATCTTGTTTGTTCTTATTCAGCTTTGAACTTTGGAAATCATCATCCTAGATTAGGAACTGAGTAGCTAGACAAATAAACAACTTTTGATGTCGAAATGTTACTCTATGTCACTACTGTAGAGGGGCCCCATACTGTAGTAGTTTTATAATTCACTACGCTGTGGTTAAAATCATTTGAGTTCAATATTCTTACAGACTTAATTCGGAATTTGTTTTAAAATATTATCACGCAATCTTCTCTATGAATGACTCCTCTTGGATTTAAGAAGGGAGATTTGAAGGTTGTTAAGACCCTACAAATCAAGCAAATTATATCATGATTTCCCTCATCCATGCTCGTTATTCCTATGAGAGTGCCACTCAAAGGCTAGGAATATCTAACAATTGATTGGGTATCTTCCACGAGAATTGCGAGTCAGCTTGAAATGTAATATGTAAAAATTATAAGTGTGTGCGAAGTTTAAAAATCTAGGATTGGCAAAAGGATCCTCCCTTCCAATCTACATTTGCATCTGAATCCTAATGCATGATATTTAGAAGCATACATGTTATATTAAAACCAGCAAAGCTCCTCAATAAATGAATATTACCTTTAAAACACTTGTAACAGTAAGAACGTACTGAGCATACAATTTTGTGTTCTTTGGTCTGTTTAACATTTGAACACTCAACTAAAAAATTAATAATCATTTAATTATAAATTGGACCACGATCGCCGAAATCAGAAAAATAAAATTTCACCAAAAATAAATAAACTAGAAAAACTTTTTGTCTTCTGGTTAAAAATATAATTATATTTACAATTTTAAATGAAATATAAAAGTTGCTTAGAAGCAACCAACTAAAAATGATGAAAGATAAATATTTTGATAAAAAAAACTTTTCAAAACATTTTTGCTTTAAAAATGCTTTTACCTTTGCAAGGAAGCTTTCTATGATACAGAACATCTTTATCTTAAGACTCCTTTATTTCAATTGAATACAATGATTTTGTTATGCTTTTTAAATTCTTTTTTTTATATCTTATTTTTATTTTAATATTGTATAATATTTCTATGAAAATAAAATGATTTTAAAATGAATACACCTTATTAAATGTTAAGTTATGCGGGAAAGCAACGAATAAGAAAACAAAAAAATCATTATATCCCTTATTGTGATAATTTGGTATCTGTTCAATGTAATAATAATTTGAATTTTTTCCAACACTTTTAACAGTATACTGTCTTCGAAATCACCTAAATAAAAAAGTTAATATTTTTTATGTGTATTTGAAGCAATAGATTTATTATTACTTGGATCTTATACCAGATTTCAAGTTCTCTAATTAAGTAGCTAGCTAAGTTAACGATCCAATCCTTCCACTCCCTTTATCTCATCCTCTTCCCTCTTACTAGATGAATGAACTGACCACAAGGGGAGATAGCAAAGAAAATTGACGATAATTTTTCCCCTGTCATAATATCCACGTATATTCTACTACATCCATTTTTTGACATTTAGTGACCTGGCAACTATGTAACAAAACAGACAAATAGGGGAAACATTCGCAGCTACGCTTTTCATACCAATGGTCTGCATCTGTACGTCATCTAACATGCTGAGAAATATTGTACAAATCAATTCCTCTTTTTCATCCTCAACTTTTCCGATTGGATCTATCCTGAAAAATAAAATTTTGCCTCCGATTTTAGCTCCAAATTTGCTGACTTGACTGTCTGCTTTAACCATGTACTAGCGGTTTAGCCCCTAGCCTCTAGGAGCTTTGCCCCAAGAGGAAATATAAATCGTTCATAGCGCTAAAAGAGATATTTTTCAGTCTGTACCACCCCCCCCCCCCCCCCAAAAAAAAAAAGCTAAATAGCCCAAATCATCACAGGACCAGCAGTTACAGATATCTGAAGCTTCAGACAGACAGACAGGAAAAGCGCTGCGTGTTATAAATTAAAACAAAATTAAATATTTGTATAATTTTTTTATCGAAATGAATTATATTTTACCTCTGATCTGTAATGTATTTCATGAAAATATACGTCAATTCTTCTTTGTATGTTCTTAAATCCTAAACATAATCTTTAAAAATATTTTGCCTTACAGCCCAGAAATAATTTTTTTCACCCAAAAGTAAACCAGTTTTAAAATAACAGAAACAAAAATCAAACCTACAACTTTTTTCATTTACGTCACCGTAAAAACAACAGCGAAGAAATTGTATACAAAAATTATGTTTTTCTTCTAGTCTGTATGCTAAGATCTCAAAAACGGCTTGACCAAATCGTTTACATTATTGGTCCAGGTATTTTTGGGAATTTGGAGTCTGGGTTATGTTTCAGAAAAAAAATCCTCTGCATAAAAAGGAAATAAATAGTGGGATTTTCCCTATTTCCGTGATGGGTGAAGCCCCTAGAGGCCAGGGAAACGACTTAAAAGAAATTTTTTTTTTAAGTATTAATAAGTTCTATAAAAAATTAAGATTTTTAACTATTGTATGACTAAAATTTTGCCAACAAAGTGTATAGCTTCGCAATCATTACTTACATTATCAAGGCAATATTGTATGGTCAATTTGAGAACCTCGTTTACTTTTTCAATTATTTTTGTTTTCCCATTGGCTTTCCCTTCCTTCAGCAACTCTACAATTCCCTGAACAAATAGATTTATTATTATAGATGTTCAATCGGACAGCTTATAGTGCCTATTAAAAATGACGTCATACAATATAAATGATAAATGATTGACCATTATACATTTTAATTGACCAATCTTAAAATATCATTAGTCATTTGTATTGTTTAACGTCATTTTTTATTAGACACTGCTTCATAGGGGAAATACCTAAGCCCAATACAGGCGCAACTCATTACCATGTAATTGCACAGTTAGGACTTCCAGAAAAGGATCTTACAATCAAAAAGTTGATTGTATGAATCATGCAAATCAATAAGCAATGAGAAAACGTGTTAAAAAGATACATTAGATTTAACTCAAATTTTTAAAATCCTTTAATTTACCCCCTCAGAATAAAAACAAGGGTGACAACATCCATAAGTAGCGAAGCACAAAATTTCGTGGATGGGACTGACGGTCATTGTTGTTCTCTTCAAACGACGGGAAATTTAATTTTGATATCTCAAACTGAAATTTTTTTGAAAATCGATTAATAAACACCAAAGATATGGGGGAAAATGTAAAAAATATAAAAATAGCCAAAAACCTGCAAAAGGCAGTCTGACCGTCATTGTTGATTTCAAATGACCGGAAATTTAATTTTGATATCTTTAACTGAAAAAATTTTGAAAATCGGTCCATAAACAAAAAGGCAGTCTGACCGTCATTGTTGGTTCTCCAAACGACGGAAAATTTAATTTTGATATATCTAGCTGAAAAAATTTTGAATTTTGAATATTATGGCCGTCCGACCGCCATTGATGTTTTATAATTAATTATGCTCCTTAATGATGGGAATGTTGTCAAAATATTTCAGCTTTCTATCTTTTATAGGAGCTGAGTAAATTCCATTTCCCCCATAGCGTTACGGACGGACTGGCAGACAAAGTGAATTATAGAGTAGCTTCGCTACTAAAAAGTGAATTATAGAGTAGCTTTGCTACTACAAACTTTGACGTAGTTAATCAACATATACGATTAACTCCAGCAAAGCTCAAAAAAAAGTTGAATAATACCTTGAATATTTTAGGCCATTGCTGTTTTGGAATGAGCTCCTAAAAAAGTAAAATATATTCTAGTATGGCATTGAAACCCATTAATAATAAACTGGAATATACTGGTTCTAAACAATACTGAAAAATCATGTATAGCATTGTAATACAGACAATTTTTCTCATATATATAAAAATCATAAAATTTATTCAAGTTTTGTTAGCCCGGCCCATGCGATAAATAACTATTATTATCTAACTTAGGTATTAAACATTAAAATTACATTTTGGATTTTTAGCGTTAGATTTCTAAATTTTTTAAATTGTCATAAAACGATGAATTATATAGATATTTACCGATGGATTGAAGATACTCATAGCCATATCCATTATCAAATTTATTCCTTTTTCCATTAGTCTTTCTAAGCTCATAAACTGAAATAGATAAAAAATTACAAAGGAATGGTATAAGGTTATGCAAAATAACCCCCAACCCACATTTACGTTTTATTACTATCTCATTTCTTGTGCTTAAAATACAGAAGGCTATCTGTCTGTCAGTCTGTTCGTATGAAGCTTAAGATCTCGGTAACTGCTCTAATCACCGCTACTGTTCCTATAGTGGTTTTAAGCTTTTATAACTTTTTTTTTTTTGGGGGGGGGGGGCACAACCCCAATCCCCCTTAAAAAGAAAAAATAACCCCCTCCCCCCAAATATATTTTGTAAGCACAAAGTTATTGCAGAACCAATTGGGCTTTAAAAATTATAGGTATATATTGGTAATGTGGTGGACCATGATGGGTCATTCTGATCAGACCAAATATATTTTATAACTCTAACAAAAGTTTATATTTGATAAAAAGAGTAGCACCTGTATAATAAGGTTAGCAAACTGTTGTTCATCTATCATGTTTTTCAAGATCTTCAGGCATGAGGTCTTTTCTAGCTCTTGGTAGAGGTAGCCTTAACAAGGATGACAACATACATAAGTAGCGAAAAAAATACTCTAGAGCAGTGTCATATAAATATTAAATAATCATTGGACTTGATAAAATAAATCACGAAACCTTTAATTAAAAAAAGCAGAGTGTAAGCTTCCAAAAGCCAATATAATTGTCTATAATATTATACATCTATTAAAATTATCTCATTTTGCATAGTGATGGAATAACAATGAAATTTAAAGCTAAATAGGCCTTTAGATCCACACTGCCTATTTTCATCCTCTAATTACCTTGATTCGTCTTCATTTTTTTGTCCATGCTCAAATCAGATTCAGATCTTTGCAAATACTGGACAATTTGCTGGGTTAGTTGCAGAAAAATGGTCCCATTTTCATCTATTAGTATCACAAAATTAGGTTTTAATAAAGGGTTACAGACAGGGTCGTGCTCAAAGTTTGCGAAGTTGGATAAACCTTGAAGAAGATGGTAAAGTAACAAACAACTCTGTATTGCTTTAAAAATGTTAAAATGAATAACAGTACAATTCTGGGTAAAATTCGACGAATCAAAACACAAAAACAAAATAATTTCAGAAAATTGTTAAAGGAACCCTGCAAGATATATACAAAATAATATTGAAATTTCCATCATGAGCCATGAAAATCTTTCAAAATTTTCATTGTACTAAAAAAATCATTTTGAAATGTCTGTAACTTTTTTGTTATTGAAGCTGGAGGCTTCAAATTTTGGTTATTGTGTCTATTCGTGGCAGTCTTTAAGTTTTTAAAGCGGTATATTTCTTGCAGGGTTCCTTTAATAGCCTGTGACCTTTAGTAGCGCAACTAACAAATATTAATTAAATTTGTAATGTTCCTGATTTATATTTCATATAGCTTCTCTCGGTAAATTCAAGAAAAATCTATAAAAAAAAGCAAGGAAAGTCAGATTTTGGGTCCGGTTTTGACATCCAGTTGATGTTTAAAATTGTAAAAGGTTCATTTCCCGGCCGAGGCTTAAAGGTGGCTGCCTTCTATTGTTTCTAATGAATTGTAACGCTCTTCAAGTATTTCTGTATTAAAAATAGATTTAAACCATCCCAAGACACGTTAAGATATTCCAAGTAGTTTTGGAGATCATTAACTAAACTAAACTCATTCATTGGAAGGATATAATCATGTAAAAGGTATAACCAATAAATGAAATAAATCTTAAATTATAATTGGGGGGTAAATTGAGAGGTCGTCGATGTTGCCCCCCCCCCCCCCAACGACAGCTGAAAATAACGTACAGGTTTCGTGATTTTTATCGAATTAATTTCGTTATTGGGATAAAAAACCTAAAGGCAGAATATCATATCAACGAACTGACAAAAATATTTATATATTTATTGAGTAGAATATTGTCGGAAACTATGGCTTCCAAATCGATTAATATCCACTGAATCAGAACTGGTTCTTAGCCATACTGAAAAATCATGTACAACATCGTATAATAGACAATTTTACAGATTTATAAAATCATCTCAGAGATAACAAAACTGTGTTTAATCTTATAATTTTTCTGTTTATTATCCGCGGAAAGCTGTCTATAATTCTATATAAATAAGAAACTATTCTAATTCTATCTTTTACCTGAAATGATTTTATGATAAAAATTGTGGGAGATTTTGTTAGTGTTTGAACAATTTCATTTATTCGGCTTCTCTCGTTTCCTATATTATAAAAGAACTCGTTCTAATCCAGCGGATGTTAATCGGTTTCAAAGCCAAACTGGAATAGTTATTTCTCGCATCGTATTATAAACGGTTTTCCGCGGATATAGAAAGTACAATTATGAGAATAAAACTAGTTTTTTTAGTCCCGTGGTGCCGAAGGCACCGGCTAAAAAAACTGGTTTTAATCTTATGATTGTACATTTCTATATTCGTAGAAAGCTGGATATAATACGATGCTAGACATAGTTTTTTCGTATGGATGAGAACCGGTTCCTATCCACCGGATTCAAATGAATACGAGAAAAAGTATTATGAATTTTCACACAGCACTGCAGGAGTATGATTATTTATCGTCAAATGACGTATTCCTCATTCCCTGTTTAGAAATCATTTGCACTCTAAACAGCTTTTAATCAATCTTTTATTACCGAAATGAAATAAATAACCACCACTATCACTAAAATGTTTATACTTTCTAACCAATAGTAAGACCAGGTTGTTCCTTCAAACTTTTCCTATTGGCTGATTAAGAGAGTGTACATCTAGATTATCTCAATTATTGAACTTAAAAAAATTATACTAACTATTTCTGATGCATGGATTATTAACAAGAATTAACAAAACAATTTAAATATTCTGTTCTAACCTAAAATTTACAGGTTTATTTGATCAAAATTCTACAATTACGAATGAAAGGATTTTAAAAGTTTTTTTTTACCTGCTAAAAAGTTGATCATTTCAGCAGGCATCAAGGTGTAAAATTCTTGACTAAAAAAGAAATCAAAGTTAAATTAATTTATTGATTTCTACACATTAAGTCAAGTCTTCCCTTGTTGTATGTATTATCAATCTTAACCCTTAACAGTCGGGCCCTAGCCGCACCTTAATCGGTTGGAGGGGGGGGGGGGGGGCGTTCAACGCCTTCCCCCTATTATCTCAGTTCCTATTAGAGCTAGCTAGAGGGCTGAAACTTTTTGTGCAAGTCCCCTGTTTGATAATGAATTTCCGACCTTAAGTAAGTCAAATTCAATTTTCGCTTCCTTCACCATTTTATTTAAAAACCTTTGTTTTTAGGTCCTTTCTTACTTAAAAATTTCAAACGGCTGTAATTTTCTTATTTTTGAAGCTAGAAGAGCAATTATTTTGCAGAAAATGTTTATCTTTGTGTAAATTTTATATTAGAAATAACAAAATATGAATTTCAGCAACCGCAGCTGTATTTGGCAGCTGCCATCCGCCGCAGTCAGCGGTCGGCGGGAAAACGGCAGGGGTCTTTATGAAATAGATAAACGAATAGAGCATTTTAACAAAAGTTTTTCAATCAAATGTTAGTTGTCTGATCATATGTTAATTTGCTTTTCAAACATAAAGTAGGCAAAGCGGTTCATGGAAAGAAAACGAAGTAGCGGGTTTCGTCGTTTTTCACAGTAGCTTTTCTCCTTTCCCTACAGGGCAATCATTAACATTTACCTTACCTAAAATAACCTACAAATCTATTGTGAAAATACGACTAAACCCGCTACGTTTTCTTTCCATAATCCGGCAAAACTTTAGTTCACCTTGCAAATCTAGTTTCCAGGTAGTCATACAAAGTCTGGCGCAGGTCCTCAAATTCCCCTTTAGAAGTTCTGCCAAGCAAAAAGTTTAAGTCTTAAAAATTTATTTTTGCCGGGAGGGGAAGCTTGATTTTTATGTAGCTAATTATTTTAGCTTTTATAGTGTTTATCTAAAATGTATACTGGCCTACCATTGGTAATTTAGTCTGAGTATCGGTCTATCATTGGTCATTTGTATTTTATGACGTCATTTTTTTATAGGCACTATACAGAGCTTCTTAATTATTAATGGAAGACAAAATAACCTCCCCTCAATATATTGTGCAAAATTTTGTCCTTTTTAAGGGGCTTAATTGTTTCTTTCATTGGACCAATGTAAAACTAATGTAAAACGTCCATAATCAGCTAATATGATCAAAGATATCTTTCATCAAACAGCAGGCATAAGGGATGGGAAACGTAGGAAAATATTATTTCAGGCCAATTTCAAGCCTAGGCCTATTTCTAGCCTAATAAACCAGTTTTGGGATGGCGCAGTCGTTCGTATAAAACACTAATGAAAAAGCTGTGTGTGTGTGTAGATAAAGTATAGAATCAAATTCAGGTAGCTAGTTTAAAGTAAAAAACATAACTTTTTATAAACCTATATATTAATTGCTTTTGTTAAAATGAAGTTTTTTCTCTTCCAAAATTTTTTTATCTTTTACTTTGGTAATTTGAACTGTCAGAAAGCTATCGTTGGGTTTCCCTCAGACAGATTTTAGTTTGTATTATTTGCATTTTTATTAATGAGTAAAAATTTGATTTGAAAATTTCATTGCTAATTAAAATTCAAAATAAATAAATTAATATGCACTTGGTTAACATTCCATCAAGTTCTTTGGATACTATTATGTAGTGATATATTTGTACTGTGTTGTATTGTACATATATTAGGGTTAAGGTGTTGTATCAATTCCGTATTAAATTTTTTAAAATTCAAAATACAACATCTAATTTATAAACTACCAAATGAAAATTCGGATCATGGAAAGAAAACAAAGTCATTCCTTAATTAGGACAGAAGTCACCTTCCTAGGAAGGACATAAGTAGCTTCCCTTATGTGAGAATTTGTTAGATGAAGGGCATAACTTGTCTCCCTTAACAAAGATTTTGCAAGATGAAGGACATAAGTAGCCTCCCTTCACCACACAAAACCTAGCTTTTTGGTCCTTCACATAGCAAAATCTTGCATAAAATAGTTTATCTGTCCTTCACATAGCAAATTCTTGCAAAACATAGCATTTATGTCCTTCACATAGCAAATTCTTGCAAAACATAGCAAATTCTTGCAAATCATAGCAAATTCTTGCAAAACATAGCATTTATGTCCTTCACATAGCAAATTCTTGCAAAACATAGCAAATTCTTGCAAAACATAGCATTTATGTCCTTCACATAGCAAATTCTTGCAAAACATAGCAAATTCTTGCAAAACATAGCAAATTCTTGCAAAAAATAGCAAATTCTTGCAAAACATAGCAAATTCTTGCAAAACATGGCAAATTCTTGCAAAACATAGCATTTATGTCCTTCACATAGCAAATTCTTGCAAAACATAGCAAATTCTTGCAAAACATAGCAAATTCTTGCAAAACATAGCAAATTCTTGCAAAACATATCATTTATGTCCTTCACATAGCAAATTCTTGCAAAACATAGCAAATTCTTGCAAAACATGGCAAATTCTTGCAAAACATAGCATTTATGTCCTTCACATAGCAAATTCTTGCAAAACATAGCAAATTCTTGCAAAACATAGCATTTATGTCCTTCACATAGCAAATTCTTGCAAAACATAGCAAATTCTTGGAAAACTTAGCATTTATGTCCTTAACATAGCATTTTGGTCCTTCACATAGCAAAATCTCACAAAACATAGGTTTTTCTGACCTTTTTCTACCAGGAGATCAGAACTAAATCAGAACACACATAACAAGAGTTTTACATAATTTACCCCTGCATAAATTATGATAATTCATTATTATTGCCCCCCCCCCCCCTATTTAAAATTTACCCCTGCATAAATTATGATAATTCTTTATTATTACCCCTCCCCCCCCCCTATTTAAAATTTACCCCTGCATAAATTATGATAATTTATGCTGAGTTAAATGTACTGTTTGAACTTCTATCTAACAGGATATGAGAACTGGGAGGTTGTGACACAAAAGAGGCCAGCTATGGTGCCATGTAGGAAAAGTGGCATTGCATTCTAGGGCCTAAAAGGCGTCATAGCTGGCCCCTTTTCAGTCCATCATATGACATGGGAAGGAGGTTGAGGAGCATTTTATGCAGTCTAAATTACCAAGAATGCAATGCCACTTTTCCTACATGGCACCACCTCCCATGTCATATGATGGACACAAAAGAGGCCAGCTATGACGCCTTTTAGGAAAAGTGGCATAGCATAGTGGAATTTAGGCTGCATAAAATGCTCCTCAACCTCCTTCCCATGTCATATGATGGACTGGAAAGGGGCCAATTGAATAATTGTTAATCTGAATGTACTATGTAAACACTCTTGTTATGTGTGTTCTGATAAAGTTCTCATATCCTGTTAGATAGAAGTTCAAACAGTACATTTAACTCAGCATAAATTATCATAATTTATGCAGGGGTAAATTTTAAATAGGGGGGGGGGGAGGGGTAATAATAAAGAATTATCATAATTTATGCAGGGGTAAATTTTAAATAGGGGGGGGGGGGGAAGGGGTAATAATAATGAATTATCATAATTTATGCAGAGTTAAATTATGTAAAACTCTTGTTATGTGTGTTCTGATTTAGTTCTGATCTCCTGGTAGAAAAAGGTCAGAAAAACCTATGTTTTGTGAGATTTTGCTATGTGAAGGACCAAAATGCTATGTTAAGGACATAAATGCTAAGTTTTCCAAGAATTTGCTATGTTTTGCAAGAATTTGCTATGTGAAGGACATAAATGCTATGTTTTGCAAGAATTTGCTATGTTTTGCAAGAATTTGCTATGTGAAGGACATAAATGCTATGTTTTGCAAGAATTTGCTATGTTTTGCAAGAATTTGCTATGTTTTGCAAGAATTTGCTATGTGAAGGACATAAATGCTATGTTTTGCAAGAATTTGCTATGTTTTGCAAGAATTTGCTATGTTTTGCAAGAATTTGCTATGTTTTGCAAGAATTTGCTATGTGAAGGACATAAATGCTATGTTTTGCAAGAATTTGCTATGTTTTGCAAGAATTTGCTATGTGAAGGACATAAATGCTATGTTTTGCAAGAATTTGCTATGTGAAGGACATAAATGCTATGTTTTGCAAGAATTTGCTATGTTTTGCAAGAATTTGCTATGTGAAGGACATAAATGCTAT
This sequence comes from Acartia tonsa, assembly GCF_053477335.1. Lineage (NCBI taxonomy): Eukaryota > Metazoa > Arthropoda > Copepoda > Calanoida > Acartiidae > Acartia > Acartia tonsa. Next base: position 45,827,524 of record NC_137268.1, read on the forward strand.
GTTTTGCAAGAATTTGCTATGTGAATGACAGAAATGCTATGTTTTGTGAGGTTTTGCTATGTGAAGGACAGAAAAGCTAAGTTTTGCAACTTGAAGGACATAAGCAGCCTTCCTAATGTAAGAATTTGTCAGACAAAGGACATAAGTCACCTCCCTTAAGTTAGATTTTGTTAGATGAAGGACATAAGTAGCCTTCCTTAGACCAATTTTCAGTGACTTCTGTCCTAATTAGGAATGACTTTGTTTTCTTTCCATGATCCGAAAATTCATAGCTACCTTCTTTCCAAAAAGTAATCCCGTTATTTTTTTTTTTTCTAAATGGCCCTTTTCTAATGTTTAACTCTAAGCAGATTTAATAATTAAGCTAATGTGATCTAACACCATTTATATTTATTTTTTAGTAGCAGACGAAATCATTATTTATTCTAGAATTGTCTGCTTCTAAAATTTCCTCCAATTGGTGATTGGTTGTTAAAAACAGGCCGATTCTTATTGGTTTAGAGCGATAGCTACTTGGGAGCGTCCGCCAGTTTGATGGGAATTTGTAATAGTTGCAATATCCCTTTAGAATCTAGGCCGGGACCTAATTAATGGCCAGGTTTCCTATCCCTTATCCCTGTCAAACAGAGGTTCTTACAAACAAGGGTGACAACATCCATAAAAGCTAAGCTCTAAAATCAGACGAAACAAACAACAATAACTTTTGAAGAGTGTAAAATCAGGTATATAAAATATTGATGAACTTGTTGAAAAGTACGTAAATTCAGTATTCGGTTTAAGGACATACCTACATGTGTACATGCTTCGCTCATACTTTTGTACCTTGTTGTTCTCTCAATCAGTATTCCAAAAATCAGATATATAAGATAATTATATCAAACAAAATTTTTTGTGAAAAAGTAAAAATCAGCATATTTTTAATGGATGTACGGATTTTTTGGTAACAATTATGTGTTGCTACGCTTTCGAAATCTTACCCATCTTTTATTGGAATCATCCTGCAAAATTTGAAATCAATAGGAAAATACTAAAATATCTAAATTAACGAAAAGAGTTTTGATGTTAAAAATAAAGAAAAAAACTTTCATAGCCAAACGGTAGGTAGCCTCAAAGAAACATAGGAAGACCCAACTAGCTTGTGTAGGATAGGTTCTAAAAATTAATAGATGCAGTTAATAAGAAATAGATAATGAAAAAGGTAACATAAATAAAAGGTTATATCTGTAACATTTTTATTTAAAATAAGTAATGTATCAATTGTATGACAAAGGGAATAGTATATTTCACAATATTGCGTAAAGTTGTGAAAAAGATTTCAGTCAAAGGCGAACTGTTCTTAAATATTAGTCTAATTATATTATGCTTTTGGTCCACATTTAGAACAGTTAGACTTAATAATCGCCTTTGAATGGAATTTTACAAACAACTTTAGGCAATATTGTGAAATCTAATATTTCCTTGGTCTTATTAACATGTATGCTAAAGCATATTGAAGCAGAGAGGTAAAGAACATTGGGCTGTTTATTACACTAGTCCCTAAAGTTTAATTATAACGTTTTCATATTTGGTTAGTTAATAACTTTGGGGACTTTTATTGAACTTTGAATGAATGGTTCATTAAATTGAATGTCCAAACGTTTTAACCAATAATTGTTGGCTAATTGTAATCTGTAGAAGGGGTTTTGTATCATCATTGGGGATGCACATCAATTTATCGACTATTGTCTTATCCCTTTAGCTGATATTAAAGATTTTTTATATTCTTACTTTAGTATTAACCAAAGTTTGTCAAGTAATGTGGGTAGGAATAACAGTTTCTTGTTCGAGTCCTATAAACATAATCACTTTTAGGACCAGCTTATAGTTTCCAATAAAAAAATTATGTCATTCAATACAAATGACCAATGATAGAACAGTATGCATTTTTCCATTAGTCAATTAAAATGTATGTTGGCCTATCATTGGTCATTTGTATTGTATGACGTCATTTTATTCGGCTCTGAAAGCTGCTTCTAATTTTCGGATGGGGACTTTATTAGAAATTTATGATTTTAAATCCTTATGTGCTAGCAGCTGACCCCGTAGCATCTAGAGGCTCTGTATAAGGAGCAGGGAAGTACATTCCATTGCAAGAAATTGCATACAGCTATGTGAAGCTTCCCTAAAATGGAGAACTTAGTCCACAAGTTCCGCAATCATAAGCAACAGACAAAAAAAAACTTACTACTTTTTATAATAGGATACCTGTTCTCTAAAAGTTACAAAATTCTCCAAAATCCTGAAAAAAAATCTTATGTTTAAAGATCAGAATTCAAGTGCTAAGTTTTCCTTCTCTTTTTGAGCTTGTCTTTTGTGTTAATTACAATTTATTATCCATGTAATATACTTATACTTTCTTACATTTCAATGTCAGCTTCATCAACTTGGTTGAGATCAACATTCATAAGTTGTGAGATGGCAACGTCTTCTGTCAGCTGGGTGGATCTCAGTTTGGTTTGAACCTCTAAAATATTTTTCTCTCTTCATATGAAAGTGGGTATATAAAGTTAAGCAAATCTGCACAAGAAATTTCTGCATTAAGAGTATTCTTTACAGACTGACATATTAAGAGGGGAAAGTTTTTAGATTGTCTTAGTAAAGAAAATCTTTATTAAAAAAAAGCAAAAAAACAAATATAAAATTTAATATAAAACATTGAATCTAAAATCATTACCTAGAAAATCATCTTTCTTTCTCTCAAACTTGGCTCCTTTGTAAAGATCTTTCTTTTTCTTTCCTTTATTTGATATGCGTCTTTTGGCTGAATCTCTAAAGGAATTTCAAAGGTTCAGTTAAATAAAACAGCATATAGCTACACTGTTAAAAAAGATGGAAAAGGCAGAGATGAATATTTAAATCTCAGCAATGACACTGCTGACCTTCAAATCAAAATGACAGTAGTAAGGAGTGAAACACTTTGGAAACACCTACCAACTCAGTGGTAGTAGTCAGTTTGCAATGCCAGTGAGCCAGTGGGTGTTTTTAAAGTGTTTCCAAGCTCACAACTGCCATTTTGATTTAAAGATCCCTGTTGTATTGGTAGCAATGGCAGTGGCATTAGCAGTGGCAGTGGCAGTGGTAGTGGCATTGGCAGTGGCAGTGGTAGTGGCATTGGCATTGGCAGTGGCAGTACTAAATGATTTAAAGACCCAGCTCAATATTCAAAGTTTACCTTTTATTTGACTTTTCTTTTGTCTTTTCTACAATTTGATCACTGATCATATACTAAATATAAAAAAAATCAACATTTCAATAATCAACTCACTACTTTCCATATTTTACAATCTAATATATGATGCGGCTATGTCCCTATCTATGTAATGATCAGCTGTTTACCAAAAATATCCAATAATACCAATAATTACCAATATAATTGGTTCTTTATATTTTTTTGGTGATTTTTCTTGGGAGGGTAGTGGTAACCTTCCCTCAAATAGCTATAAACCCTCAGAAGACCTAGGCTACAGCTACATAATAAAGGAGAACAGTATCGGTTCAGCGGTTAGTGGGATACTTTGGGACAGACAGATAGAGATCATTTCACTTTATCATAAGGATATTAAGGTAAAAAACAATATTCTGACATACTAGGTTATTAATGTGTTAATGATTAATCTACAAACAATAATCACTGATCAACTATCTAAGGTGATATGTTTGGATTTTCATTTAACTGAATTAACCACAAAGATTATCTCCTTTTGTTGTTACCTCAAGAGGAAGATAATCATCAGCATCGGGTTCCTTGCCACCAGATAATCCATAAACAACAAGCTAAATTTAAAGTTTTTAATGAGTACCCAGAAACAAGCTAAATAAAAAATTGTAATTAAGACCTAAACATAAATATGTCTGAAATTAATTTGGAAAACTCACACAATGATTTTTTGAAAATTATGTATCATACCAATTCATTCAGGAGCAATTTGTATGCCTACACCGAAAGGCAGAAAGAATTTACAGAGTTAAGACACTAAAAATCTATTGGGTAATCAGAGATTTCCAATAAACATACAAAATCTAAATCTGTGTATGTAATAAATATTACCCTTTAAATCTTTGTACAAGTACCTTGAAGTAGAGGCATGCATATTTTTTAATAGTGGATTTATAGAACCTATTTTTTTTCAAACAATAAAGACTAATAATGAGTATTTTTTATTTAAAATATATTTCGGAATGATACAGTTGACTTTGTACTTTTAAATTGGGTTGAGAAAGATTTCTAACTGAACTTTTCTTAAAATTTAAGATTACTTACCTTTCTTATATCATCTCTTAGTATAGTTTCGTTTCCTTCTGAATCTGTATTGATCAGAGGTAGAAAAGCAAATGCAACAAGTTTACCCTTTTTCTTTTCTTCATACTGAAATATGAAAAAAATCAAAATGCTCAAATGCTGTTTATTTATTATATGAAATAAGATTAAAAAAAAAACTACCTACCTTATAGATCTTGAAAACAAAGTGACATTCTTTCCAGTACTAAATAAAATATAGAATTATTTAACCAGTGCAGTTTAGCATAACTATAAATTGAGGAGTTAAAAAAAGGTTTGTTCGACTAATTTTAGGTTTGAGGGTTATTTTTTTTGCGTAATTCTGTAAAGTTGGATGTTGGGTTGTAGTTAAATGCTCTTATTAAGTCAAACTGTTCTTAATTATGAATCATGTCATTTATATACATTTAATTGGTTAAAATTAAGAACAATTTGACCTAATTAGAGTATTTGACTAAAACCCAATAGCAAACTTAACGGAATTCCACAAAAATAATTACTCTCTTTATCAAATCCATCTTACTGATCACTGACGAAAAAAAAGCATAAATTTTACAAATAACGATTGGATTGCAATTGGTTTTAATGTCAGTAATAAACCCTGAGTTTAAAAACCAACTACTGCACCACATGTAAAATAGATTTAAAATAAAAGTAGAATGGTTGAATTTAATGAACCAATGAAACATCTGGCCCTGGGTTTATTGTGCCAATATGATTACCATAGGTATAAATTAAATAATATATATTCACCTCAGGAATATGAACAATAAATGTTTCAGTCCAATCTGTCTGTGACAAGCTATTTGTTGTGTAATGACCAGTTACACTTCCTTTATACAGATGATTAATATCAATTTCTATCTTTAACTTAAACATGAAACTTAAACATTTGTAAAATAATACAATTAAATAATATGTCACCAATACATGTATCATGAGGTGTAGGGTGTAAATATATATAAAACAAGCAAACTAATGCAAACTAATAAATATGCAATCCAAGGATCAATTGTTTCTTGTTTAGGGTAAAAAGTTTGAACGGTTGTAGGATTCCTGATGTTGCAATTAAATTGGCAACAATATTAAAAGAAATTAGGCATCTTGTTTTCAAACATAATTAGTGTAACCTGCTAAATCAATTGCTGAAGGTAGGTAGGTGCCATCTTTCATAAAAACATATGCCTCGATCCCCATATCACCAGTGTCCCCGAATACACTGAAGTTCTCTGGATAAAAAAAGAAACTAATTCTCCATTAGGTCATTTTGAAACATTCTGTGTTTAACTTTAATGCTTATGACTGTGAATGTTATCACTACTAAATAGTACAACAAAGTTCAAGATCCTTTTCAGGGAACATCATATAATAAGCTCACTGTATTGGGGACAACTGCAATACTAAAATTGGCAAGGACCTATATTGGGACAGACGATTTAAGGCAATAGTTGATGAAATTTAGAGTTAATGATTGAAATATTGACTACATCAAAGTCCCTCTACTCAAATGAAAATTGTTACTTAATCTAATTTTATTAAGAAGGTGAACCTCATGAGTCAATAGGGTTTAAATATTTAGATTCTTAAAATAAAATACCTGAAATTTTTCCCTTGAGGATAGTGACATACAATCTATTGGTATGTTCAGAGATATGGACTGGGTCATTCTTTCTCATCACATAATCATCATTCTAAATGTATACAATCTATTAGTATATTCAGAGATATGGACTGGCTCATTCTTTCTCATCACATAATCATCATTCTAAATGTATACAATCTATTAGTATGTTCAGAGATATGGACTGGGTCATTCTTTCTCATCACATAATCATCATTCTAAATGTATACAATCTATTAATATGTTCAGAGATATGGACTGGGTCATTCTTTCACATCACATAATCATCATTCTAAATGTATACAATCTATTAGTATGTTCAGAGATATGGACTGGGTCATTCTTTCTCATCACATAATCATCATTCTAAATGTATACAATCTATTAGTATGTTCAGAGATATGGACTGGGTCATTCTTTCTCATCACATATTCATCATTCTAAATGTATACAATCTATTAATATGTTCAGAGATATGGACTGGGTCATTCTTTCACATCACATAATCATCATTCTAAATGTATACAATCTATTAGTATGTTCAGAGATATGGACTGGGTCATTCTTTCACATCACATAATCATCATTCTAAATGTATACAATCTATTTGTATGTTCAGAGATATGGACTGCGTCATTCTTTCTCATCACATAATCATCATTCTAAATGTATACAATCTATTTGTATGTTCAGAGATATGGACTGGGTCATTCTTTCTCATCACATAATCATCATTCTAAATGTATATAAAATATTTGTAGTTAATAAAAGAAAGGGGGTCATATTTCGCGTATTTCCCGTAGAGTTGGGTTTTAGTCAAATGCTCTTATTAAGTCGAACTGTTTTTAACTATTTCCAAATGTATATATATATAAATGAAATTGTAATAATTAAGAACAACATTTAGTAAAAGTTTGAAAGAAAACGTAAAAAACCCAGAAAATTTCATAATGGTATTTAATAAAATATATTGAGCAAACAATAGTTATTTATCTTATCTTATTAAAGACTGATTAAAACCAGTATAGTTAGCTTTGAGGGCCCCAGGCTAACAGAACTTAACTGGTATTATTTCTTTTTTGTATTCGTGGAACATTGTCTGTAATACGATGCTATATGTATATGATTTTTTAGTATGACTGAAAACCGGTTATATTACGGTGGATATTAATCTGTTCCGAAGCAATACTGGAAAGCTAATCATAATCTTATAGTTGACTGTCTAAATACTAGTTAGACTAAAAAACAGAATAATAACAATACCTCAATCATTGATTGCTTAATTTTCTTATATTTGAAAATCATAGCATGATCTTCATGTTTATTATCCTTGTGGCCGAATTCAAGATGTCTTTTTATGTACTCCCTGAAAATAATTACTGTTAATTGTTGATATATTCAATTATGAAAACTATGAATACTTTGACTCATTTTTCTGGTATATAATAAGATATGAATGAACCCCCACTTATTAAACCACTACCATGGCGCAACACATAGCACATCCGGTCGTTATTGGGTAGGTGACAGGTTCGAATCTATGCTTGACACCACGTCATAACTAAAGGAGTTTAAAATATTACTGCTAAGGCCGGTGCACGACACTAATAGTTAGAATAGGGGGAATGATTTTGCCCAAAACAGGCGCAACTTATTACTATGCATAGTTAGGACTCCCAGACAAAGGTCGTGTAATCAACAAGTTAATTAAATTGTAATATCTCAATATTTCTATAAACTTTGATCAACTTTTTGATCATCCAGCTTACATTTGTTACAATGAAATTTCAAGGAATCAAAACGTTATTCAAGTTATCTGATAAATAATATATTGATAAGTTATCAAAAATCAAAGCACTCCGGATCGAACAACAAGTTTTAATGTAAACTATTGTTAATGAAATTTCATTGTAAGAGATGTCAGCTGGGCAATAATGATTGGTATCAAGATTACCTGAGAGACACAGCTTGATCCTTGTATGGATGTATGTAAATATAATTACTTTTCTTGCTTTCATCCTAAAATAATAAACAAGGATGACAACATAAGTTGCAAAGCACGAAATATTGGATATAATTACAAATTGATTTGTAGAGCAGATTTTCAGTGGCCATATAAAAGGAAAGGAAAGTGAGAGAGAAAAAATCTTTAAAAACAACTAATCAATATGCCTTTTGTAACTTGACCGACATACCATGTAAGATGAATACTAGTTAATGATGTCTTTAAAAGTTCAATTTCTATCTTTAAGGTGGAACCTATTAAAATTGACTCAGATTAAGAAGTCAAAAAATTAACCAATGAGAGGCCACTATAAATTTTATCATTGATCAATTACAGTGTATACTGGCCTCTCATTGGTTATTTTTTTCTGACGTCATAATCTGAGTCAGCTACTGTTGCTAGGTTCGTTGTGGATAAATATAAATATTTATTTTTGGCAATTTCGAACATCTTTGTTTATACAAAACCTACCAGATCTTGAATCCTGATGTGACCAAAAGCATAGCATTTGTTACATTTAGAAACAATGTCTTCCACAACTATCAAAACAACGAGATGTCCATCTTCGGTGGCTAAAAAATTATATGTATATGTTTTTTTTTCTATATGGACTACTTGTGGCTTCGCCTCTAAAGATAGGATTGAGGGTTGGGGAGTCTATTAATTTACATGAACTGGTCCTTGACTTCATTAAATTTTTTTTCAAGGAAGGGTTGTTTTTCACTTGATGTCTTAGACCCCAGAAAAAAAATCTGTTTCATGGTTAGCGAGATCTTAACCCTTACAGATTGGGCCCCAATTCCCACCTTAATAGATCGGGGGGGGGGGGGGGCTCAAAGAGCCCCCCCTCTATCTCGGCTCCTGGTCACTGGTCGCCGGAAGGGAAAAGCAGTTTTTTGAAACAGGCTCTCTGAGATTATTACAGATTCTGATATATACATATATAGACTAATGAAAAATGCAAAAAACGAAATCAAAAGCGTTCCTTCTTGGGAGAAAATCCGGGAAAAAGATTTTAGCTATTTTTAACCTAAAATTCACAATGTCAAGCCTGCAAAGAAATATACAGACATTTCAAACATGTCATTGCTCAGCACCAAGAAGTGGTAGAAAAATGCTACGCATACCATTGGAAAGCTCATAACCTCTAGTTTTCATATTGGTATATAACGTTTTTGTACTATTATTATTTTTGGAGCTATCCTCTGAAATATACACAAGTTTAATAAATGCAATTTTTTTTTGAATTTTAAGTTTGATACTTGTTACACAAACCTTTTTAAAATTGTATTGCTTAGCACCTAGGAGTTATATAATTATTTTATATAGGTATATTTATATATTTTTGGTGCTTTCAATTTTAGCTTAATTAAAAATAGTCTTTGAAATGTGTATAGTTTGTAGTAAGAACCAAGGAGGGAGGTGGGGGGGGGGGGGGGGAGTTTATACACTTTTTGGCAATGAAATTCAGTATAAAATTTTGCTCTGGATGTTTTTGGGCTTGTTGTTAATAGATATTAACATGATTCTTTATGTAAGATCTCTTATATGATTAAATCTACCAGAATAAATATTAAAAATTGAATTTTGGCACTATCTTTCTAGGGGCTAGTGGGGTAATTCAGCTTCAAAACACTAACATCTAAGGTCTGAACTTATTTTTAGAGATATCAAACTAATTTTTTGTAAACTTTGTTTTGCATAATTAAGCTAAGTAGTTAATAAAGATTTAATATTGCCACTTTCCTTCTTGGTACTAGTGGGTTTTAACACCCCCCAAAACACAAATATTATAAGTTATGAGCCTATCAAGATGATTTTTTTGATTTAAAATTTATTCTTATAATTGAGATACATAGCCACTAAAGATTTTGCCCTGGCTGTTTGGACTTGTTGTTATAGTTATCAAATGATTTTTTTTTTTAAATTTTCTTATATGATTGTATCTACCTGTAAAACTTTAAAAATTTTATTTTTGGCTCTTTCCTTCTAGGGGCTTGTGGGGTAAAAAGCCAATAAAACACTAAAATTATAAGCTATGAGATTATTTTAAAAGATATCAAGCTAATATTTCTAATGTAAACATTTTTCACATAATTGAACTAAGTAGCTATTACAGATTTCAATTTAGCACTTTTCTTCTAGAGTCTAGTGGGGTAAAACATCCCCCAAATACAAATATTGTGAGTTTTGAGCTTATTTTCAAAGATATCATGTTGAACTTTAATGAATGATTATTTAGTTCAGTTATTTAACAAAATCATCCCACTATTTTTTTTTAAAAGCCCAGAACTTAAAGTTTTAGTAGTTTTGGGGGCAGTTTCACCACACTAGCTCCTAGAAAGATTAGTGGCTATGTATCTCAATTATGTGAATAAATTTTAAATTAAAATAATCATCTTGATATCTTTAAAAATAGGCTCATAACTTATAATTTTAGTGTTTTGAGGGGCTGTTATGAACTGCTAGCCCCAAGAAGGAAAGTGCCAAAATGAAATCTTTAGTGGCTAATTAGCTCAAATATGCAAAAAAAAAATAAGTTCAAAAATTTTGCTTGATATTTCTAAAAATAAGTTCAGACTTTAGATGTTAGTGTTTTGGAGCTGTTTTACCCCACTAGCCCCTAGAAGGATAGTGCCAAAATTCAATTTCAAATATTTTTACTGGTAGATTTAATCATATAAGAGAATCAGGTAAATATCTATAACAATTAACAACAAACCCAAAAACATCCATTTTATACTTTTATTTTATACTTAATTTCATTGCCTATAAGTGTATAAACTCCCCACCCCCCCTCCCTCCTTGACTCTTACTACAATGTCAAACCACACACATTTCAAAGACTATTTTTAATTAAGCTAAAATTGAATGCGCCCAAAATATACAGATATACCTATATAATAACTTCTAGGTGCTAAAGAATTTTTAAAAGGTTTGTGTAACAAGTGTCAAACTTAAAATTCAAGAAAAAACTGCATTTATTAAACTTGTGTGTACTTCAGAGGATAGCTCCAATCTCCAAAAATAATAATAGTACAAAAACGTTATATACCAATATGAAAACTAGAGGTTATAAGCTTTCCAATGGTATGTGTAGCATTTTTCTACCACTTCTAGGTGCTGAGCAATGACATGTTTAAAATATCTGTATATTTCTATGCAGGCTTGCCAATGTGAATTTTAGGTTAAAAATAGCTAAAATCTTTTTCTCGGATTTTCTCCCAAGAAGGAACGCTTTTGATTTCGTTTTTTGCATTTTTCATTAGTCTATATATGTATATATCAGAATGTGTAATAATCTCAGAGAGCCTGTTTCAAAAAACTGCTTTTTCCTTCCAGCGACTAGTGTGGTACAGATAAAGACGTAAAATTTTTTTCTTGTGGTTCATGTGTATTTTTAGAGAAAATTACTTTTTCTAGTCATAGCAGTCAGACCGCTCCTTAGCCGCTTTTTAGCGGCCAGCCGCTAAATTTTAAAACAGCTGTAGAGCGGCCAATTTTGCAGCTAGGATGACCAAATTTTAGGACGAACTTTTATTTTTCATAACAAAAAAATTACTTTTTCTGATCATCGCCGAAAAACGGCAAATAACGGAAACCGCCATTTTCGGCAGTTACGGCGGTAAAACGGTGGTTGGCGGCGCAAATTAATATTTTTATCTGTTTATTATTGCTCAAGGATTTACAAAAAAAAATTATAGGTCTCTAGCTGTAATAGAAGCCACGATATTCATGATATATGTCTGTAGTAAAAGCCGGACAAAAATTGGTCATAAAGTCGGTCAGGGAGCGGTCAAACGGTCATAACACCACTTTTCTCAGATGGTCATTGATATCTAAGTATTCACCAAAAAAATTTTAGGTTTCTACCTTATACACAAAAGTCATAATGTAGAAATTAAGATTTATTTAGAATTTTTTCAAATTTTTTTTGCTACCCAACCGACTTTGACCGGACACCACGACCGACACAGACCAGATATCCTAATAAAATCAACTCTTGCCGACGTATAATTACTAAACTTAAAAAGTCATGAAGTTACAGCTCTCCATCTTACCTACAAAAAAATGAGATTGAAAAAACTAGAGGGGGGGGCTCTTTGAGCCCCCCCCCCCCCCCGATCTGTAAGGGTTAATAGACAAACGTACTAACAAATGTTTTTTTTTGCCTTCTTTGATAAAAACATGCCAAGTACACTATAATTTGTCATTTGTGTGGCATTAAACACTAGGTTAAAATCAAAAGGACACAAATTATATACCATTCTTGCAGAGAAAGAGAGCGAGGACAATGGGCTGTTTATTACATTAGACCCAAAGTTTTATAAAAAAATGCTTTCTTATTTATTAGCTTAACAACTTTGGGGATTTTAGTGAATTTTGATTTCTTAAATTGAGTGTTCAAACCTTTTAACTACTAATTTTAATGTACATAAGGGATAATTGAGTGTATCATCATAGGGGATGGACATTTATCGGCCATTGTCTCATCCCTTTAGAAGAATGCGATTCCTGCATACTTAAAACTTTAAAATCTTTAAGAGATACTACGCATCAAAAAAGATCTTACTTGGAAAAAGAATTTTCTTTTTGGCAAATAGATTATGTCCAGCTGCTAGTTGAAATCTACTGTAAGTGTAAAACTCTGAAAATATAATTTATATTTCTTATAAAAATGTTGATTTCCAATGATTAAATATTTAACAGGGTTCGGCATCCTTTACAATTTAAAAAAATCAGATTGAAGTCTGAATATTTAACGATCCCTCTTTAAAAAAAAATCAAACTGAAGCTTAGTCTTGGAAAACGCGCGTCTGCTGAGATATTTAATAATACATAGTTCAATTTCATGAAACAAGAGATGACATTTTTTGACGATAGAATTTCCCAAAGGAAAGCTTTATCTAAAGAAATTTAACATTTTCTGACTTTCCCGTCAAAATGTAAACATTTTCTTGTCAATATTGTGGTAGGATTATTCAAGCATCGTGTTATGCTAATATTTTCCTAATTAAGAAAATCCTGAAATATCTTTTTACCTGAAACAAATCCTTCAGCTTCCCTGAAAAGAGCGAGGTGCATGTTCACATTCCCTTCAGGAAAATGGAGCTTTACTTCACTTCCACTGAAATACAAACATTTGCCAAGAGAAATATTCACAAATTATGCTATCCAATATTTCGCTATGTCTGTCCGTTAGTCAGTCGTAACACTGTGGGGGAAATGTAATTTTTTCGGCTTTTATTGAGAAATAAAATTGAAATTTCAAGTGAAAATAAAACACAAATTTCTTGTAGAAAATGCAAAAACCCTAGGGGGGGGGGGGGAGATAAAATCTTATCTTTTCAAATTCCTGGTTCAATCTAACAAAGTTTTGTACAAACTTCTCAACCAATAAGTTTAATCTAACGAAAAGTAAAACTACTTACGCAAAATTGAGACAATGGTACAAACTTCCTTTATCTTCTTCTGGAAGATTTCTAGAAATAAAAATGGAAATTAAGATGCTTAAGATGCTAGGTATTCACAATTATGGTTAGTGAATAATGAGTCAAACGGAATAACGATGATGCTTCTCTATATGTCTGTCTGTCCTTCTATCTGTACAATTAGGGTGGTTTTCTCTTTTATCTTACATTTTTGGTTTCCATATGGTTTTAGCTTTGCAACCAATTAATTATCGGGTGAGGATAAAGATGCCCTTTTTCAGATAACCATCATTAGTATTCTGTGCACATAATTAATTAACAATACCTTAATTGATTGATTGATTAGCCATAGTTTCTTGGGGTTTGGACATAAGTAGTCATGGAGTAGACTGAGACACTTTTGTAAAGCCACAAGGGCTATCATGCTCCACGTTCTAGCAAATTATGACTTGACCCTAACTCAAGAGAGCTACTCTTTATTACCTTAATCTCACTGAGTATAGCAAGTGTCCCAAATTAAGTCACCGTAATGAATGATGCTCTTTGCAGAGGAGCCTGGGATAAAGGTAGTACTGATATTATGTACATGACTATTGAGTATCCTAACTTAATCAATAATCCCCTTCTTACACAACCAGGGGAAGTTGGATGATTATCATTGCAAAGAAAAATTTGAGTCAACACAATTGAACTCATTATTCTCACCATTGCAGCTCAGTGTGTTACCACTGAGATACAACGCCCCTAACTAACAATACCTCAATTGGTCTGGTGTTTCATAAATTTTGAGAAGATCAAAGAAGTTCAGGTTATAAGCATCTATAAGTTGACCATGCTCGTTCAAAACTGCAGAGTCCCTCCAGTTGGCAGGGAAGTCTAAAATTAAGGGATAAAACAATATGCGATAAATTGATGAACTAATCCAATTAATACAATTGATTGAATTGTCCCTGTATTTCAATTATTTGTTGACAAGTTTTGGAAATTAAAGGGTTTTAAAGCCAAATTTAATTTTTGTAATGACTCCTCATTTAAAGCGAAGAGATGGTGTTTATAATACTTTTTGTATCAAGATATTTTATTTTTCAAATGTCCTCTCTTCCCTATAATTACACTGGATTACCGTTTGGCTATTTGATTCTATTGTTGACATTAAGGCCTGAATCACATTAGATGTTAAAAAAGGAAATCAATAATCTCACTATAAATAAATAGTACATACTCCATATAATCTAATTAAAATGTATTCCAAGTGAAATTAATCTTCAGAAAAAAAACATTTATTTTGATAATTACCATAAGTTTTAAGCAAAACTTGATCATTAAGTAGGCTCTTGTCTCTTGTAGATACCTTGTTCAACAACTTTGGCCTTCCCCTAAATTAGATATCAAAGTAAAAAATTATAAAATGTTTCCTTTTTTTAAGATCTGTATAATTATATAGCGCTTAATACATAGGGTTCTTAAATCGATGAAATTTGGTTTTATTCCTACAGTATTATGTTTTGCAGTACATTTTATTACATTTAAAATCACGAAACCTTTCCATATTGAGAAAAAAATAAAACGAACTGTGTTTGAAACAAGAATACAAACATCCATAACTAACATAGCTCACAAAGAAAAGGGAGTTTGATTCTTGCAAACAATTCTACAGGAAAATTTCCTCACAACCCATTTTTCTTTTTTTCTACCCGGCCCTTCTTACCCACTCCCTTTTAGTTACGTCAAAACCAGTTATATTCCAACTTTACCCCAACAAAATATCAAATTCAATTGGAATTAGATGGCTGAATAGCAGCCCCTGAAGATTATCAAAATCTTCAATTATATTCAATTCACATTACTTGCCCTTAAATTTATAGTATATCATACTGGAAAATGAACGGACAGACATTGTGAATGATAGAGTAGATTTATAGTTATGTTTAAGAAACTTACAAATGAAATTTAGCCAGACTTTCCCAAGACTCTTGAAACTCAAGCAAAAAGTTGTTCTCATCAGGCCTAAATAATAATCTTCCTTTTTAAAAAGTACCAGGATGTCTGTGTATCAATGTGTCTGTATGTGAGCTCATTGCTAGATTCAAATGGTTCTCCTTAACAGCGTAGCTTCTTATTTGCCCATGTAAATTTTAGGAGGCTTCTCTAGAGAGGTAGTCGCTAGTAATATATAAAAGTAGTAAGGTTTATTTGTTAGTGTACAGAACCTATTAGAATATTCATTTTAGGAAAGAATCACACAGATCATGATATGGTTCAAGGCTATTCTATTTTTGAATATATATCTTTGGATTGTTTGGGGCTATTTTACTCCTCTTCCGCCCCTATATGATAGGGACGCAGCAAATAAGGATAATGTGCGTTTATAAAGCTGAAGTGAAATAAAATTCTCATGCTAAATTGTAACTTTGATTTTCCTGGTGGCTTTGTAAGTTGGACCTATAAAGAATCTTATAACCAATGAGCAATAACTCCAAGTCTTTTGTCCGTAAATATCTTTACAACAAATGATAGGCTGCTGAAATTTATTTTGATGATTTTTAATGCAAATTAAGCCAATGCAAATAATGTGATTACCTTAATTAATTTATTATTCCTTTATCATGTACTCTAATAAAGTGAAACTTGTAGCTGACAAATATAATGATCCTCTCATCCACCTCCTTTACCCAATCCCCTACCCTCCTGACCAATATGTGATGTCCATGTTAGGAACCTAAATTGACAACGATTTTCCTCTGTTATAACATGCACGTATATTCTACATCCAGTCTTACCT
The DNA here is from genome assembly GCF_053477335.1 of Acartia tonsa. Taxonomy (NCBI): domain Eukaryota; kingdom Metazoa; phylum Arthropoda; class Copepoda; order Calanoida; family Acartiidae; genus Acartia; species Acartia tonsa. The sequence continues at coordinate 45,843,682 of NC_137268.1, forward strand.
CAAAGTATTGACATAATAATGTTGAAAGTCCTTGTTTAACTCCGCTAAAGTTTGAGCAAGGTTCTTCTCTATGTCGTCTTCTTCCTAAAATTTAAAGATAGTCAAATGTCGTCTTTGTATTAAAGAAATTTGTGGGAATTAAAAAATAGAACTATTACAATAAATACAGACAACTACCTAGATCCAGTGTTGGGGAATTTTTTCATATGCTAGCACTTCGATTTAATCTCTTTTGTAATGACTTTGCTGTGTTAATATTCCCAACATTATTGGCTGATATTCAAAGACCAAATCGAAAGTCGGCGTAGGGTCCACGAGGACACACATTTATTTAACCCTTTCCCCCTATATTGTTTAACTCTAATACTATTACTATGAAAAGCCTGCCATTAAAAAATAATGAAAAAAATAAACAATACCTTTTTAAGAGGGTGTAAATAGTCGGATGGAATATAACCTCTAAATCCTGTTGTAAACTTTTCTACATAACACCAATCCTAAATTTTAAATTAGAAGATTTTGTATTATAATAGAAAATCAAATGGGAGAAAATATAGTGGCGAAATTTCATTTTAAGTGTTCTTGTATGTCTATCCTCCACTCTGTATACTACAAGGGTGGCCAATTTACATTTCTTAATCTTCACCATATAAACATTTGTAAATAAACAAAAACACTTCAACATTATTTTTTTTGAATTTAAAAAATCCTCCAAAAATAGTTTAATACCTTTCCAGGACCTATAAGAAAGGAAAAGAAATTCATATCTGTATGGTCAGGAAGATTCAAAGTTACACTCAAACAGACAGACAGAACAATATCATGTTACTTTTATACAAGGATTGTACCTTATTGACAGTTTTGAGAACCGCCACCTTGTCGCCAGGTAGGAAATACGGGTCCCCAGGTCTTTTACCATTCACTCCAGATACATCTAAAAACAGTGTTGGAGGTCGGTTTCCTTCAAGAAGCCTAGTCGAGCAAAGAAAATACCATCCTATTATTTTGGTTGGTTTCTTAGAGGGCAGGGGCTATGCATAACAAAAGCAATTTTGGAAGATAATAAATAGTTATCCTTGTAAATTCTCAAAAAAGAAATAACTAGCAATTACTAATTAAAATGTTACTCATAAAATTACACACTAGATTCATTATATTAGTTTAATATAAAAATATTAGCGGTTACACACCTAGAGGCCTCCTAGGGCACGTGGCGGAAAGGGGTAGGGGTAATATACCTCATTATAGTTATAGTATTTCCTTAGACCAATGAGAAGCTTCATTTAAAAACAAGAGCCAGATTGGTACAGCAGTTAGCGATATTATTCGGTATTGACAAAAAGACACAAAGACAGACAAACATCATGTTACTTCTATACAAGGATTTACCCTGAAAAAGAAATTTGACCACCATACAATTATTTTTGTTCTTATCACATAGCTTCAGTAACTTTTTATCCACCATTTTTCTATGATTACTTCTAAAACTAATATTAAAACAAGTCTGATATTATCTATAAAAATATGACTCCTTAAAAGGCCTACTAATGAAAAAAACCCATAAATTTAACAAGAAAAGTTAATTTCCAGAAATCACGAAACCTTTTGTTTAAATATATACTTTGATTTTGCTTATATTGAATCAAAATGTATTGAAAATTAAATAAAATTAATCTAGTTATTTATGTATCAACTTATTAACTACTCTTACTAATATAATTAATACTGAAACCTATTTTCTTATCAACTAAAATTTGGTTTCCTGTTATTTTCTTGATATCATGATATATTGGCGAAACACAAAAATAAGCATATAAAGAAGGTACATTGTAAGTTTTAAATGTTCACCTTATACTTTGCCATTTAGGTTGATCCTATAGAATTTATTAGGCAAGCCTTGTAATTAGGGTACCCTAGTCTTACTTAACCATAATATCAATGCAAGTCTAAGGAACCCATAACTTTAAGCCTACAAAATTATATGGGATTTGGCTTATTTTATTGTAAAGTAGCTGTGCTAAAAAAATTACTCTCAAAAATTCACATAACATGCATCAACCCGTAAGTTCATTTTTATGATGATTTTTATATCTTTTTTTTACAAATTCTTTGTTCAGATTTTTTATTACAGAATACATCATTATACTTCAATATTTTAAAATAAACAACAAGCTTTAATATCCAGAAAATCCAGGTAAGACATCGAATTTACTGGCCGAGCTTGGTTCTACGCCAGTGACGACTCTTGGCATTGTAGCGGATCTTGTTGTTCAGCTTCATCCAGGTTCACTGAGGGATGGGGGAGATTCTACTTCATCTTTTTGGTTAATATCAGCTTAATACGAAGGGTCTTGCTGGCGGCCATTTTGGCACACTTGGTTCTGTTACTCTATTTTTCTTATATGACTGTTTTTAATGAGTTTCGCTTTCATAGATATTGTCATTCTTATTTTAATATTCGAATAATATATCCTTTTCTAAAATTAATTGAGGCTTAATTTGTCAAATTGTCAAATTTCGTAAAAATTCAAATAAATGTTTAATATTTGTGTAATTTATTCAAAATTATTCCAGAATATTCCAATTTGTTGGATCATTAATTTTCAAGGAATTATCCTTTGGGATACAATATCCTTTTTTTTAAAATAATAGGGTTCTGACAAAATTTGTTTATCTTTACTTAAATGAACAGATAGTATTTTGTTATATAAAGGGCAATGATTATCATTTATTGTTTGGAGAAGTCATTTGATTGATCCAGTTACAGAAAAGTATCATTAAATTACAAAAGCTTGAACAATAGAAATAGCTGTTGCTTTCACTTAATAAATGTATGGGTATAGTTGTATAACCCAAACAACTACCTGGCCCAAGTGGTGGGAAACGTTTTCGTCTGCTCTAGCTAATTACTTTCTGTTCCTTCAACTTGGATGAGTTAATATTTCCAAAGCTATTGGTAGATATTAAAAGACACAATTGAAAGTCGGCAAAGAGTCCCTACCCCGTTAGATGAGTTACATATAGCTCGTGCCCCCTCTCTTCGTCCAATTTAATTTTAACTCAAACCTTGACCATCAAACTACCATTCCCCATTCTTTATTTTTAAAGTTGGTTTCTTTCCTTTCAATAAAAAATGGTAAGTGTACTTTTAGAACATTTCAACAACAGGTTGATTAGTTTTTCTTATTTGAAAACTTTGGAACAAGCCTAATTTTTCAAATATTTTAAGGTGAATGTGTTATAACAGTTTAATTACGTAGAATAACAAATTACTTGTTGTTTTATTCCCTTTCATATTTCAGTTTTTAAACATATTTACCTTTTTTTTAAAATAAAAAAAACAAATTTCAGTTCAGAATAAAAAAAATTTCTACTTTATAAAGTAATAAGTTTTACTTATATGTATTGTGTATGTCCTGGAAGATCTTATAAACTGCTGAAAAGAAAGGTTTTAGGTTATTTGGCGAGAGGACAATCCTCACCACCCGCAGGGTCTAAATTATTCATATATAAAAAGAATCAAGTATTCCTCAACGTTATTCAAAATGTTTTTCTTTTCATTTATTCATGCTCTTAAGATATAACCGTTTATTTGAACATTTTCTTTGTTAATTACCATTAAAGCAAGAATAAAAAAATTGTATTTTAAAGGGTATTAAAAAATCTAGATACCTTCATTCCGCACGCTACTGATTTTAATTAAAAAGATTAATTTTCTCCTTGAAATTTTTTTAAAAAAACTGATTAAAAATGAGTCACCCAAAAAGTAAATCCCTTTTGTCTCTTGGAAAATTGTCTCGCGCACTGAATATAAAAATATACAATATTTCTACATTCAGTGCGCACAAAATAGCTAATTTTTCGCTGGTTTTTAAAAATATAATTAATTTACAATGCTATGTTTTTGAATACCTAGAGAGAAAGAAGAAACACTATAATCTAAACATTTTTTACTAGAGGAAAAGTCACAATACAAACAGAGAAATAAGAATTGAAACAAATCTTCAAAACATTTGGCTTAAATTTTTCTACTTTTTAACAATTTTCTAAAAACACTTAATTTAGTACTTGATTGGAATAATAATAATTTCAGGGCGACATGGCACAGGTATATCCTCCCTTATTGAAGTAACAGGATAAGTGCATCTTTATTGGGAGAGGTTACTTACCACCACCCTCTCAAAAGTAATTACCCCAAAACTTAAGAACTAAAATTGAAAGTGGGTGGTTCGACTCCCCCCCCCCACCACCGCCCACTTCAAGATCGACCCTAGAGGCTTCTAGGGGCGTGGCCAATAGTAAAGTAAAAAGAAGTAAGGTATTTTGTCTGAAGCTGAAGATTGCAGGAGCCCCTAGATAGTGGGAGTGAAGCCGGTAGTGGGCAATGAAATTATAATTTCCTTGACTTAAAACAATGCATTCTATCATCCCTGTGAAACTCATGTGCAGAGAGTGATAACATCACCGTTATATCCTAATAGGATAGGCCTGTCTTTGAAGAATAGTAGACATAAAAAGATTATAGTCCCATGTGGCAATGCCCCTTAAGGGGCGATTGGTCGTATTTTTAAAATGGATTTTGATAGGTTATTGTAGGTTAGGTTAGGTTATTTAAGTATGAAAATATTTACAGGATAAGTGATAATAAACATAAGTAGTGTAGGACAGAAAATGCCCTAAGTCCAAAGCATTGAATTGTGCTAAGTGTTAGATCTCTAACATAAGACCCAAGCACAATTCATGCTAAGTACTGAGGGACCTAAAGTTTATTATCACTTATCCTGTAAATATTTTCCTACTTAACTTATTCACTTGTAATGTAAATACACTTTATAAAACCATCTTCCTTCTTAAGTGCTTAATATACTTATATGATATAGATCGAACACCATAACCAGCCATTTATTCTTAGTTTAAAGCAATATAACACCTCACGTGGTCTTTGTTGAGCTACCACGGGCTCAACCAAATTCGTATTATACTTGTGGGAGTAAAGGGAAAAGCATTCTAAACTGACGAACCGACGATGAGAATGTCTATGTGTATTGTAGTAAAAGTAGGATTTTAAGTAGTACTCATAGAAGAGCGATCTCCATACCATAATATTGGACAAGCGCCCCATTCGCACTACCACTAATACTATAAAAATTTAATTAAAACATTATTGTTAATTCTTTTGTATCTACTTAATTTATTTAATTGTAAAGAGAATTAAACTTAATCAGCTGCTATGTAAGATAAACGTTAAAAAAAGAGTGGGAATGTTGAAAAAAATGGTGAATATTCACATATCATTTTAAAATCTTTTAGTTTTAGATAATACTTAACTCTATCTTTGATAACCCTGATATATTATCAAAGAGACAAGTCTCTTGGGGCACTCGGTCCAGCAATTATCTATCTATCTATCTATCTATCTATTTATTTATCTATATATCTATCTATCTATCTATCTATCTATCTATCTACCTATCTATCTACCTACCTATCTGTCTATCTATCTATCTATCTATCTATCTATCTATCTATCTATCTATCTATCTATCTATCTATCTATCTTCATATCTATCTATCTATCTATCTATCTATCTATCTATCTATCTATCTATCTATCTATCTATCTATCTATCTATCTATCTATCTATCTATCTATCTATCTATCTATCTATCTATCTATCTATCTATCTATCTATCTATCTATCTATCTATCTATCTATCTATCTATCTATCTATCTATCTATCTATCTATCTATCTACATATCTATCTATCTATCTATCTATCTATCTATCTATCTATCTATCTATCTATCTATCTATCTATCTATCTATCTATCTATCTATCTATCTATCTATCTATCTATCTATCTATCTATCTATCTATCTATCTATCTATCTATCTATCTATCTATCTATCTATCTATCTATCTATCTATCTATCTATCTATCTATCTATGAAATATTATCCCATGTAAAGGTCCCTTGGGTGCTTAAAGTCCAGCATATTTTAGTAAAGCTAGTTTAATCCCCCTTCCTATTTTACAATTCTGAAACATATTTATCAATTTTGTTATCCTTCGTTTTATAGAGATCCAGGATAAAAAAATCTGGCGTAGTTATAACATATTTTTTTCCGTTATACAGCTTAGAAGCTTATTAATATCAGCTGGATTAGGACCGTTTTTTAGCCATACTGAAAAATCATGTATCAGGCCTTGGCAAACAAAACTGGAATCTTAATTGGTAAGATATGCGGTAAGTAATTATTAAAATCTTTTTAAATTTATAATATCTAAATATATAATGATGTTTAATCATTTTATCACTAAAATACGGAAAAAATTTAATTTCATTAAGGTTTACTTTCAATTCAATAAAACTAAATAAATATCACTTTGACCCAAATAAAACATTTGATATAAAGTGGCATTTTTGAAGAAATTGTTTCAGTTTGGAGGTAAAAGATTTTTCTGATATTTCTTTATTCTAAGCCAAAAATATATCAAATAAAATCATATAATGAAATAACAAAAAATAGCCTCCTTAAATATATATTTTAATAATTTAATTTGATACATACAATTTTAAATGCCTCTAATATATTAATAATGGGAAATTCAAGTTTAGTAGTCCTTTAAAAAGGTACTATGTAACTAAATTTTTCCGCCCGTCTATCTGTCTTAATAGTTTGAAATTAATTGAAACAATATTCTTGACCAATAAGTATTTATTATATACCTAAATTTTCACGCATGTCTGCTTCTGTAAGAAGGTAGCTAATCTTATTACAAAGCTTCGGCATCTTTCATTTTCTTTCTTGATTGTTTCTTATTTTTATTTGAATAATAATCTTCAATATCTTCTAAACTCATTCCCTGAAAAAAAATAATCTCTTTTGAAGGAACGTTGATAATTCTAAACGCAAAAGGCGAAAAAACTACAGCCGAGTTTTAAGGTGTGGCAATAAATCTATAAGTATACAAATCAACTACCTGGAACTAGTGTTCGGGATCTTTTTCCTCTGCCCTTTTGTAGCGACTTGACTGTGTTAATATTTCCTACGCTATTGGCTGATATTTAAAGACCCATTTAAAAGTCGGCACATGGTCCAAGGGTTGGGACATACAGTTATTTAATCTTTACCCACCTCTATTGTTTTACTTATATCCTGTGGTCGATTACGTTTAGAAGGTTTTGTATTGATTAAATTGCTTCACAGGAGGGAATTGTTGAAAGTTGACAGATCTATCCATTTTTTCTACTTGATATTATATTAGCGTGTGCGCCCCTAGCCTACATGGGCTCTGTTTTTTAAAGTGGAGAAAAGAGCAATTAGTCTCTGGCATAGCAAAGAAACATGAAGTTAGAACCAGCAGAGATACTCCACAATAGATACTAAACCCCCCCTTGTCTCTGAGAACATATACCTATCTATCTATCTATATACCTTAGTCTCTGGCATAGCAAAGAAACATGAAGTTAGAACTAGCAGAGATACTCCACAATAGATACTGAACCATTCCTTGTCTCTGAGAACATATACCTATCTATCTATCTATATACCTTAGTCTCTGGCATAGCAAAGAAACATGAAGTTAGAACTAGCAGAGATACTCCACAATAGATACTGAACCATTCCATGTCTCAGATAACATATATCTATCTATCTAACTATATACCTTAGTCTCTGGCATAGCAAAGAAACATGAAGTTAGAACTAGCACAGATACTTCTTTTATAGATACTGAAACATTCCTTGTCTCTGAGAACATATACCTATCTATCTATCTATATACCTTAGTCTCTGGCATAGCAAAGAAACATGAAGTTAGAACCAGCAGAGATACTCCACAATAGATACTGAACCATTCCTTGTCTCTGAGAACATATACCTATCTATCTATATATCTATCTATATACCTTAGTCTCTGGCATAGCAAAGAAACATGAAGTTAGAACTAGCAGAGATACTCCACAATAGATACTGAACCATTCCTTGTCTCTGAGAACATATACCTATATATCTATCTATATACCTTAGTCTCTGGCATAGCAAAGAAACATGAAGTTAGAACTAGCAGAGATACTCCACAATAAATACTGAACCATTCCTTGTCTCTGAGAACATATACCTATCTATCTATCTATCAATATACCTTAGTCTCTGGCATAGCAAAGAAACATGAAGTTAGAACCAGCAGAGATACTCCACAATAAATACTGAACGTCCCTCCTACTCCAACACTAGATAAACAAGGATGGTAACGTTAAAAAGCAGCGAAGTGTTTAGAACAAATTTGTGAAATATTTCAGGGGAATACATCAAACTAAATAACATCAATGGACATAGAATATTCGTGGATATTAAGACAGGGGAAATATTGTCGTAAATTTTGGTTGATAACATGGACCTCATTTATTGGTTAGTGCATTCATACAGTAAGAGGGGAGGGGATGCTGAGGGAAAATCGTTATTGTAGCCATCTACGAGTTTTACTTTCTTAGAGAACATGATAATCTGGTATACTCCAAGTAATATTAATCCATTGAAAAAAAGATCCAGTTTTGTATTAATGGTATAATATTCATCAAAAAGTCTAAGTAGTCAGAGTAGTATTTGAATTTAATTAATAAAAACTTTACCTTTCTAATAATGAAGGTAATGTTTTGACAGCCAGAAAAAGATAAACATTTCCCATAATACCAATAAGTCCACCACCAAAGCTTCTCATATCAGATGGTAAAATTTCACCTAAAAGAAGCTTTCTAAATGCACCATGCAGGTTTTTAAAATTATTCGCTATTCAATTTTTTTAATTCAAAAGATAAATAGCTATAATTTATTTCAAAAGAAGAGGCAGACTAGGGAGGACGGTTTTGTGCTCGATAAGATACTTTTAGGGGAACCGCCAATTGTGTTTTTTAACCATTGGTGTGTGAAACCATTAAAGGGAAGGGGGGGGGGAGGTTTGGGAAGGTCTTCTTAAATTCAATTTTAGGGGGTTGTTGATACCCCTCTTTATCCCACAAAAACACCAGGGGGCACTGTGGAATAATAGTTATCTATCGCAATGAATTACAAATTATAAATTACCATTTATTGCACAGTGGTTATTTACCTTGTAGCATATACGTGATGGCCCCCCATCCAAGACCATATCCCAAATAATGGACGAATATTGAGATCAGTGGGATCCATTTGGTATATTCCTAAATCAAATACATACATTAATTCAATCTATCTATATGTCTGTCTGTTTATATGTATTGTACATCGATCTGTTTGTATTGCCTATATGTCTATCTCTCTTAGTCTGAATTATTTTTAATTATATATGCCTATCAAGATTGATATCTAAGTACATACTATCTATATATTTTTCAATGTTTCTATCTATTCATCCATCCATCTAGTATACTATGTAATATTCTAGAAAATCAAGATTGATATCTAAGAATATAAATATTTATATATATATCAATACTTCTATCTATGTATTTATCCCTCTACCTTCTTTTATTCTGGAATATAAAGATTAATATCCAAGAATATATCTATCTATACATATATTTATCAATATTTCTATCTATCTATCCATCAATCTAGCCTACCATATAATATTCTGGAATATAGGGATTAATCCAAGCATATCCCGCCTGGCAGAACAGAGCTATGGCCACCAGTCCTCCAGATAATAGGTACATGGTTCTTCTACACAATATAAAAATATAGAAATGAATAAACATGTAGAAAAATCTCCTAAAATTTAATGAAAAAATCTTTTAATTATGTTTTAAAAATCATTATTATCTTTTTGAAGATTGCGTAATTTGAAATTATGAAAGATAAATAAAATTTAAGTAAAATATATTAATGATTGTTAATTTAATTAGAAAATACAATAGAAGAATTAAAGCTTTATACCTTTAAACTGATAGAATTTGATTTTAAAATAAAATAATAGTACCTTGGTGTTTTAATGAGTATGAAAGACAAAATAATACATATCACAGATCTAAAAAATACAATAGGATTATTTTTAATTGTAAAAGATATTAGTATTAGTTGCATTCATATGCACTGATTACAGATTTCGCAACTGCAATCTTAGTTGAATTCTGTCGAACAGTTTACGTAAGCCACAGAATAAACGTCAGCCCAAGCCAACTAATTATGATTCAGCTAATTCTTCAGCCCGGCAATTGTCCAAGTACAACAGCAACACTTACATAGAAACATCTATAGTAATCAAAAAGTACAGTCAAACAAACATCCTATTACTCTAAACGTTAATAATACTAAAATTAGTTCTTAGGACAAACTCAAGAGTGGAAAACGTCGGAGTGTACAAACACTCCGACGTTTGCCACCATAACGTTTAACCTAACATAACCTATTTTTAACCATCATACAGTTTTTTTTTAATGTCTAGCCACTCCGTTTTTTGTATATCCATATCTTAACCTAACCTAATTTTTGACCCTTACACTCCAGCGTTTGTCCACTCCGACGTTTGACACTCCTTCGTTTGTCCTTGAATTGAAAATTGTACCTAAATGCAGCTATCCAGTATGAATTGAGAATTATCAACAGAGAGACAAACATCCTATTACTTTTAAACGTTTAAAATACTAAAATGATACCTAAATGCAACTATGATAACAGACATCCAAGTGAATTCAATTGGATTGAAATTTATTCACAGACTGACAAACATCCAGTTGCTTTTAAACGTTAAAAATAATAAAATTAGGTCCCAGGACAAACGCAGGATTGACAAACGTCGGAGTGGAAACTTAACCTAACCTAACCTATTTTAGTCCATCTTAAACATCTACCCACTGCGGGGGTTATTTTTATTTGTATATACCTAACTTAACCTGTAAAGAAATACATAGTTAATTTAAGATTTTCGACACTCCTGCGTTTGTCTCTCCTACATTTGTCCTGGATTCTAAAATTGTACCTAAATGCAGCTATAATAACAGCCATCCAGTATGGATTGAAAGGTATCTTCAGGTTTGCTAATATGGTGTGCATGTAAAAAGCTGAAAAATATAATTTGTTATTCATATTAGCTCAGTTATGCTATATATTATGTTTGCTATGCATTTGTCTGTCTGTCTCAATAGATAACGATATATTGATTTATAATTGCTGTTTTTGCTAAGGTTATTAGTTAAGCTTTTTAAAAAAAATTCCAATTAATATTATTATACCCAGAAATAATGTCATTCTTATGTAATTTAGTTTTACAGAATGCTTATATACAAACATGACAAACTAACATTAAGGAACTCTAGAGTAGCTTAATTCGCTTATAAAAGTTTTAGGTATAGTCCCTTTCGTGGTAACGCTCCTTAAGGGGTGTTTCTTCGTTTTTTTCACAGTAGCTTTTCTCCTATTTCTAGCACCTGCGGGGGGCTCTAAACCTGCGGGACCAATTACCTAACCCTGTGGGGCATTCACCTAACCCAACATAACCTAACCTAACCTATCAAAATCCATTTAAAAAATACGACAAATCGCCCCTTAAGGGGCGTTGTCACGAAAGGGACTATTCCCAAAGTTTTTTTGTTACCTAGCGCAGGGAAGCCTCCCCATTCAATTCCAATTCTCATTAAATTTAGCAGAATAAACGGACGTAGAAATGCCATGTCTGTTAACCGTCTAAATAAATAAAAAAAATTAATAGAATTTAAACAACTAGCGGCTTCGCCCCTAGCCTCTAGGGGCTTTGCCCCAAGAGGTTTGATCAAACCAATTTTTCGTATTTTAGATTTAAAATAAAAAAGAAAAAAAATTATTTTTTTGGGGTTTTTTTTTTTTTTTTGGGGGGGGGTAGTCGACCACTATTTTGATTTTAAATTTTAAAACAAAAATTATTTTTTTTTTTTTTTTTTGGGGGGGGGGGTTGGGGTGTCCCACCCCCCGAGAAAATAGTTATAAACCTTCCCGGGACCTATGAGAAGCTACCCTGTAAAGGAGAACCCGATCGGTACAGCAGTTAGCGAGATCCTTCGTTACAAACAAACAGACAGACATCGTTCTACTTTGTATTAAAGACAAAATTAATTTAAAGATTCCTTAAAAAATAATAATCATTAGTAATTATTAATTATTTAAGTTTTACAGACATAGGATACTTATATGTAGCATAATCAAAATCCATAGTAGTTATTTATCACCTTCGGCCCATCGGTGCAAACAAAACTGGTTTTAATATAATGATTTTTTATTTTAATATTCTTGGATACTTGTCTGTAAATATGCATGATATTTCAGTATGTCTGAGAACCGAGTCTAATCCAGCGGATATTAATCGGTTTCAAAGCCATACTGGAATAGTTATTTCTCGCATCGTATTATAACGGCTTTCCGCGAATATAGAAAGTATTCGTAGAAAGCTGGATATAATACGATGCTAGACATAGTTTTTTCGTATGGATGAGAACCGGTTCCTATCCATCGGATTCGAATGAATACGAGAAAAAAAGTTACAGACTTTGAACACCAATTTAAAGAGCACGTTTGCTACAAAAAATACCTTAATTTTCTTGTTATTTTATCAATTTCTTTTATATCTTCAACTTCATTTTCAGTGGCTAGGCTCGCACTCAACTTTATTCTTGCTATTTCCTCACTGAAACAGTTAGATTGAGACATAGATACTGAATATATGTGGATATTATGAAAAAGGAAAAATTGTCTTCAATTGGGTTGCAACATGGAACTAATTTATTGGTCAGTTATTTAGGCCTTGGTTGGTTATGTTATATTGAGACAGGGTAACCCCGCAAGGTTACGGCTCTCCAAACAAAGAATTGATTTCTGTACTTTGAGGAAAAGCACCCAAATTTTGCATAAAATAGAACAACACACTACACTGCTCAAACTAACTAATTTACCTAACAACCCCTGGATCACCTCTGTAGAATGTCAAACATTTCATTGCTTCTTCCTCTTTATTATGCCTGAAGTACAAAAAAATGTAAGAGCCAACACCTTTTCTATGATATATAGGAGTAAGTAAATTTTTTTTGTATGTCCGTTAGGATATCGCTAACAGAGCCTTGATATCAGGGGGGCTTCACATAGGTTCCAATCTTGTGTTTGGCTCATATAAAAAAAAATGAGTATGAGGATGGCATTAGGCTACTTTCCTATACTCGACCCTAGAGTCTATAGAAACAAGAGGCGCAAACGCTAATGCTGCAAAAGAAATTAACAATACCATCTCAGGCAAAATACATATAAATAACTTTTTTTTATTTACGTAGCAAAATGCAATGATAGTTATCTATCGCATCATATTATAGACAGCTTACCGCTGATGTAAAAATGGGAAATGCGGATATTAATTGGTTTTAAAGCCATACAATCACCTTATCAGCCATGATGGCGATTCCTTAAGAAATAATATGATAATAAATGCCAGGGTAGGAATACTGATGGCTATACGGACAACTGTCTGAAATATAAAATAAAACTATCAGTAGCAAAGTTAATCTGTGTTTAGGTCAAGCATATACAATTACATTCATATACCATAGATCAAAATTATTGCTTGATATTAGCAATATCTAACGAAAGTGACTAAAAATGTCTAGCCAATGAATGAGAAAAATTTGGTTATCATTCCTTGTTTTCCCCTAGAAATGTGAAAAATGTAAATCCCCTAGACAAAGTGAAATAATACTATATTCTATCAAGATAAGCTACCTTGTATCAACTCTTATCAATAATTACTAACATTCCTTGGAAAAATAGCACAAAGTAAAACTAATACCATATTCTATTAAAATAAGCTACCTTGTATCAACTCTTATCAATAATTACTAACATTCCTTGGAAAAATAGCACATAAAAACATAGACAAAGTAAAACTAATACCATATTCTATTAAAATAAACTACCTTGTAACAACTCGAATCAATGATTACTAACCATCCATGGAAAAATATAACCAAACAACATAGATAATATTATATTTAGATAAGTTACCTTGTATTAACAACTATATCAAGGATTACTAAGCTTCTATGAAAAAATAGCACCTAGACATAGAAAACATAGAAAAGTAAAACCTGTTCTATATTCTATTTCTGTAAGCTACCTTGTGTTAACTCTTATCAACAATTACTAACCTTCCATGTAAAAATAACACCTAACAACATAGAAAAGTAAAACCTGAACTATATTCTATTTCTGTAAGCTACCTTGTATTAACTCTTATCAACAATTACTAACCTTCCATGGAAAAATAGCACCTAATAACATAGAAAATATTGAGAAAGTCTCATATTCTATTAAAATAAGCTACCTTGTATTATCAACTCTTATCATTGATTACTAATCTTCCATAGAAAAATAGCACCAAACAACATAGATAATATTGAGAAAGTCCCATATTCTATTAAAATAAGCTACCTTGTATACGCGCCGGAATTTTTTTTACCCCCCCCAAAATTTTTACCCCGGGGGTAAAATTTGATTGGGGGGGGGGGGTAAAATAAAAACAATCGTTTGGTGGGGGTAATCGCCCCATTACCCCCCCCCCCCCTTGGACGTTTATTCTTGTATAAACCCTTATCAATGATTACTAAGCTTCTATGGAAAAATAGCACCTAACAACATAGAAAAGTAAAACCTGAACTATATTCTATTTCTGTAAGCTACCTTGTATTAACTCTTATCAACAATTACTAACCTTCCATGGAAAAATAGCACCTAACAACATAGAAAAGTAAAACCTGTACTATATTCTATTTCTGTAAGCTACCTTGTATTAACTATTATCAACAATTACTAACCTTCCATGGAAAAATAGCACCTAACAACATAGACAAAGTAAAACCAGTCCCATATTCTATGACAAACAGTGTCCCAGTAAACCCTAGAAAATAATTAAAATAATAATATTTGTGAGATTATATAAATAGAAGGATAGAATATTAACAAAGAGAGGGATAGTAGATATATCAATTGTTAATTACATAGATAAATGTAAAAGTAAACATTACTAAAATCAGATAGATAAAGACACAGTGAAAAACAGAAAGCCATATGGATAGAATTGTATAGGTAGTTAGATTGATATAGATTAGCATAAAAATAAACAAAAAGACAGATAGACAGACATTACTTCTGATATTAGAATGAGAAGTTTCACTAACAAACAAAGAAGTTCCTAGGCTATACTTCTTTTAAATAGGCTGATAGATAAACAGGAAGATAGGTAGAAGACATACAGAAAAATAGGCAGACAAACAAACAGACAGATATTACCCTTGATATCAAGATGAGAAGTTTCACTGACAAAAATTGAAGTTCCTACCATACTTCCTCTAGACAGAAAGGCAAACAGACGGATAAATCGATAGAAAGGTAGACAGTTATATAGACAGACATTACCTCTGATATCAGGATGAGAAGTTTCACTGACAAACATAGAAGTTTCTACAATACTACAGTCAGACCGATAAATTGATAGACAGCCAAACAGACATATAGAAATACAGACTGATAGACAACCAAACAGACAGACATATATCTATACAGACGGAGAGACACACAGACAGGCATCACCTCTAATATCAGGATGAGAAGTGTCACTGACAAACATTGAAGTTCCTACCATACTTCTTACACACAGGTTGACATACAGACAGACAACCCGACAGATAGGTAGACAGTTATATAGACAGACATTACCTCTGATATCAGGATGAGAATTTCATTGACAAACTTTGAAGTTCCTACCATACTTCCTCCAGACAGACAAATCGACAGATAAACCGACAGATAGGTAGACAGATAAGTAGACAGATAGGTAGACAGAAAGGTAGACAAATATATAGACAGACATTACCTCTGATATCAGGATGAGAAGTTTCACTGACAAACATTGAAGTTCCTACCATACTTTCGTCAGACAGATAGACTGATAGACAGACAGATAAACCGACAGATATGTAGACAGATTTTAGACAGACATTACCTCTGATATCAGGATAAGAAGTTTCACTAACAAACATTGAAGTTCCTACCATACTTTCTCTATGCAGACTGACAAACAGACAGATAAACCGACAGATAGGTAGACAGATTTTAGACAGACATTACCTCTGATATCAGGATGAGAAGTTTAACTAACAAACATTGAAGTTCCTACCATACTTCCTCTAGACAGACAAATCGACAGAAAGGTAGACAGTTATATAGACAGACATTACCTCTGATATCAGGATGAGAAGTTTCATTGACAAACATTGAAGTTTCTACCATACTTTCGTCAGACAGATAGACTGATAGACAGCCAAACAGACAGACATATAGAAATACAGACCAATAGACAACCAAACAGACAGACATATATTTATACAGACAGAGAGACAGACAGACAGGCACCACCTCTGATATCAGGATGAGAAGTTTCCCTGACAAACATTGAAGTTCCTACCATACTTCCTCTAGACAGACAAATCGACAGATAGGTAGACATATATATATAGACAGACATTACCTCTGATATCAGGATGAGAAGTTTCACTGACAAACAATAAAGTTCCTACCATACTTCCTCTAGACAGACAGACAAACAGACAGATAAACCGACAGATAGGTAGACAGATTTTGGACAGACATTACCTCTAATATCAGGATGAGAAGTTTCACTGACAAACATAGAAGTTCCTACCATACTTCCTCTAGACAGACAAATCGACAGATAGGTAGACAGTTATATAGACAGACTTTACCTCTAATATCAGGATGAGAAGTTTCACTGACAAACATTGAAGTTCCTACCATACTTCCTCTAGACAGACAGACAACCCGACAGATAGGTAGACATATATATAGACAGACATTACCTCTGATATCAGGATGAGAAGTTTCCCTGACAAACATTGAAGTTCCTACCATACTTCCTCCAGACAGACAACCCGACAGATAGGTAGACAGTTATATAGACAGACATTACCTCTGATATCAGGATGAGAAGTTTCACTGACAAACATTAAAACTCCTACCATACTTCCTCTAAACAGACAACCCGACAGATAGGTAGACAGTTATATAGACAGACATTACCTCTAATATCAGGATGAGAATTTCATTGACAAACTTTGAAGTTCCTACCATACTTCCTCCAGACAGACAAATCGACAGATAAACCGACAGATAGGTAGACAGATAAGTAGACAGATAGGTAGACAGAAAGGTAGACAAATATATAGACAGACATTACCTCTGATATCAGGATGAGAAGTTTCACTGACAAACATTGAAGTTCCTACCATACTTTCGTCAGACAGATAGACTGATAGACAGACAGATAAACCGACAGATATGTAGACAGATTTTAGACAGACATTACCTCTGATATCAGGATAAGAAGTTTCACTAACAAACATTGAAGTTCCTACCATACTTTCTCTATGCAGACTGACAAACAGACAGATAAACCGACAGATAGGTAGACAGATTTTAGACAGACATTACCTCTGATATCAGGATGAGAAGTTTAACTAACAAACATTGAAGTTCCTACCATACTTCCTCTAGACAGACAAATCGACAGAAAGGTAGACAGTTATATAGACAGACATTACCTCTGATATCAGGATGAGAAGTTTCATTGACAAACATTGAAGTTTCTACCATACTTTCGTCAGACAGATAGACTGATAGACAGCCAAACAGACAGACATATAGAAATACAGACCAATAGACAACCAAACAGACAGACATATATTTATACAGACAGAGAGACAGACAGACAGGCACCACCTCTGATATCAGGATGAGAAGTTTCCCTGACAAACATTGAAGTTCCTACCATACTTCCTCTAGACAGACAAATCGACAGATAGGTAGACATATATATATAGACAGACATTACCTCTGATATCAGGATGAGAAGTTTCACTGACAAACAATAAAGTTCCTACCATACTTCCTCTAGACAGACAGACAAACAGACAGATAAACCGACAGATAGGTAGACAGATTTTGGACAGACATTACCTCTAATATCAGGATGAGAAGTTTCACTGACAAACATAGAAGTTCCTACCATACTTCCTCTAGACAGACAAATCGACAGATAGGTAGACAGTTATATAGACAGACTTTACCTCTAATATCAGGATGAGAAGTTTCACTGACAAACATTGAAGTTCCTACCATACTTCCTCTAGACAGACAGACAACCCGACAGATAGGTAGACATATATATAGACAGACATTACCTCTGATATCAGGATGAGAAGTTTCCCTGACAAACATTGAAGTTCCTACCATACTTCCTCCAGACAGACAACCCGACAGATAGGTAGACAGTTATATAGACAGACATTACCTCTGATATCAGGATGAGAAGTTTCACTGACAAACATTAAAACTCCTACCATACTTCCTCTAAACAGACAACCCGACAGATAGGTAGACAGTTATATAGACAGACATTACCTCTAATATCAGGATGAGAAGTTTCACTGACAAACATAGAAGTTCCTACCATACTACTTCCAGCAAAATGACCTACAATCAAAAACATTTACATATTTCTTTTGTTAATTCATTTAAACTTCTCTATGTAAAATTATTAAAGGAATTGAGTTATTACTATTACTTGGAACTTACATTTGATTACTCTAAAAAGTTATTCTTATGCTGGCCAAAATAACGACCGCCCCCGTGCCCAATCCACCCTCTTTACCCCATCGCCTCCCCTCTCAAAAGCAATTGAATATGCATAGTACAACATAACTATTTAACTGCACATCTCTCGAAAGGTAGTTGTTACTTTGATTGGAAATTGGAGGTTACAGTGTTTTTGGTTCGGAAATTCCCATTATAAAGTATGTACATTTTTAGAAGCTTTTCATAGTGCCTGCAAAAAATGACGTCATACTGGCATACTATTGGTCAATTAAAATGTATACTGGCCTGCTATTGGTAATTTAGTCTGGAAATTAACCTATCATTGGTCATTTGTATTGTATGACGTCATTTTTTTTCAATTTCGTTGATATGAAGAACTCTGTGTAGTTATTGATTTAGACTTATCCACAGTTAAAGAATCTTCAGGCTACCTTCATATTGCTAACCTGATAAATATCGTCCAACAAGAACAATGGGAAAATATTCTACGAAACTCATGAGACAATAACTCAAAACAAGTCCAACACAGTCCATCAGTAGAGAATTCTTTCTGAAAAACAAGGTTGACAACAACCATAAAAGTGAAGCTCTAAAATTAGAAGGAAGGACAGACGAACAATAACTTTTGAGTGTCAGAACTTGATAAGCAGAACATTTCTTAGTCTGAACGAAATTGTACATAAATACTTTTATTTTTAGGGTTGATTATAGGGTTGCCCCGCTTGAAATACTTTACCTTGGTGTCCTAAGAATCAGTATTCCAAAAATAAGATGCTTAGGATAATTATTTTATACAAAAAAGTTAAAAAATCAGCATATTTTAAATGGACGCAAGGACTTTCTGGTAGCGGTTATAGAGCCTAATTATAGAAAGCTTCGCTTTTAATAACCCTTTTTATTTTTTAATAAGCGATGTTAATCTATAATTCAAGATATTCGTTTGTCTGTAAGTGAGGCAATAGTGGAAACGTGAATTTCTTGCCTACTGTTAAAGATAGATGGCTGAAATAGAATCTCTTTGTCAATGAGCATTCAGTATATAAGTTTTTTCAAAAGACTAAAATATATTTTATGTAAATAGGTTTCGTGATTTTTCCCTATTTGGGAAAATATTTATTTTTTACGATACTGAATCTGAATCAACTCCATAACTGATTTGTCTGTTTGCTCATCCATATTTTATGTACCTCGCTGCCATCAATGTTTCTTTTTTGAGACGTATTAAACAGTAATAAGACTGACCAACTCTCTCTTTAAAACAATCAGTTATGAAAAGAAAAAATATAAAAACATTTTTATATACATTGTGTTATTTAGATACATTACCTGCCAATTTTCTCAGCAAAGAAGCCTCCATGCAAAGCTCCTGTGATGGTACCCAAAGCCATTATGCTTGCTGGAATAAAGTTCTTTTTTTTAATTTGTAAAAGAAAACAATTTTTTTGTACTCAAATTAAAGTATTCTGCCTTAAAATTTCCACTAATTAAAAATCAATATATTTTATCTCTTAAGCTTAAGATGGAACCCCACCACTGCACTGGTAAACGTAAACAGGGACGACCAAAAATGACCTGGAGGCAGAGCATTGAAAAGGACCTCTTTAATCTAAAATTAACATGGGGAGAAGCTGAAAAACATGCTAAGGACAGGACATCATGGAGGAATAGGGTGGCCGTATTCTCCTGGACTACAGAGTCAAAAAGAGAGACGCGCCTGAACTGAACTGATATTTTGTCTCAATAGTTGTTATTTGACCAAAAAATAAATTAGAATTGTATCCATGATTCTATAACATGGAACTAAAAATGATATAATTAAGATTTTTTAGGTAATAATTTTCCTTTTTTTGCTTAAAAAAATAATCGCATCAAATCAGTATAAAATATGTTGCATATACTTGTATTTTAATACAAGTGATATAGATACACTGACAGACAAAGTAAATCAGAAAAAAAAATTGAAAATAATTACCAAACCATGATGTTTCTACTTCGCTCATTTTCATTCCATTTTCTCCCTGAATAATGATTAGATTAGATTAGATTAGATTTATACATAGAAAAAAAAGAACAAAATAATAAATGAATTAAATGAATATTATATACATTTATATATACAGTCAAATTTTATTGATATGATTAATTTATAAAAAAAATTTCTTCCCAAATGGCAGTTTCCTAAAAACTAGGAAGTATGCAGTAATGTGTATTCACACATTGTTTTCATACAGGCCATATAAATAAGACAAAAAAATAGAAAAAAAGATAATAAGCAATAAATAAAATCATATTGGAGAGGAAAGAATGATAATAGGAAGGATTGATTAGGACATACAAGTCTCACACCATTATTGCAATAATAGAAATTTTAAAAAAATTTTAACAAATAGATTTTGATTGATTTATCAGATTTCAAACAATATTGAAAAGAAATATAATTTTATCCACATTCTTGACATAATGGGTTGTTACACACTAAAGTTAAGCTTGATAACAAAGATTCTTTTAGATTTTTTATAAATTTTTTTCTTGATTGATTGTGGGTTAATAAATCATTATTACAATGGTTATTCCATAATTCTTGGAAATGATACTTAGGAAATCTTTCAATAGATTTAAACTTCGGTTTTTTAACATCAAACATATTAGAGTTTCTAAGATTTCTGGTATGTAATTGATTACGGCGAAGCCATGTACCTTGAAAGGAACTTGGTAGCTTACTGTTTATAAAATCATACATAAATAATAATTTCAAATAATTAGCTGATTCATGTAAAGGAAGGACATTCATTTTTTTAAATAAAGGCATTGTGTGTGAGATGTGTTTCTTACTAAAAACAATTCTTATTGCCTTTTTTTGCAATTTAATTAATGGGTCCATAGTAGATTTTAGACCACAACTCCAGGCAGGTAAACAGTAAAGTAAATGACTATTTATAAGTGAGTGAAAAAGCATTTTTTTGCTATCTAAATTCAGTATATGTTTAGCTCTATTTATAAGAAATAAGGAACTAGAAATCTTTTTACGTAAATGTTCTACATGATATTTAAAATTTAAAGAAGGATCTATAAATACACCTAGGAATTTAATTGCAGGAATATTGCTACTTGAATTGACATAATTTAAGATTTTTATTTTCTCAGGATCAAACTCATTTTCATTGTTAAAGTTTAGCTTAATATTAAGAGCATTCCAATCAATAGTATTTTCATTTTTATTAAATATCATGATTTTGGTTTTATCAGGATTTAAGCTCATTTGATTACTCCTAAACCAATCAGATATCTTTTTAAGTTCATTGTTTAATTTCAGTTTTATCTCTGTAAAGTTTTTACCAGAAATTAAAAAATTACTGTCATCAGCAAATAATAGGGTAAATTAATCAGTAAAGTTAAGCTTGATAACAAAGATTCTTTTAGATTTTTTATAAATTTTTTTCTTGATTGATTGTGGGTTAATAAATCATTATTACAATGGTTATTCCATAATTCTTGGAAATGATACTTAGGAAATCTTTCAATAGATTTAAACTTCGGTTTTTTAACATCAAACATATTAGAGTTTCTAAGATTTCTGGTATGTAATTGATTACGGCGAAGCCATGTACCTTGAAAGGAACTTGGTAGCTTACTGTTTATAAAATCATACATAAATAATAATTTCAAATAATTAGCTGATTCATGTAAAGGAAGGACATTCATTTTTTTAAATAAAGGCATTGTGTGTGAGATGTGTTTCTTACTAAAAACAATTCTTATTGCCTTTTTTTGCAATTTAATTAATGGGTCCATAGTAGATTTTAGACCACAACTCCAGGCAGGTAAACAGTAAAGTAAATGACTATTTATAAGTGAGTGAAAAAGCATTTTTTTGCTATCTAAATTCAGTATATGTTTAGCTCTATTTATAAGAAATAAGGAACTAGAAATCTTTTTACGTAAATGTTCTACATGATATTTAAAATTTAAAGAAGGATCTATAAATACACCTAGGAATTTAATTGCAGGAATATTGCTACTTGAATTGACATAATTTAAGATTTTTATTTTCTCAGGATCAAACTCATTTTCATTGTTAAAGTTTAGCTTAATATTAAGAGCATTCCAATCAATAGTATTTTCATTTTTATTAAATATCATGATTTTGGTTTTATCAGGATTTAAGCTCATTTGATTACTCCTAAACCAATCAGATATCTTTTTAAGTTCATTGTTTAATTTCAGTTTTATCTCTGTAAAGTTTTTACCAGAAATTAAAAAATTACTGTCATCAGCAAATAATAGGGTAAATTAATCAGTACAGTTTTTAAGATCATTTATGTAGATTAAAAATAGAATTGGTCCTAAAATAGAGCCCTGTGGGACACCTCTATCTATGTTCAGCTTTGTTGAGTTAGTGTTGTTTACATGTACAAATTGCTGTCTATTACTTAAATAATTTTTAAACCATTCAAGTTCAACGCCATTAATGCCAATTTTTGACAACTTTTTAATCAAAATAGAGTGTGGAATTGTATCAAAACATTTTGCAAGATCACAGAAGACTCCAATTACAGTTTTATTATCATTTTTTGCTTCAGCTATATAATTTAAGAGGTGTATCACGGGGTGTATTGTAGACTTTTTTGATTGAAATCTATACTGATGTTCAAAAATGATATTATTTCTAATCAAATAGCATGACAGTTGTTGATAAATGACTTTTTCTAAAACTTTTGAGAAAATAGCTAATAAACTTATCGGCCTATAGTTTGATGGATCAGCTTTTTCATTAGAATTATTCCCTTTTAACTTAAAAATAGGTATAACTTTTGTGATTTTTAATTCAGAAGGTATTTTTCCAGTTAAAATAGTTTGGTTAATGACATGAGAGAGAGGAAGGGCAATAACAGAAATTATTTTCTTTAAAAAAGAATTTGACAGGCCAAAAATGTCCATACTTTGTTTATTTCCCATTTTTTTAACAATATCTATAACTATATTTGGGTTTATTGTATGCATTTTAAAACTGGAATTATAATTAGGTATATAGCTACACGGATCAATGTTAGAATGTAAAATTGTCTTAACCATGACACTTTGGTTAAGTGTGACTTCCGAATTTGCGGGAAGTTCTAGAGATCTTAGTTTGACGGACAAAAACCCCCAATACTAGGAACCATCAAGTTTCAACAGCAGGTTTGAGTATAGATTTATTGATACAAACTATTTCAAAGTCCTGAAGTTCTTATGGTTTAAAGCCCCTGGTATACTAGGGTTGTTCACGCACTATGAGACCAATGATAGGCCCAACTTTATTCTCCGAAATCTTCATCCACTCACATATCATTCAAAAGTAAAGAATGTGGACACATCAAAACATAAACAACATTCCATGCCGCGTCTCTTTAGGAAAGGAAAGTCAAACAAAGACAACATTTGCGCTGAATTGGAATTGTGAATAAGGGAATTAATTTCGATCTTGATAAACACAAAGCTTCCTAGAAAAGAGGTTAAGACAAAAATAGAATAGTTATTTATCCTCTTTCCATCATTCTAAACAGTTTTTCTGCGGATAGTGAGATAAAATTAAGATTAATCTCAGTTTTGTTGGCCCCGAAGGTCAACATAAAAGGGATTTCTTATATTTTTTTAACAATATGGCTAAGAAAAAGGGATTTCTTATAATTTTCATTTTATTATTTGTGAAAAATACGATACCATACATGATTTTTAATGATGACAGTAGTTCGAAATCTCGGATTTTTTAAAACTTGTTTTGTTCCCCCCCCTTATTTTTGTGCATTAACTGGTGTTTATACAAATGCGCCAATTTCAAATCCCCTACCTAAAATTTTTTTTATAATATTTTTTAATAAAACTCAAATTAAAAAGTAGAAAGGCGGTTGACTTATCCTCCTCCCACTTTAATAATACCTAAAGGCTTCTAGGGGGCGTTGCCCCTAGTCTATCTTAAAATAAAAGCTATATCTTGCATTATTTTTTTCAATTAGGTGTTTGAACACGAATTGCATATAGTAAAAATATTTTTCTTTTTTAATTGTTATCGTAATAAGATAAAAGTTATACTTAAAAATTGTTTTAATAGTTATCATTATATTTTGCATTTTAAAAAAAACACCAAAATTGACCAAAATATGCGTATATATTTTGTACTCACTTGCGTAATTTATATTTCAGATTTTATTTACCCGTCATCTTTTTAATCAATATGGCTAAGAACCACTTCTAAATCCAGCGGATAATAACAGGATTCGTAGCCATACTGTATGCTGGAGATATTATTAAAGAATATAATAATCTAGAAGCCCATAGATCCAATTTTTGAACCTTTTTTTTCAATTTATATAGTTTTATAAAAGTATCTTTTTTGTATTCTATGGGCCATTCAGGGGACCCATAAGAAGCCTGACAAACAAGAGTAATATCTACCATTAAAAGTTGAGGAATAGCAAATGAGGATAAAGAATATGAAATGCCATAGGTCATCTAAAATAAAAAATCAATATAAGAAAATTAATACCTTAAGTTTTAAATATAAACATATTTTTAAAACAATTAATTCTAAAATTAATAAGTATTAGGTAGATTATTTTTTCTTACCTGACATAAGTTTGCCGTCGCAGCTGCCAAAATCTATAGAAAACAAAAAAAAAATAAACATAAAGTCTGCAAATAAGAGACAACCTATTAGTTTTAATGTTTGTTTAAAACTGTTTTACTTCAATGTAAAATTGACAGAGAAAAGAAGTAATTTGAAAAGATTTATTTTATAACTCTCCAATTCTCACCCATCTGAAATTTGATAAGATTAAATAAACTGTGGATACATGGGTTGGATGGTAGCATTCTGATTTTTTTAGATCTTACAGGACAAACAAGTAAATTACAGCATGACCCATAAAAAAGGCATTTCTTGGGTTTACAGCCCTTGTTTCTGTATCATCAGAAGTTGCATATATGTTCTTAATTGTTCTCTTAACAATTTTACATCAGAAAAAGAAAAAAAATAATTTCTAGTATGTATCAACCAAGATTTTTAAGGCCAAAAGGTTACTATCATACTTTCCTCTGAAATGCCAGGTTCTACCACCACACATAACTAAGGGGAGCTATGACTTCTTTTCCGTTAACACCCGAATGTAAAGTACATGGTAATGAGTTGCATCTGTTTATGGGCAAAGTCTTATTCTACTCTTATAGATATCACTTGTCTACAAAGCAGCAGTAAGCTTTTAATATATCTTATTAATTATGCGTTGTGGTCTAAACTCGAACTTGACACCTTCCTAACAACAATTTTTTGAAAAGTCAAAAAGCTTTCACAAGAACCTGAATAGATTTTCTGCTACTATTCGCGGCCATTATTACATCTGAAAAACATTTTTTCTATTTTTGCAACAATTAGGGTCGGTCTATCCAACCATGTTGGTCCGTAGCGGTTAGCTCTTATTGTTAATTTATTATTTAAGGCATGATAAATTGTACTATTGACTTTGCAAGATGATTCCTGTAATAGTTAGGTACGATTTAGAAAGTCTGTACGTCTATTTTAAACATACTTATTTTCTTGTTTCTTCTTATCTTTGTAAAAAAATACTTAACTCTTTGATAGCTCTTAGAGTACTCAAAACCTAACTAATGTTTGTGTCTTTTATTAAAACTATTTGAATTGTTAGGTCATTCTAAACTTAAATTCATAGTCAGGTTTCTATATTCTATAGGTAGCGCAATCACTATATGACTAATACCAGCGGCTGCGCCCCTAGCATATGGGGGTTCTGTATTCAAATTGTAAAGAATATTGCAGAAAAATAGCATAAAAGCATCTGTATTTGAAATTGCCTAAAACCATCACAGGACCTATGTTAAGCTTACCTAAAATAGAGAACCCAATCGGTTCAACAATTTTTGAGATCTTTAGACTCACACAAAAAATCCTTACTACTTTATTTATTAGGACCAACATAAGATAAACAGTAAAATCTAAATATATAAAATATACAGATATTAAGTTCCCAATATTGATCATACCTACAGTTACGTCATGCAGAATATATCGTACTGCACAAATCACATGTACTGAATTTCATGTGTTACTAAGTGTTAACAAAGGATTAACAAGGACGAGAAGATCATATGCAATTATGATAATTGTAATAATAGCTATTTGGTAGATAGCCTGTTAATAGAAAACAAAGCTCTTTACCATAGGTTTTGTTTTGGATTGCTTTGATTCAATTTACTTTTATTGAATTGATATACTTTACATTAGACATAAATATCTCAAGATATGATATGTAAAGTAAAAGGTACTATATACAAATATTCATGTAATCTTATTTAGTATTATTATCAAGCCATACCTACTTAGCTGTACGTAATTATGAAAATTAAGAATGGACGTATAGTCTTTTGGTTATGATTCCAGAAATTACTTATATGAGTTGTAGAAATCTTATGCTAAGTTTGAAATTGATAGGTCAATTTCAGTGGGTCCTAATCTTCGATTTAAACACACAGACGAAAAGAAGTACTTTAAGTAGACAAGTTTGCTTTTAAAATTTTAATGTCACTGTATACAATTTAAAACTAAAACAATTTCTTTGTTACTTACATCAAAAACTCGTAGATTAAAAAAATTTTTTTTTTAAAAGTACAAGAAAGCTGGGAGGTATAAGGTAATGAAAAATAAAGTAATCTACAATTAAATATTTTTTCTCTCAATATTCCTCTAATATGAATTTTAAAGGGAGAGTGATTCAAATGCCATTGTCCTATCCATGTAACCTTGATAAGAAAGCTTTTGCCAAGGAAAGTGAAAAATTTTCTCAAAATAAAAATAAACAGAACAATTTAATAGATTTTAAATTAATGTTTATGCTTTTTTCACATACAAGAAGCGTAAAAAATAGCTATAAAGATACAATGTTACTTTTTCATATATTGTGTCAAAATTGATTAATTAACAAGGAGGATAACATTCATAAAAACCAAGCTCAACCAAAAGAACGGTCGGACAGACTAACATCAAGGCATGAAGAAACAAACTATTCCTTAGACCTAACGGACAAATCCTATTATATAAGTTCATGGAAAGAAAACGAAGTTTCCAGTTTCGTCGTTTTTTCACAGTAGCCTTTCTCCTATTTCTAGCCCCTGGGGGGGGGGGGGCTCTAGCCCTGCGGGGCATATTTACTAACCCTGCGGGGCTATCATTAACATTTACTTAACCTAACCTAACCTAAAATAACCCTATAAGAGCTACTGTGAAAATACGATGAAACCGGCAACTTCGTTTTCTTTCCATGATCCGTCATTTTATATCTGTAAACCGATAGAGGTCTCCATTTCAGTGAAGCTTCACATTAGTTATGGAATAATTGAAGGCTAATTTATTTTTCTTATACAGAGTCCCCAGATGCGCAGCCGCAAGTGAATATTAAAGGAGGGGCTACTTTTTTTACGTAAACTGACGCATCAAAACATTCATGTATTTTTTTTCTTTGTCAGAATGCAATGTTCTTTACGCATTTTAGATGATAAACATTTATACAGGGCTCGGCATTCTCTATGTCATTTACTGCTCTTTAAAAATGCATAAAATGGTGGAGGGTGTGACAATCAACTTGAAATGATACTGGTACCCAAAGTCTTATAAACTTTACTCTTATGTTGTCTATGAAAACTTTGAGTACTGTTATTGAATCATACTTTTTTGGTTTGGACTATCAGTGTCAAAACTTTCAACCATTAAACCCAATCTAAAAAAGGGGTAATTTTGTTTTTCATCAATTAATTTATCTATTGTTTTATCTCTTAGAATCCATGCGGATAATTGACATATAGATCTTATACAGTGTGTTTTTTTTTTATGAGCACTTTTTTGAAAGCAATTTTACCCCACTTATAGTTATCAGAATTTAATGATTAATGGCTTATTTTCTTCGTTTTTTAAGGGAAATTATGAAACAACCAAAAAAAATTACAGTTTTTGTTGAAAAAGTTCAGTAAAGTTGAAAATTAAAAACTTGGGTGACAACATCTAAAAATGGTTTCAGTGCATTTTTCTTATGCTCAAAATTGGATTTTCAGTAGTCGACTTTGGGGGGCCAGTACTTTCTCCCTGATTGAGATATGGCCTTCAAACTTTGACCTATTCTAGTACATGTCCCCAATAGTATCTGTATAAATTTATAGCTCTATATCTCAACTTTGAAGCGTTTTGCAGCCATTCTTGCAAAAGGTAGAATATTTGAACATAAGAAAAATGCGCTAAAACCATTTTTAGATGTTGACACCTAAGTTTTTAATTTTCAACTTTACTGTACTTTTTCAACAAAAACTGTAATTTTTTTTGGTTGTTTCATAATTTCCCTTAAAAAACGAAGAAAATGAGCCATTAATCATTAAATTCTGATAACTATGAGTGGGGTAAAATTGCTTTCAAAAAAGTGCTCATAAAAAAAAAACACACTGTAGAAATAGATGTAACTAATTCTGTACTTATCAGCCATTACAAAATAATTACAGTGATATTGGAGAAAACATTTTCTCGTATTCATCAAAAACCGATTAATATCCAGTGGATTAGTACCGGTTCTCATGCATACGAAAAAACTATGTCTAGCACGGTAATATATCCAGTTGTGTACGAATATAAAAACTTATAATTGTACATTTTATAACCACGGAAAGCTGTTTATAATACGATGCGGTATTTTACTATTTTTTGTCTTTCATTGCCATTTCTCTCTTTATAAAATATAAAATATGTTACTGTCATCTAATGATTAATAATGATTGAATAAAAAAAACACACAAAACTAAAAATTTCACGATTGTATAATCAGATTTTCACCCTAGTAGCCGTAGCTTACTTTCTTAAACTAAAATTGTTACAAAGGATCGTGAAAAGGCTGGTTTCTTATTATGTTAAATCAACAGTGGGTCAGAAATAAATAAATTGGACAAAAAATGAAAATTAAAATCTTATAATAAAGGTTTTACTGCGAACAAACAAACAGTTAACATAATTTCTTGGTGGGGTTTAAACCAACTTTCTCAGAAAATATTTGTACTTTTAAGTTTTAACTAACGGATAGCTTCCCTGTGAAGTTCAAAACCTTTCTTTTCTGTCATTTCTTAGATTTTGATAGTCCTTTAAACACTCATTAGATGTATTGCAAAAGGGCATTCCGTGGATAATAAAATTTTATTATTCGAAGAAAAATGTCTACAATACGACACGTGATTTTTTAGTATGGCTCATAACCGGTTCTAATCCAGCGGATAATAATTGGTTTCGAAGCCATACTGGAAAATATTTTTAAATTATATTTTTGTCCAATTTTACATGAATGTGTCTACGATGATTTTTACGCTCACCGTACGCACATAGATAGGCACAAGTATTATAAAAATCAGTTCATGAAGTAAAAAAAGAGTTTTTACTTACTTGTACGAAGTAGCAACAACCCCCCCTCATTATTATAAAAGAATTAGATTTTTAGCCCCTAACACACTACAATTGAATTAATCTAATATGTCATTAAAAATATTCCAGAACAGTATACAACGATATATAATTACTTACAATTAATTAATAAAATGTTGCATAAGATTTTTACTAATTCTAATAAAGTGACACTTTCTTGTTGGATAAAATAACAGTAACTCCTACCCACCGCCTTTATCCTATCCCCTCCCTTTATAATGGATGAAAGAATTGACCAATAAATGAGGTTCGTATTAGCAGCCTATATTGACAAAAAATTCTCTAGATATTTTATTATTAACCATTTCAATAATATAGGTTCATTCTTTTGTATTTAATGATGAAATGTGGCCAAAATAAATTTGGTAATCAATTTACCCTATAGGCTAATTCGCACATTAATAAATCTAATCTAATCTAATCTAAAGAACCTCTAATGTTTTTTTTCGAAATTAACTCCCTGCCATTGTTTGTAGTCATGTTGATTCGTTGTACTATTTTAAAAAGGTCATAATTATACACACCATGGTAGCGTAGCTATTCTGTAATTAGCAGCCAGGGAGGGGACGTTGGATTACAAATATTTTGGTTTATTAACGCATTGTCTCATTTACACACATATCAACAATGTCCATACTATTTCACCAATAATTTTAATCTACAGGAGGGGTAACTTTATTTATCATGATTTGGGAAATATCTCGATTTATCGTCTAATGTCTTATCCCTTTAGATCCCTGGAAAACCATAGTTAGTGAGATTGTTACCCTGTCCTCATCATTTTGCGTTCGCTAGTGTAATAAGGTTCGACTCCCAGTCAAAAATCAAAGTCTTTACCACGCACAGATTAAAACTTACAGACAAAGGTTTCTTTTCTTTAAAAATTAATGACAAACAGAGCCTTAAGATCTAAGATATCAAAGAGCTATTGTACATTAAAGTTATCACCTACGCGTGTTGTCATCCTTGTATTTAAATGATAATTATAAGGTTATTTCTTTATCTAAGTTTAAATTTCATACCTTTCACGAAAATTATTTAATTTTAATCATAAAAATGGCAACATAACTGTCAAGTAATTTTATTAAACAAGGATGATAATACTCGAATGTGCGAAATGTAAAGTACGGCTTATATTGTGGTTTTGTGTCTTTTAAGATCTTAGTAATCATTTCACTGGATCAATAGTTTTGTAATTTTCAGGCAATAATAGCTCGTGGCAGGTTTTGAGCTATTTTGTGGGTACAAGGTTGGGAATCAGTGCCTAGATAATGATAGGGCATCAATCTTGGCAGTTGCCCTCTTTTTGCATATGAACCACAAACTTTTTTAAAAGAAAGTTTTTTTTTATGCTTTTATATGTTAGGTTAGGTACTCACTATTGTTGAACATAGTGTTTATGTCTATGTAAATATCAGGTTAAAAGGGTTTCTAATGTTAAAATAGGCTTATAAGAACGATATTGAAAAAAAGGATTTCAATTGATTTGAAAAATCCAATCATTGGACATTTACAATTTATTAGCCCTTTGAATTAAGTGAACGGAAATTACATAATAAATAAATTTTGGATCAAGATTTTCCCCTTTTCTGTTATGGACATGTTAGTTATATATTTACATATTTATATTGAAATGTGTAGATGGTGTCAGGATAAAGAAAAGTAGATTGAACAAGAATAATTATATTATCTGATAGTAAAGCTATCAAGTGTTTTGTGAATGAAGTTTTGCAGCTCTAGTTTTTTTTTTAAAGCCGCGTTTCTATACTAAAAGTTGCTGCGGAGGGCTGCTTATGAGGTTAAGGCTTAATGGACGGCTAAAAAAAACTGGGTAGCTAACGGTTGGCAAAATTGAATTTGACATTTTGGGTGGCTGTAAACATATAAATATATATACCAGATGAATTGTTGTACATCAAAGACTTTTAAAATTATTTAACTTTTGTATTTGACATTTTTGTTCAAACAAAGATGTAATAAGAAAAACATTTTTGATATTCTTTATTCTTTAGAGCACACTTTCAATGAAAACTTTATTTTTTTTATTATCTTTAAATTTATGGATGTCTTAAAGAGTCTTGCGATTAAAGGGCAAAAATTAATCTTCGGTTGACAGTCTCTCTTTATTCAAAAAGAGTGTTTTTTAATGATAAAATAGAATAAATCTAAAAGTAAAATATTAAAATCTGCCAACAAAATTTGAGTTTTTTCTTCTTCAATTAATTCCCAAGAACCATATATTGACGTAGAGTTCTAAAAAAGTTTTAACCAACTTTTACGTTTTAAGTAACGGGGATATATTATATGGTCTATAAAAATACAGTGCAGGGTGACTAAAAATATTTATTGGATTCAATTTCAAAAAAGCAAAAAATATATTTATATGTTTTTTTTACCTACTCAAACTCTTTAAACGAAAAGTAGTTTTTGCAAAATTTGATGGAAAAGGAATATGGATATTTTTTATTTTAGGATTTTTTGCCACCCTGTATATTTTTCCGGCAATTTCTATAAATATAAATGTTATCAGTTTATTCAACGCTCTTCGAGATGTACAGAATATAGGGACCATGAATCATCCTGTCCTATTACATAAGGTAGCAGGTTTTTTTTTGTCTGACGTTTAAGGTTTCGATTACTACAGAACTGATTGATTTCTCCCTTTTAGGGATGCTTTACATAGGTCCTAAGATTAGTTCAGGCTAATTTATTTTTAGTTTTAAGCCTTTTGGATTTTAGACTATTTTCTACCCATATCCTACCCCTTGGAAGAGTCCTAGATGCTAGTAGTGTTAGTTAAAGTAGTAAGGTTTCTTGTCTGAAGCTAAATTTCTTGGATAAGACAATGGCCCATAGATTTATGTACATCCTGTATGTTGATGAACAAAATCACCTCTTCTGTAGATTATAATAAGTGGTTTAAAAGTTTAAACACTCAGGTTAACTAACCAAAATCTACCAAAGTGCCCAAAGTTGTTAAGCTAACGAATAAGAAATTTTTTTAAAAATAAAACTTCGGTGACTAGTGTAATAAACAGCCATTTGTCCCCTCTCTCTTTATTGGACCCATAATCCATTTATTCCTACGTAAAGTCTGTGCATCAAATTTGGCAGCATGTCTAATCCATCAAAGGAAAAAAACAAAGTTATTTTCACACTTATTTCTTTTTTTTGAAGATCTCACAAAACAACGAAATTTATCATTTGAAAATACTTTTTGAATGAAGAGGGCAGGGGAAGTTAGGGGGTTAGAAGTTAAATTCGTCAAAAGTTAAAACCTTAGTAAAGCTTCCCTATAATGGAGATCTCAATCGGTTCATTAGTTAGAGAGATCTTAACGGATAGACAAAACCTTAGTTCTTCAATTAAAATGAATAATCTTTTACTAAAATAGTATTTCTTTGTCTTTAGAATTAAATAGCGACTCTTTTTAGATATATTTGATTAAATTGCTATTTTTCTTAGTGAGTAATATTGTATGTTTTGTATGAACAACCTTTATTCCTTAATATTCCCTTATTAACATTCATGAGCTAGAGTTAGTGATGTCTGACTCATTCAGGGAGAATATTCAGCACCCAGGTTTTATACATTTTTAGCTATTCTGTTTGGTACATATATTCTCTATAACATTTGATTCCTTTAGTATGTCATTTTCTCCCGTCCTTTACAGTAATTGTAATAGTCTTATACTAAATATTTTCAAAGTAAAATTAACTCTAATTCGATTCTGTTTGTTATATGTAATGGAACAAAACGATGTTTAGGTCATCGACTATATAATATGGAATTATATGAAATCAGTATTTTTTTCTTAAAAATATGGGTTTTAAACCTACGCTATATGTATTAATGGCCCGCCAAAAGATTACTCTTCCCCCAAATGAAATACTTTGAAAACAGACTAATGTAAGTGTAGAAATGTTAGTGGTCGAAAGATATTCTTTATGTGAATTCATGTCGTAAATTGGTATAATCTAAACAAACTATAAATCTATATTAGAAGAAATAAATATTATTTGAAGACTTAAAAGAGTTAACTTTCCTAGGCTAACACATTTCTTGATATTTAAAATCTAAAGACCCATAATAAAATTTATGTAGCTGAACCTTGTATATTTTAACAGGGACGGAGGGGACATTGTACTGTAAATTATTATGGTACCCAAAGTTTAATAATCAAGCTCTTTCAATCGCTAGCTAAAAATCTTTGGGTACTTTTATCAAGGCTTGATTGGTTAGTCCTAACTTGCATAGGCGATACTTTTCAACCAGTGATTTTTATCTACAATAGAATTAAACTCCATTGTCTTATCATATTCTTCGTCCAACAGTGAAATGTATTTATTCTTTTATCGACCATTGTCCTCTCCCTCCCTGAAATTTATATAAAACCTCCAGGTACAAGTTAATCTGGAAAAAATCCTTTAAATCCAGCTAAACACATATTTAAAAGAAATTTGAAAATGAATAAAAGTATTCCTAGACTTTCTTAAATTCTATTTTGTCCATTAATAAAGCAATCAATTTCAAACAAATTATTTCTTGTCTTTGGTAAGGTTTTTAAGTTGGAAGTAAAAGATTTCGGAAATGGATGTTTTGAACTTTTTATCAGGGTTGGTTTTTACCATGGCATCAAGAGGTTTTAGGCTTTTTTCCTCAACTTTTAGTTCTGAGCCACGAGAGGATGAGACAAAGCCGCTAACAATGCGGGGCTACCCAGTGCCCAATAAAACCTAGCTTTACCTTATCTAAAGTAATAAATAATAAAATTAAAACTCCCCCCCCCCCCCCACTCAATTTTAATTTATTTCAAAATTAAAAGAGAGGTTCTGTGCTCGACTAACCACTTTGAGGGAATTCGCCGAATTCCCTTTATGAAACAAACTATAGTGAAAGAATAAATTTGAATGAAACAAAATACGGTGAAAAGAATATCTAAATGAAATATAATCTTATCTAAATTAAACCATCAAGAAGTTTATTACGAGTTGATTAATTCATTTTATATGACAGCTAAAAAATCTATAAAAAATACTTTTTTTTAAATTCTGGCGTTGAGTTTAGATTTTTAAATTTTTATTATAAACAATATTTTATGTCTTCAAATCTATTCTGTTGGTTAGGAGTAAATAGTTTATTTTACCTTTTAATATGATTTTCTATATTTTGTTTTTTTCTGTGATGGTGTGCTCTTATAATGCAAACTACTTCTTGTTTAAGAGCCCTTTCTTTGAAAGCATTGTAATATATAGATTGAAAATGTTTTTCGTCAAGAAATTCTAAAAATCTTTCCAAAAAGACACATTTATGACAAATATGCAGTAGACCTACAAAATATGCTCTATTCAAAGACTTAAGTTAAGACGATGTTTGATGTCTGAAAATCGAACCCTATTCCTCCAAGACAACCGATTGACGTGTGACACTTTACGCTAAGGGTGGTTTATCCTATTTGATATGGTAGATTTATGTCAGTATGAAAAATTTTGCTTCCAAATGGTAGATAGGCAATCTTTATGAAAATTATCCTCAATCCCCTTATTGAAAGGTTTTATATAAGTATTTTTATTTCTAAAAGCGAAGCTTTTCTATAATTAGGGTCGGTCCGTCCGTACGTCCGTAACGGATAGCTTTTCTCGTTAATTTAGGCATGTTAGAATTGTCCTATCGATTTCAAATTTTGCATGGTGATTTCTTTAATAGTTAGGTACAATTTAGAAAGCGTAGCAACTCTATAATCATCACCAAAATGTCCGTACGTCCATTTTAAACATTTTTACTTTTTTACTTTTTTAACAACAAATTTTTAAGTGAACTAATCATCCGATTGATCTGATTTTTGGTATATTGATTCCTGGGACAACAAAGTATAATGTAATAAGCGAAGCAACTCTATAATCAAGTCCTAAAAATGTAAGTATGTCCATAAACATTATCCTGAATCAAGCAGTTTTTCAACAAATTTACTTACAATTTTGCTTTGACTCTTATACATTTATATTATGATTATTCAGTTCTGACACTATACAAGTGTTAATGTCCGTTTGTCCTACCGTTTCAGTGCTTCGCTTTTTTTGGATGTTGTCATCCTTGGTTGTTAAACTCCATCTGAGACTAGGATCCAGCCTTTAGATTTAAAAATATGTAGTATATCCTTTCATTATCTTCATAGTCCTATTCCATAAAGTACTAAGTTTTTTTTTCTCTCTGAAGCTTAAGATTTCAATATCTACTGAAATGATTGGGTTCTCCTTTATAGGAAGCTTCATCGGGATGGTTTTACTTTACTTTAGTTTTAGATTAGATAATTAGCATGGTTTTGGGCTATTTTTCTGCCCCCCTCATACCCTTTGAATAAAGCAGAGATCGGAAGCCTCACGTAAGCCGCGTGTAAGCCTCAGTGAAATCGTGATTTTATCACTATAAAATTCAGCTGGATGTATAAAACGGCTCTATATCAGACAATCCTTCTTTCTTAAATTTTTTTTTCTGCACACAAGCAGGTTTAAAACTGAGGCTTATGCGCTAGACTATAAAAGTTTTAAAGATTTTTAATCAATATAATAGATTTGAAATCTGCATAAAATTTTAAGGATTTTTTATAAAATTCGTTTTTTATATAATTCTTTATTTAAAGGCGCAAATACGATTTAAGTTAATAAATTTTGACCAATAGGATAGCTGGATTGGAAACTACCTACGCTCTAATTGGTTGAATGATGTACGTCACTTAAGCTTCTCCAATCAGAGCGCAGATAGTTTTCAATCCACCAATCACAGATCTCAAAATTATTTAACTTAATTTGTATTTGCGCCTTTAAATAAAGAATTATATAAAAAACTAATTCTATAAAAAATCCTTAAAATTTTATGCAGATTTCAAATCTATTATATTGATTAAAAATCTTTAAAACTTTTATAGTCTATTATGCGCGGCTTACGTGAGGCTTCCGATCCCTGGAATAAAGAGCCCTAGATGCTAAATAAACATAGATCTAAGTTATAAAAATACTGTTAAGAATATGTTGCCAATAACGAAATTAATTCGGAAAAAAATCACGAAACCTATACGTGTTTTTCAGCTGTCGTTGGGGGGCAACACATCGTAAAATTGACGACCTGTCCATTTGCCCCCCAAATATTATTTTAGATTTAATTCCCTTGTTGGTTATACCTTATTCCTGATATGTTGCACCTTTCAGGGAAGCCAAGGAAATGTCTTTGGTTAGTTTTAATCTATTTTCTGACCACACCGGTAAGTCATAGAGGCTAGGAGTGAAGCAAATAGTTCATTTATTCTTTATTTTATAATTTAAGTACTTTTCCTGTTTAAAGATAACAGATGCAGTCTGTATAGTCTCTATTTCATATGTTTCAAACTACTATTCCCCAACCAAAAAAGTAGACATTTCTAAGACTAGCGGGTTTAACTTTAAAATTTAGATTAAAATGATTGTAATTTAGAATAAAATACAATTTTGGGTCATGTGAAGGAAACAAAGTTGTGGGTTTCGTCGTATTTTCACTGTAACTTTTTAAAGGTTATTTAGGTTAGGTTAGGTGATTGTCCCTCATGGTTAGGCAATTGGCCCTGCAGGGTTAGAGCCCCTCACAGGGGCTAGAAATAGGAGACAAGCTACTGTGAAAATATCACGAAACATGCAACTTCGTTTCTTTCACATAATTTCTTTTTATTTACCAAAAGTTTCTGCCATTCTATCTTATTTTTGTTATCAAAGAGTAGCTAAAAAAGTTTGAATTTTGTGTTTTTGGCGGTTTTAAGTCTAACTTTTCTAAGATTATGTTTTATGTAGTAATTCTATATCCCTATTTGATTTTTTTTTCAAATCTGAACTACAATTATTCTTATTAAGTAAAAGAAAATGTGCGAAAAACACACACTTTGAAACCTCCTAAAATGGTTGAGAGATGAGAAGTTCTGTAATTATGATAAAATTCCCTCATTTCTTATTGTTAAGGGTAAGTATTTCTAATTCTAATTTTAAATATAAAACTTTACTGGAAAAATTTATTTTGTCTTTATTATATGTTAAAAATAAACGTTTTTGTCTTTTTTTAGTAAATTTTGGAATAAAGTTGGCAAGGCAATTTTTTTCTTATTTTTTTAACATTTTAAAAAACTAAATATAAAAAAAACTTCACTATCCCTTTAATATCCCCTGTTGAAAGTTTACAAGTGAGCAACTCATTTCTCCTCACTCAATACCATAAAGAACTTTTTGGGAACATATTGTAGCTGTTCCTCCAAAACCAAAAAAGTAAATAACAAAAGTTAATTATGGATATTTGGAAGGGGAAGAAACCATCGCATGACTTTTGTAAAGCTTCCATATAATTAAAGAACTCAACAAATTCAGCAGTCCTAATTTTGTATTTGGCCTAATAGCTAATAGCGTCGGAGATTTAAACACAGCCGAGTCCCTTCAAAACAGAAAGCAATTTGCTAGCAGACAAAGTAGGTCACCACCTTTTGGTCTATGTAGTTGTCTGGATTTTATATTTATACTGTAGAAATTATACTAATAGTATTATTAAAGATGTCATGACGAAGCCCAAAATACATAACTTTTGCACCACGTCGTCTTTCTGTGACGTCATAAAATAAGGGAGATGAGAGAAGTTGTGCAAAGAAAATCCCTAACAAAGAAATAGAGAATATGACGTCACAGGAAGACGACGTGGTGCAAAAGTTATGTATTTTGGGCTGCGTCAAAAACAAAATTCAACAAAATTCTTTTTAAAATTCTCTAAATGGTAAACTTTTATGTGCTATAAATTTCCAATTATTTAACTAAAATATTGCAACACTGTTACTTGATGTTATTCTAATTTAGATAATATACTGGATTAAAATATCATATTCCAAAATTTAAATCTTCAAATAACACAGATGCGAAACACGGATATCAATATTCCTTCCAGAAACATTTTTTTTGTCAAAGTCGGGATTCCAAATATATAGCAAAAATTAATCCTAAATTTTGCCAAACAAAATTACCCTATGCAAAGTAACACCGCCGTGTTTTAAGTTTTTATTTTTTATTTTGATGATTTTTTGAATGTCGTCTTGAACACAAAAATAAATCCATAACAATTTCCAAGGATATAGTCATTTAAAAAAAATTCTATAAACATAGGATAAAAGAAATTTATCAAATCAACAGTAACACAGTCATATTTGAGATATTTTATTTGAGAAAAATAACTTTACTACTTTATGTCATAGAAAAAGTAATTTTGTTAATATCAACAAATTTGAAATTTCTATAAAAATCACGAAACCTTTTAATTGACGCTTAACTTAAATTTTTTTAGAAGATTTATTTCAAATGTTTTATTTAAAAATACATTGACAGACAGAGAAATAGTTGTGGTTATGAAAAGATAGGTTTACCTACGATTTTATTTGATTCAAGATCAAGTCTATACGAACTTATGTCTGTACGTATATATAAATATTTTTTTCAGAAATATGTTTTAAAGCAATGCGCATATATAATCTATCCTTATACTAAAGTAACAGGATGTTTGTTTGTGTGTCTGTATCGAAGGATCTCGCTAACCGCTGAACCGATCGGGTTCTCTTTAACAGAGTAGATTATCATGGTTCCCGGGAAGGTTTATAACTATTTTGGGGGAGAGTACCACCACCCTCCCAAGAGAAATGACAAAAAAATCGAATTTTTTTTTAAATACAGGAGACTTCAACGTAAAATAAAGAGGTATCGTAGAGACTTTAACAAACAAAAAACATTTTAAGTGCCACTAGAGGCCTCTAGGGGCGTAGCCGCTAGTAATATCTATAATACTAAAGTGGTTTAGCACATAATATAACATTGCACGTATATTTTGTTCAACAGAAAAAAAGCATTGTATTTCTTTAAGTTTAAATATATTTCTTTTTACAGTATTCTTAAAAGCAAAGCTTTTCTATGTTTAGGGTATGTACGTCGGGCCGTACGTATGTTCATTCCGGCCGTTTGTGATTTTCGTTAATTTAGGCATGTTAAAATGTCCTATCAATTTTAAACTTTGGATTATGATTATATGATTTCAGGGCTTCGATTTAATTGATGTTGCCATCCTTGATTCATTTTTAGTCTAAGTAGAATATGCAAAAATGCCTACTAACAAATATTTGCAAATAAGCAAATTAAAATCCGCGTGCCTTCTTCAGCAATCAGTACGTCTGTTTTTTTTTATAAAATAGATATAACTATTATATAAAGTAGTAAGATTTTTTTTTATCTGAACCTTAAGATCTCAATAACTAGTGATATGCTTGATCGAGTTATCCTTTCTGGGAAAGCTTCACAGAGGTCCCGGGATAGTATTATGCTATCTAATTGCATGACCCTAGCTTGCTTACTCCTCAGAATACAGAGCCCCTAGATGCTAGAGGCGCAGCAGCTAGTAAAACAAAAAGTAATATTATTTGATGGGTTAAAAACATCAGTATAAAAAAGTCAAAATTAAGGAGTATTCAAATATATCTAAAATACACTAAAAAATTATTTTACTTTCAAATTCACAATAAAATTAATAATATAAGATGTAAGATAGGTCAAATTCAGTTTAAAGTACTTTAGATATATCTTTACGCTTTGTTATTGGCAATTTTAGGTGTCCTTTGTATATTTTCAAGTAAAAAGATTGGAAATTGATCGTAATAATATTTTTGTAATTGAAAATTAAACTGGCTTGTGGCGGCTGAATCTCTGTGCGCGCATACCAAGGTTACAAATACAGGTTACTATTGTTACGGAGCGTATCGACGTGTCATATATTCCAGAACTGAAAATGGGAAGAATCGACCCAATGTAAGGCACAGAGAAAAGGCATAACTTGTAATCTATTCACCAAAACCCAGCTTCACAGCCCACCTTGTTGTCTGGGTAAAGTTCTGCTATCCACAAGAAAATCTCGGAAATTACAAGATTTCAAGAGCCTTCTTTTTGGGTGACTTTATGAAGAGATTGGTTAAAAAATACTGTTGATGCTAAGATTTCAGTCAACTATACTTTATTTAAATTTAATTTTGGAGAGGCAAATAGTCATTTCTTGCATCATATTAAAAACAGCTTTCCATGAATATAAATGTACAATTATAAAAATAAAACCAGTTTTTTTTTATAGTTTTTGAGAACCAGTTCTAATCCACCAGATTATAATCGGTTTCGAATGAATACGAGAAATATATTTCAAGTCACTATATTGATCTTCAATCTCCAGGGTTCTAAACCTTACTATTATAAGAAGAAAATATCATAAAATACGATATGATACATGATTTTTAATTGTGGCCGAATAGAACCAGTTCTAATCCAGCAGATTTTAATTGGTGCTGATGAAGCCTTACTGGACAATATTTTCCTCACAAAATATACACCTGAAAACATAACCTTGATACCCAACGTCTCAGCGACCACTAGGAGAATTCAAAATTTAATTTGCTAATATTTACGGTCGTCAGTTTTAATTAAACCTTCTCCACTACTACTTGTCCACAGGGATAGGGATATGGAATTTTAAAAATAATTGGTTGAACGGCGCAGACAAAGATTTAGATAAGGTGTTCTTAAATTTGACTCAATCAAAAATAAAATATAAAATATACAGTGTTTGTTATTCTATGGTAATTTATTTAATTTCTTTTTCTATTGATTCTTTATCTCCATTCGTGAACATTTTACATAGAAAAATAACTATTAGAATATCAAAACTGCAGAAGAATAGTAATTTCTAATCTATAGGGGTATTAAAGGATAAGACGACGGTCAATAAATTACTGAACACTAGAAATTACATTCATAGTTTGTATCAACAATCTAAAATTTACAAAAGTTCTTAAAAATTTTATTTCAAATGAGAAAACGTGTTTGAAAAACTTTGCAGATTCAATAATTCACAGCCCAAGAACTTTAGACATAAGAACCCTAAACTAACCCAACCTAACCTAAAATATTGAATGCAATGTCAATCACTTTATGAAAATTGTCTTATAATCATATTTAAGTCTTAAAATGGTTTAAGGTTATATTTTCTTCATTATAATACAGATGGTATGGGCGCAGCCGCTAGTGTGTCAATAAAAAAACATCATCAAAATTGGTCTCTTGCAATGAATGCTTTCCTAAAATATCTTTGAATACCTGTTTAACAACGTGTTTTCGTTATTATTCTGTGAAATAAAATGAAATTTTTGTAGTAACCAAGTCCAGCAAAAAAAACTTAAGTTAATCATGAAACTTTTTCATTTCTATTTGGAGGGTGAAATATTTGGAAAACTGGTCCTTTCTTTACATTAGGCATTCTTTTAAAAAGTACTTATGATTCCAAATATTATTCCGTCTATAAGAACCTGTCATTAAAAACCGTCCTTTTTATATCTAAGGCTTCTATAAAAGTATCTATTATAGCCAATTTATATCCTATTTTGAATCCTACAAAGCAAAGGAAATTTTATTCTTGCTTATTTATTTATTGTAGTTTAATGTTTTTTTTTCTTTAAATGGGCGGAATTGGGATAGTGGGTGTACCTGTAATTATCAGAAAGAAGTTTCACACCCATTTGAAGCCCCTTAAAGAGCAAGTAAGACATCCTGAAAAATATTTTGTTTATAAATGATAACAAGAGCTTGTTATTTAAGAAGGAAAACTAATGCATTTTGTCTAAAGAATAATAAAACAAGGATGACAACATCCATAAAAGCGAAGCTCTTATATGGAACGACAAACGAACATATAGAATTGTCAGAATCCAATGAGGAGAATATAAATGTATAAATCTAAACAAAAGTGTAAGTAAATTTGTTGCAAAACTGCACAATTAAAGGATACTGTTTAAGGGCATACTTACATTTTAGGACTTGAATATAAAGATGCTAAGATTATGACATTGTATTGAATCATTATTCAAAGTTTGAAAACAATTTTAACATGTCTAAATCAGAATCAATCTTTAAAAGATGACAAAAGTAACAAAAATCGTTTACCCATTGATTTTTATTTTATTTGCATATCTTTTTGGTTCACAAGTATTTTCCCAAAATACTGTTTTGAGATCTTGTGCTTCATTGGTGCTGATTGATAAAAAAAAGGATAGTGGAAACTAGTAACCAAAATATGCATCTACATATCATTGTTATAGTAAAATCATCCAAAATAAATAACATAGAATAATAGATCGGTTCAGCGGTTAGCGAGATCTTTCGGTACAAAAAACAAACAGACAGTCATCGTTCTACTTTGTATTATAGATAGAATATGTGGATATTATGTCAGGTGAAATTTTGTCATTTATATAGGTTGCTGCAATGGTCCTCATTTATTGTTCATTTTTTTCCTCCAGAAGGAGGGAAAAGTATAGGGGTTTATCGTTACATTAGACAGCTGGAAGTAGCATATTTTCTTTCACAATATCCCCGTTTTTCATTAATTTTATTTACTTTTTTTGCATATCTATTTCCATTTATAATGTTTTTGGGGCATAAAAGCAAACTTGGCTTGTTTGATCATCTCTGTTGATAAAAATAACAGTGTGGCCTTTAATTAATAAATGTTAATAAACTATTTTGATAATCAATACTAACCCAACCTTAACCCACTCACATCTCATATAGATAGACTGATGGGTTTTTTTAGTAAAGATATCCCTACCAAAGAGCATCCAGTAAAATATTTCTTTGTGCTTCGCTACTTATGAATGTTGTCATTATTAAATGTTGAAATAAAAAAATATGTAGAATTGGTCTAAATTCAACAGATGCCACTTGATTGTAAAAAACATTTCAATTTATTGAAAGAAGTTTGCATATGTTTCCATACCAAGCCTACATATGGAATTGTTAATTCAAATATTTTTAGTAGCGAAGCTACTCTTTAATTTGAAATGTCTGTCTGTCCGTAAAAAAAGTTTTTTGGGAAACACGATTTTCTCGGCTCCTATTCAAGATAGATAGCTGAAATTTTTAGTGAAGATTCCTAAGA
The DNA here is from genome assembly GCF_053477335.1 of Acartia tonsa. Lineage (NCBI taxonomy): Eukaryota > Metazoa > Arthropoda > Copepoda > Calanoida > Acartiidae > Acartia > Acartia tonsa. The sequence continues at coordinate 45,887,859 of NC_137268.1, forward strand.
CATATGCCCATCTAATCTATACATTGTTTTGTCCATCTGTCTGTTATTTGGGGTGCTAGATCGATTCTTAGATTTTGAAGTTTTCGTGATTTTCTCAACTCCTTTTCAAGATAGAGGCTGAAATATTCAGGGATTAATTTTACATTCTACATGTTTTCACTAAGTTTCATTAAGATTTTTAGGTTTTCGTGTTTTTTTCTATTCCTATTCAGGATTGACCACTGAAATCATCAGGGATTGAATATGCTCATATTCTACATATTTCCATCAAGTTTGATTAAGATTTGTCTATTAAATGCGGTGCAAAATAGATCGATTCCTAGATTTGTAATTTTCGTGATTTTAAAAGTTTTTGTAATATCATCAAGTTTGATGTTTTTGTATGCCACTGCTCTATAGTATTTTTTTCATAATTTTGACTGATACTTATGGATGTTGTCATCCTTGTTTCAGGTATATCGTAAAAGTGTTCACTTTAATATATTAATTATATGGTATAGATTTCCAATGCCATTTGTTTTTGGTACAGTCTCTAGTCAACACCTAACCAAGTAAACTTTTTATCTTAATATGTTAAATTATTAAGGCGATTAACTCCACATACAATAAAGGGGTATAGTCCCTTTCATGGCAACGCCTCTTAAGGGGCTATTCGTCGAATTTTCCCAATGGCTTTTGATTATGACAAAGATAATAACATTATCAAACAGAACAACCCTTAAACATGTAATATGAGTTGTTAAATGAGGGGTTTCAAAGGTTTCAGGGGTGATAATCTACTGTCTTTTAAAAATTTATGAGGGTTTTAAAATGAGGGGTTTCAAACACCCATTTACCCCCCACCCATGGACATCTATCCCTACAGGGATTCGTGTTTGTCTTGTGTTCTATTAGAAAATTTAGTCGAATAGGACAATAGGCCATTTAACCTCAAAAAAAGGATAAAAACATCCATTAAAGCGAAGCTCCAATATCAGAATGAAGGATAACTCTTGTATAGTATCAGAACTTAATTAGCCGAACATTGATTTCTAAGTCTGAACGAAATCATACATAAATTTGTTGCAAATTGCGTAAATATATTATACAGTGAAAGGACTTACTTTCTTTTAAGGATTTGATTATAAGAGTTGCCTCACTAATAATCACTAAGAATCATTATTTCAAAATCAAATGAATAGGATAATCATATCATACAAAAAAATGCTGTAAAAAAATTAAAAAATCAGCATTTCTCAATGAACGTACTTACTTTCTGGTAACGACTTTAGAATTGCTATGCTTTCTAGGAATCATCATGCAACGTTTGAAATCGATAATTCTAACATGTATATTTAAATAATTATATCATGCAAAGAATGTTGTAAAAAAAGTTTAAAATCAGCAATCGATAGGACAATTGTAACATGCAACATGCATGTTTATTAACGAAAAGAGCTAACCGCTACGGACGGACCGACCCTAATTATAGAAAAGCTTTGCTTTTAAAAATTCTTTTTCCATTTCGCTATCCTTGTATAGTAAAATTACTGTCTTTTTTAGACATCTAACAAATTGGCTAACATTTTGTGCAAGGGTTCAAATACACAGAAAACAAGGACAGTTATGTCCATGGGTAGCCATACAATTAAACCCAGGGATCTAAAGGGATAAGACAGTGTCGGATAAATTGATGTACATCCCCAATGTTAATACACAAAATTACTCCTTCTGGACACTCGACTTAATTAAGCAACAAATCAAATTCAGTAAAAGTCCCAAAAATTGTTAGTCCAACAAATAAGAAAAAGTGATTATAAAACTTTTGAGACTATTGTAATAAACAGCGAATTTTCACTCTCTGTTTAAACCTAGTATTTAACTTACAGATTGTTGTTGGCAGAGCTACTCCATAATTCGAAATGTCCGTGTTTTTGTTATGTTTTAATGTAATATTCTCAGATAGATGACAATTTAATGGTCGTTAGTAAGTCTATGGTCATGGTTTAACTGACAAAATAGTTAAAGGAAAGCTATGCTGAAAAAATATGGGTATTGAAAAAGGCAAAAAAGGACTCTACGAAGCAACTGGGAGTTGGGGAGGCAAAAAGGGTTATTCGGAAATGGGGGGGGGGGGGGAGTGGATGAAAGGGTTGTGATAATAGGGGAAGATTTGAAGAAATTGAAATTATAGGCATTTTTAAGGAGTTTGATAATGTCAGAATTTTCATGCAATTCATTGATGGTACATTTTAAATTTTATAATTGAGAAGTATTCAAAACTTGAGACGTCAAACTTAACTATTTTATTAATACATGGACGAAGTTGGAACGCCTTTGCCTATTAGCAGTAACATCTCTGTAAAGTTTACCTAAAATGAAGAACTCAATTACTTAATTGGTTAGTGAGGTCTTAACGAGCAATATAATATTTTTTTTTTGATAAACAAATTTTAATTGAAGTTTCTTTTGGGTCAATAGATATATAAAATATTCATATTTCATAACTTATTTGTTACTTTTTTATCTTTAATAATTAATCAATCATTATAAAAATTTAGGTACAAGAAAATGAAGTATTTTTAGAGCTCATTTGATATTGCAATTTTAGAAATGGGGGAAAAATTAAGACATTTTCCTCTTTCCTCCTTTTTGGTTCCTTCCCCCTACTTTTTTTCTTTGTATGTGTCTTCAATGTAACAGATGTACAGTAGCCGTATGCCTCGGCCTAAAAAAAGGTGCAACTCATTACCATGCACAGTAAGGACTTTCAGACAAAGGTTGTGTAAAAAAAGAGTTGGCTGTCTGATGGGTGTTACTCAACCTAATACCCCAGGTGTTTGGACACAAAAGGAGAGTTTGGCTCCTCTTACGTATCCTGGATTGTTGGACCTGAAGTTAGAGTGTTATAGCCTTACCCATATGGCGTTATTGATGAGGGGATTTCCCTTACTCCATGTTAACATCGTGAGTCTGCTCTAGTCTTTTTTTTGGTATTAATGTATGAACATGCTTTATTTCTATAAAGTAATTAATGTCTTATATAGAAGAAATATTGCAGGTTATTTAGCTAATACCCTATCAGCTCATTTTTGGAAACAATGGTTTTCTATATATAAGAGTTTACGTCCGTTGGGCCAAATGTTAATGTTATTCTATTGATTTTTAACTTCGAATGAAGATTCTGTGATGATTAGATAAAGTAAAGATCTCTATATTTCTAAATATAAATAGTTCTTTTTTGTTCAAATAAGATTTGTTGAGAAACGCTTTTATGGATGTTGTCAATTTTGTTTAATAATTTAGGGGTTTAAGGACTTTTTAGTAACAGATATAATTTTATAATTCCCTTTTTTAGCAGGTTTCTGTAATTTTTTTAGTTAAACAGCTACTCTATAACTACCTCATTAATATAACAGTCCGAATGCTTTTTAGCAGCTTTTATTCTTTTTTAAATAATTTTCACATATCTTTTGGTCAGATTATTTAAATGTAAAAGTTGATTTCTCGTCTTTCTAAGAGATTCTCCATAGATGAGATAGAGGACAGTAGCTTAATTGTTTTTATGCATATTTTGATTATCTCTGCACTCTTGAATATAATTAGCTAATTTTGTTTTTATGAAGTTTCTTCCAAAGACAAACTTACTTTGTGTTTCAATCCATGGGTCATGCAACGAAAGACACATTAATATTTTTGTGGTTTTTATCATTCTTAATATCATCTGTTCTTATGTCCTTAATTCTCTTTTCCTTTTTCCTATATTTTTTATGAACACTGAACATTTGCTTGATACACTTAAATCCATGTTTTTTTGTGTTTTTCTTATGGATGTTGTTAACCTTGTTAGTTTCTTACAAAAAAAATAGTTGTAAGTCAAAGCAAAGCTTTTCTATGATTATGTTGTCAGATGCTTATAGATGTTTTCATTAATTTAATATTACTTATGGTTTGTTGAAGGTAGAAAACCTGGGAAAAGGCCTGATTATGATATTTAAATTTAAAGAATGAAAATTTCTCTATTTTCTTATTCTCTATCTTATCTCTTACTCACTCCATTACTGAATTTCAAAGAACACTTGATAGTTCATTTTTTATATTAATTTAACATTAAACAATTCACCTGTTAATTGGTTTGTCTGACTATTTTTCAAATTAGCGGTTGCGTCTCGTCGTCGGGGAGGTGATAGGTTCGAATCTCTAGCCGACACCGCTTCATAATTAAAGACGTTAACAATGGTTCCTACTGCTGCTATGTCAGGTTCGCGACATAAATAGTATGAGTAGGGGGAAGGCCTTGGCCCATAAATAAGCGCAACTAAATACCAGCCACAGTTAGGACTTCTCAGACAAAGGTTGTTCAATCAATGGGTTGGTTGTCTGTTGGATGTTACTCAACCTAATATCCTTGAGAGTATTGCATCCCATAACATGCGGATGGAAACACAGTAATAGTGTCTGACTGATTATGACGTAACAAAAAAAAATAGCCAATGAGAGGCCACTATAAATTTTACCATTGGTCAATAACGGCCTCTCATTGGCTAATTTTTTTTTGTTACGTCATAATCAGTCAGACACTATTACTGTGTTCTGCGGATGGTGCTCTGTATTTTTTAGATGATCACTTAAAAATCGAAGGAGAATTCCGCCCTGACGAGGTAATGTAATAGGTAAAACTTAGTGACTGTCCCTTTAAGTTTGGTCAAAAACCTAAATGTTCAAATGGCATATTTATGCTAATATCCTTTTCTTAAAACTCACTGACTTTACAAAAGAACGAGGATGAAAATATACGAAAATTGCAAGTATCTAACGGTATAAACTGATGTACATCCGCAATGATGATGCACAAAATTGCCCCTTCTGTAAATTAAATTTAGTTTTTTGAAACGTTTGAAATCTCAACTTATCTGAAAATTCATAGATATCTGAAAATTCATAGTTTATTTGTAAAGGGCTCCAATTTAATTTATTTCCTAAGCATTTATTTCTAAAATAAAACATTTCTTAAAGGTTGACATGCCCTCTGTAAAATAGCGTAAAACCTGTAAAAAAAACAATATAATTCTTTTAGTTTTTAGATCTTTTTAGGGATTCATTCATTTATTTACATTAGTAATTTTAGGAATGAAACATGAAAATTAGACTAGCCAGCAGACAACCTAAATTGCAGAGTAGCTGCGCTACGTCTAATGGTGAATGAGTTTAAGATTTGACATGCTAAACAAATATACTAAAGTCATGTCTTTATTAAAATAAGATGGATTTCTTTCACTTTCCAAAGATAGATAGATAGATATAAATAGATAGATTTTTGGATAAATAGATATTTGAATGGTTATAAGAATACATAAGGGCGGGCATTGATTCAGCAAACAAATTCTATTTAAAATTGCTGAAAACTTGGAAATTTTAGTGGCGTATTGTTGGCGTAAAACTTGTTTTGTTTTGTTACTAAAGGGAAGTGAGTAAGAAATGAAGTAAAAAATGACGTATGACCCATTTAATTGTGCGTCATTTTTGTTTTAAGTTGCTTTAAAGTGCAAAGCTTATCTATAATTAGGGTATGTCAATACTTCAGTCTGTGTACGTAATGGTGAGTTATAATTGTTAATTGAAGCATATTAAAATTGTTCTAATGATCTCAAACTTTGCATGTTAATTCTTATTACATGCAAAACATAGGAACTCTATAATCGGGGTTGCTGCAAAATGCCTAATTACAAAAGGTCTACTCTACAAAAGGTCTACCACTACATAAGATCTAATCCTACAAAAGGTCTACTCTACAAAAGGTCTACTCTACAAAAGGTCTACCACTACATAAGATATAATCCTAAAACAGGTCTACTCTACAAAAGGTCTACCACTACATAAGATCTAATCCTACAAAAGGTCTACTCTACAAAAGGTCTACCACTACATAAGATCTAATCCTAAAACAGGTCTACTCTACAAAAGGTTTACCACTACATAAGATCTAATCCTACAAAAGGTCTACTCTATAAAAGATCTACCACTACATACGATCAAATCCTACAAAAGGTCTACTCTACAAATAGTCTACTACTACATAAGATCTAATCTTTCAAATTTCTACTCTACAAATAGTCTACCACTACATAAGATCTAATCCTACAAAAGGTCTACTCTACAAAAGGTCTACAACTACATAAGATCTAATCCTAAAACAGGTCTACTCTACAAAAAGTTTACCACTACATAAGATCTAATCCTACAAAAGGTCTACTCTATAAAAGATCTACCACTACATATGATCAAATCCTACAAAAGGTCTACTCTACAAATAGTCTACTACTACATAAGATCTAATCCTACAAATTTCTACTCTACAAATAGTCTACAACTACATAAGATCTAATCCTAATAAAGATCTACTCTACAAAAGGTCTACAACTACATAAGATCTAATCCTAAAACAGGTCTACTCTACAAAAAGTTTACCACTACATAAGATCTAATCCTACAAAAGGTCTACTCTATAAAAGATCTACCACTACATATGATCAAATCCTACAAAAGGTCTACTCTACAAATAGTCTACTACTACATAAGATCTAATCCTACAAATTTCTACTCTACAAATAGTCTACAACTACATAAGATCTAATCCTAATAAAGATCTACTCTACAAAAGGTCTACAACTACATAAGATCTAATCCTAAAACAAGTTTACTCTATACGATAGGTTTATCACTACATAAGATCTAATCCAACTAAAGAACTACCCCAAAAGTATACTCTACAAAGGACTAATCCTACAAAAAGGTCTAATTTAAGAAAGGTCTAATGCTACAAATAGTCTAATGTTATAAAGGTATTTATATTATTAATGATATAAATAATATAATAACACAATAAACGACACAATTACAAGACATTTGTAGAACATGCAGAAAATTATAAATTATGGAGTGGATACAAAACCGCGAATGTTACAAAACCACGAAATTACACAACCGCGAATGTTACAAAACCACGAAATTACAAAACAATGAATGTAACAAAACAGCGACTGTTACAAAAGTATAACTATGTAGGAATTTTTTGGAATTTATTTTTCAAACAAAGAGAAAACAAATAATACATTAAATCAATGAACAATTTATGTATCCAAAAACAAAACAAAAAAAGTGAATTTTAAACAGTGTCACGGTTTCCAAATAGGAACTCTTTCATGTTGCTCTCTTATAACTCTTAAGGGACAACTTAAACATATCCAGCCTCTTTGCACTCCTGCTCTTCCTCAATGGGTTAGGATTGGTGGCATGCTCAGTAGAAACTGAGTAGATAGAGTTGTTCAATATTCTTTATATATAGAATTCTAAAAATTGGAAGATTTTTATTTAAAATTTAGAACATTTTTGTTTATTTTTTATTGTAGATTTTTTTATATTATATATAAAGTATATTATTTTTCACTGTTTTTTCGCTGTTTTGTAATTTCGCTGTTTTGTTACATTCGCTGTTTTGTAATTTTGCGGTTTTGTAACTTTTGCTGTTTGTTTTTCGCTGTTTTGTATCCACTCTTAAATTATTGTGTAAAAAATATTCTAATTGCTAAATTTTTTGCAATAAAGAGGAGGGGGGGAGGTAATGCAACCATCTCGTAATTAATGGGCAAATGGCACTTAGAAACCGAATTTCGTTGTGAAACTTGGCATGAGTAATCCTTGATTGTTCTTCTTTCCCAAAATCTAACAAAAAGTTGGAAAAGTAATGGCTGGCGGATCAGCTGTTTAGCCCTTTTTTGGCTATTTTTAGGGCAAATCCGTCATGAAACCTATCACCACTCTGCCGCTCATTATTTCACACGATTTAAAGCAAAACCATGTTTCAAAGTTGATTCCTACATAATTTATGACCGATTTGCCCTAAGAAACAGCTTAACAGCTGGGTTGTTAGCCATTACTTTTACAACTTTTTGTTCGATTTTGGGAAAATAGACCTACCAAGGTTTACTCATGCCAAGTTTCATAACAAAATTCAGATTCTAAATGGCATTTGCATTTTGATTACGAGATGGTTGCATTAACCCCCTCCCCTTTTATTACATTAAACAAAATGATAAAAGGATGATTTATGCCTAGCCGCAGCTCTCAGCCCCCTGGCTTGCCTAGCAATGTTACCTAACTTAAACCACTTACGTGTGTTTGTATAATGTATTTAATTTTGTAGGATTAGACATTTTGTAGTAGTAGATCTTTTGTAGAAGTAGATCTTTTGTAGGAGTAGATCTTTTGTAGGTGTAGACCTTTTGTAGAAGTAGATCTTTTATAGGAGTAGATCTTTTGTAGTAGAAGATCTTTTGCAGAAGTAGGTCTTATGTAGGGGTAGGTCTTTTGTAGGAGTAGATCTTTTGTAGGGGTAGGTATTTTGTAGGAGTAGATCTTTTGTAGGGGTAGGTCTTTTGTAGGAGTAGATCTTTTGTAGGGGTAGCCTTTTGTAAATTATATTTTTGTATGGATAGAACTTTTGTAAATTAGTCCCTTTGTAGCAACGCCCTTTAATCATCACCAGAAAAACCGTTCGTTCATTGAAAACATTTCGACAACATTTTATGTGTGGTATATTTATCCTATTCATGTGATTTTTAGAATAGTGATTTCTGGAACAACAAGGTAAAATATTCAAGTTTATAAATTGCGTAAATATGGGAAACTGGACACACCCTTATGCCTTATCCCGTAATATCTCTGGATATACATACAACCTAAAAGAATGTGTAAAAAATAAATTGCCATTACTGAACCAGATTACTAGGAGAATCAGCTAAAAATATCCAGTATGTAATGTAAATTGATGCATGGATATATTGTTATCAATTTAGCTTGTTATTAGGATCTCATTTGGTGGTCAGATCATCCAGTAGGAGATGAGTGGGTGGATGGAGAGTATCGTTATTTTAGCCAGCTCCAAGTATCAGAGTTTATGAAAATATGGTGCAACATCCAAGTAATAATATATCGATTGTTATGCATTAGCTGGAATTGAGTAATAATTCAATGTTTACTTTTAGGTTTCTGCAAAAAATAAATTGTATGAAATATTTTCAAAGCTAAGTTTTTAGTATATTAGGTGTTTGCCCCGAAGGGCTGTGGCACAGCAGTTAAAGGCCCTGCATGGTTTAGGCTCCCTGCTGTAGTTAGGCATAGGTAAACAAATAACATCTTTCTTTTAAACCTAATTAAAAAATGAGATGGGGGAGGGGGGGGAGCTTCAGTTCTAAAGAGAAATAATGTTACAATATTGGTTTATATTATTAATTGTTTTTATTGAACATTTTATTTGCATAATTTGCATGATATCTATGTTATAATATTCATTTATATTATTAATTGTTTTTATTGAACATTTTATTTGCATAATTTGCATGATATCCATAATTTTTAAGAATTTGTGCAGTAGGGTTTTAGTCTTTTTGTTGATGTAAGTACTCATTTTATTATTTATTATATTTTATATGAAACACTTAGTACATGATATCAAAATGTAGCAAAACAGTTTGACAAAATATTTCAGCAGTATATTCTAAAAATTAAATTTGATACACGTAACTAAGCTTTACAGTCTAAGCATAAATATCACAAATAAACTCATTTGTCTCCTTTTAAAATAAACAAATAAATTAACTACTTTTTTTCAATATGATTTCTTTTATCTGTTAGAAATTGTGTTAATTTTTCATTGATATTTGTCTGCTGGGATCATAAAAAATTTTGCAGCAATTGTGCGCTAGTTCCCAAAGTCAGTCATAACTAGGTCACACCAGGCTACAATTAAATCAAGACAAAAGTAAATGCCGAGGTCTATGACCTATGTATGGCGAAATTAGACATAAAACCATGATGATTCCAGGTAAAACCAAAATATTTCAGCGGGATCTTTTTGAGAAAATTAGATTTGAAAATTTCAAATTCAATTTTCACCCCCTTGGAGTTGCCGCATAATCATGACAAGAAAAACAAAGATTATAAATTTGAAATTTTGAACAACTTTGCTTTTATGAAGTCTTTCATAAAATCTCTCTATATATGATTTATTTAAGGCTGAATTTCCGTGACCTTAGCAAAGCAACTGATAAAAATGGCAATTAATTACCTCCCTTCAGGAGTGGTTTTATGAAAAATTTTATAAGAGCAAATTTGTTAATAAATAATCTTTGCTTTTCTTGTCATGATTATGCGGCAACATACATTCGCGGAAAGCTGTTTATAAAACGATGCGAGAAATAAGTATTCTTTTATTATTATAGAAGTACTTTAATATGAAAACCAATTTTCATAAATTATGTTTTTCAATAGTTATAAACGTGTAATCATTCCTAACTATCTATGTTTAAGGTGTTTATTTAAGAATTTAACAAGCTTAGTCACCCAAAACAGTTTACACTAATAACAAAATAAATTCGAAAAAAAGTTACAAAACCTATATGTGATTTTCAGCTGTCGATGGGGGGCAACACATAGTAGAATTGTTATTATTTGAGGTTTATTTCGCTTGTTGGTTATACCTTTTTTCCTGCATCCAATCAGTTTCAATAAACCACAAAACTACAATTCAGCCATTCGTAAAGCGCGAAAACAAACCAAAACGGCTTAGATTGTGTTTTTATTCTTTTTTTTTTTTGGGGGGGGGGGTAAGTTAATCAGCCAAGAAGGAAAGAGACCACCTAGTAAAATTATGAACCTAGTAAAAGTGTCTGACTCTGATTATGAAGTCAAAAAAAATAGCCAATGAGATGCCAGTATACACTATAATTGACCAATGGTAAAATTTATAGTGGCCTCTCATTGGCTATTTTTTTTACGTCATAATCAGGATCAGGCACTTTTACTAGGTTCAAAATTATCCCCCACCCTTCCCAAAAAAAAGGTCTCCTGGCTAAAAAAACTAGTTTTAATCTTATAATTGTACATTCTATATCCGCGGAAAGCCGTTTATAATACGATACGAGAAATAACTATTCTATTAAAGAAGATAAAAGTGGTATGATTGTATCCTTATAAAAGGGAAACAGGATCTGTGTATCTGTCTTTCCCTAAGGATATTGCTAACTGCTACAGTGTATTTTCTAATGTTTGGTGTTGGGATTGTTTATAACTATTTTTTAGGAGGGTACGACCACCCCCTGAAGATAAAACCCCCCCAAAAAATCTTTAAGTTTGTGTCTTCTAGGGTGCGAGCTTCTTTGTATAGAGGTGAATTCTTTAAAAAAAATTTGGTTCACTGCCTCACTAACATAGTGGGGCAAAATTATACCCTCGAAATTTTTAGCGAGCCTTGCTAATTTTAGTGAGCCAAAGAATTTTTAGTGAGGCAAAAGGTTTTTAATAATCCACCTCAGCTAAGTTACACTTTTCACTGTTTTTAAGTCCGCTATAAAACTTTAGTTAGGTAATTTTCTATGTAAATGGTTTGAACAAGGTAACAGTTCCAAACCCACTAACAAATTACTAATTTTAGTAATACATGATTTTTAAGTTTTTAACCTGTTAGGTAGTAAACAATTAACATAATATGCTAATAATATTAAAGTTGATTTGTTAACACAATATAAAAGCAAAGTTGTTCGAGGAATAATTTGAAATTTGTAATCACCAAAATTTTGGAAATAAAATTTCAGTAAAACAGTATGCAAATAGAATATAGAACTTTGATTTAAAATGAAAAACGAACGTCCAATTTTCAAATTATTTAAAGGTCCTAGCTTGTATTATGTTCTTTTACCAAATGTATGAGGCAATTCTGAAGTTTAAAAGGAACCCCATGGTAATATCATCTGAGACTCTTGACATTGGGGATATACCACCTCCCTTACTGCTGATATGCCCAGCAAACCAGTACAGTATTGAAAAGGTAGGTTTAACTGCAATTTAAAGTAGAACAAGGCCTGTATATCTATTTGTCTATCCCTTAAGATCTTGATAAAAGTTTAATCTTTAACCGATTGGAGGTTGTGCTTATCAAGGTATCAAGCTTTTTTTCCTCTGGATGCTAGATACACATTCCCCCAAAACATTTGTTTTCTACTGGCGGCAGTTAAATACATACATAATTTCATTAGAATATAAAAAATACTGAGATATCATAAACGTAGATTGTGGACATGTTAGGACAGCTAAAGCATCAATTTGTCAAGTCTTTTTAGTCAAAATTTGTAGTGACAGGATAAATTCCAAGTATCCTTGAACACAGCAGGATAATACCTTGAACATTAAATCAGCTTTGACGTCTATATTTAATATTAATTGTATCATCATATTTACATTTTTTTTGCCCATTTCAAATGCTTTGTTGAGTAAGTTTTTAATATTAAGCTAAGAATAGCAGGATATGGCCATGAATATTTCTTTCTGTTGGGACTGCTTGGTTTCCCTCTCCATCAAGAATACTTGTCTTGGGGTAAACATTTGGAACTAAACTTTTCCCAGCTGGTTGAAACAGTCACTGATGATCATGACTTGTTGATTGTTGAAAAGAATAATACTGATCTTAACCTTAAAAGAGTTCTAATACCCAGGCAACTTATCTAATCATCTATGAATAAACTAGCGGTTATGCCCATATCAACCTCCCCACTTTTAACTTAGTTTTTAAAAAGAATCATTAAGTTTTGGGTGAGTAGGGTTACCAGGAGTGATTTCTCTTGGCAGGGTGAGTTACCCTCACCCAAAATAGTTACAATCCTTCTCTGGACCTATGAGAAGTTTCACATAAACATCCTTTTACTTTATTAGATGAAGACCAAACTGCATAACTTTTGTGTCACTTTTGATTCCTTTTGACGTTAAAAAATGAGGAAGATGAGAGGAGAAGTGGGAAAGAAAACCCCTAAAAAAGAAATGGTGAATATGACGTCAAAAGTGGTGCAAAAGTTATGCAGTTTGGTCTTCGTCACTTTCATACAACTGTCTTAAATTGATACAATATATATTTGACTTAGATCAAAGTTACTTGTCAGGTATGGGTATTGTCTTAAGGCAACCAACTATTATCTACCCCGAGTGACTATACAATTGTGGGGAAATAGGAGACAAGACATTCTAGTGTACATCACTGATGAGTCCATGCAGACAAGATACAGCTCACAGCACTCAACTCAAGTCGGAGATGAAATAAAAATGATTGCTAACAAATCTTTAATGAAAACATTTGCAGTTGATGTAACTGTTACTGATCTAAGGCATTCTGCTGATAAAGACAACTGTGAAAAAGGAAAATATTTTCATTTTATTGCATTATAGACAACTAGATGACTCTAGGGGGGGGGGGGGAAGTAGAGTCCCCCTTTTAGTTGCAGTTCAATAAGAAAAAATATTTTTTTTTTTTTGGGGGGGGTAGGTCCTTTTTTCTCTAGGGGCGATTTATCTTGGAGGATGGTGGTAACCTCCCCAAAAATAGTTATGAACCTTCCCAGGACCTGTAAGTTACCCTGAAAAGGAGAACCATATCAGTTCAGTGGTTAGCCATATCCTTTTGTACATACACAGACACACACACACAGATCCTGTTACTTTATCATGAGGATTATGAGATTGATTCCTGTCTTTCTTATCAAAAAAGATTTGTTTTCATTGGGTTGGAGCATGTGTTTGGTGCATTACATTATTAAAATAGATAAAACTATTATGAACATGAAAGCACAGTTTAAAAAAATATGTTTATTTTTATTTAGATATCAGATATAACTTTGGTGATTGTGTAGAGAACAAAACAATTGAAGATCTTGGTTCCAAATATAGATGTGTACCTGGATGGTTATCTGACAGGATAATAAAGTTTTCATCAAAATCCTATTATAAAATTTATATAACAGAGTCATTTTTTTCACATTTTCCTTAAGGTTGGGTATTATATGCAATGGTCATAATTAAGAACAGTTTGACTTGATAAGGGTATTTGACTAAAAATGTTACACCCGACTTTACAGAAAAATACGCTAGAAAAATGACCCCCTTTTTCAATTAATATGTAAAGCTTTTATTTGTATTTTTTAGGAAACCTTGTGGCTATGTCTGGGGGGCAAATTTCAGTGAATATTTTAGCCAACACTATGCTGATCCTTTTGTATCTAGATTGGATACAACAGCTCAAAGCAGGTGTAAGTTGCCATGTGTTAGACAGGTATAAAATGTTTTAATATTAAATAAAGTATATCCATGGAAATTAAGTTGATTTGAATACTTAATCCTATTATATAAAGTAGTAAGTTTTTTTTGTCAGTAGCTTAAGATTGAACCAATTGAGTTCTCTATTTTATGGAAGCTTCTTATTGGCCCCTGAATGGTTTAAGGATATTCCATTTTTATATCTAATTTGATTTAAGTTATTTTCATACTTTACCTACTTCTTTGAATAAATGGATCTTAGATACTAGGAGCGCAGCCGGTTGTAAGTGAAAAAAACCTGACAGATAGGTAAAGAACATTGTAAGATTAAATCAAAGGACTTCTGAAGTAGTTATCATAAACAGTCAAAGCTGTTCATTGAACCCCATTTTTTTATATAGAAAATACAGGTTCAATCTCTTGGCACAAGCCCACACAGTGCTCTGGCTACTTCGGTTGTGACGATAGAATTCACCAGTAAAGTGGCAAAGTATACCAAGCTGCCTGACTACAACACCTTCAAGGAACACTTTATTGATATTTTCAAGAAAGCTGATCTTAATAAGCATTTGACTTAAAGCAATATGAATTCAAAAAGCCTTGTTATTGATTAAAGTTGTTTAGAGGATTAGTATTCTAAATATCTAAGATAAGGACAATTGTATCCACAAAAAGCACAGCATGTTTTGAATGAAATAGAAATAGTAAAGCATATAATATCCTTATACTAAAGTAACAGGATGTCTGTGTGTTTGTGTGTTTGTTTGTACCGAAGGATCTCGCTAACCGCAGAACCGATCGGGTTCTCCTTAACAGGGTAGCTTCTCATAGGTCCTGGGAAGGTTTGTAACTATTTCTTGGGAGGGTACCACCACCCTCCCAAGAAAAATAATAATAGAGAGTTAAGATCTAGAGTTTTTTTTGTAATCAAGATTATACCAAATGTAGTGTTGAAGTTAGTAAAGTTCCATTAAAGTTTTGCCATGGTATTGGTAGGATTGACTTGCAAAGATATGAAAGTTTGGATTTACAGAGTATACATATGGAATGACAGATAGACAGAATTGTGGGAGGAGAGTATGATGAAAATAGATATAGTATACAAATGTATATCATGACATGCTAAAAATTGTCGTCAATTTTGGTTGCCAATATTAGACTTATTTATTGGCCAGTTCATTCATCTAGTAGGACAGATTTGGATTGTATAAAGGGGTTGGATAAAGGGAATCATTATTTAAGGCTGCCAAGAGTTTCACATTATTAGAGAACATGAAAAACTGGTGTTACATCCAAGTAATAACAAATCCATCATGATAAAAGAGATGGATAGATAGACATAACCCAATTAAAGAGCACCTGCACTACTTATAATACCTAGATTTTTATGTGATGTGAAATGTTGAATAAAAGTGCTTTTTAACAGTTTCTTGTGGATGTAGGGTCATCTTTGAGGCTTTGGCTGGGTCTTTCCGCCATTACTCTTTATGATGTTGGTGTGAATGCATTTTCTCTTGTGAAAGATACTTTCATGAAAATTTGTAATTGATAACAAGGCATCTTTACTGTAAGGAAATTAATCAGGAAAAAACATTACCATCCTCGGCTTATTTTGTGGCAATAACCTCCTAAAATTTTGGAGGTGAATACTTTACTATCCTAAAAATGTGTGTTTTCTCTCCCCAATAAATGTATTTACTTGTATTTCTCCCCCTATAAGATTTTTAACCCCCTCTACCACAAAAAAAGGAAACAAAAAAGCTTGGAAGTCTTTTTACAATTAAAATAACCTTTTTATATTTCTTTTGATCAAAAAAGTATAGTCTTTTCAACTAAGAGAAAATTTAATTAGATATTTTTATAAAATATTGATTATAGTTAACCTTAAATACATTCTTGCTCAAGAGACTTCCAAGATTTTTTGTTTTCTTTTTTTTTGTGTTGGAGGGGGGGGGGAGTAATAAATCTTATACGTAGGAGAAATACAAGTAATTCCCTGAACATTTATTGGGGAGAGAAAACACAGGGTAGTTGTGTAAAATCAACATAAACTTCACCCCCAAAATATTAGGAGATTATTACCACAAAATAAGCCAAGGATAATAATGTTTTCTCCTGATTAAGTTCCTTAAAGTAAAGCTTTGCAAATAATGCACCAAATAACAGAACAAAATACTGAGTTTTATTCAATTGATCAATTTAATATTCTGAATAAACTTTGTATACGTGAATGAAAATTACTCATTATGTATATCTATAATACAAAGTAG
Source organism: Acartia tonsa (assembly GCF_053477335.1). Taxonomy (NCBI): domain Eukaryota; kingdom Metazoa; phylum Arthropoda; class Copepoda; order Calanoida; family Acartiidae; genus Acartia; species Acartia tonsa. The sequence continues at coordinate 45,904,244 of NC_137268.1, forward strand.
CTTGATGTCTGTCTGTCCGTCCGTCTGTCCGTCTGAAGCTTAAGATCTCGGTAACCACTGAACCGATTGGATTCTACTCTTCAGGGTATATACCTATTGATCCTGTGGTGGTTTTAAGCTATTTTCTTGGGGGGGTGGGACACCCCCAACCCCCCTAAAAATGAAAATTTCCCCCCCCAAAAAAAAATTTTCATATTTTTTTCTAATTTTAATGTTTTTTATGTTTTTATATATTTTTACTAGCGGCTTTGCCCTAAGAGGTTTGATCAAACCAATTTTTCGTATTTTAGATTTAAAAGAAAAATAAAAAAAAAATTGTGGGGGTAGTTGACCCCACTATTTTGATTTTAGTTTAAAAAAAAATTTTTTTTTGGGGGGGGGGGTATTTTTTATTTTTGTGGGGGTTGGCCCTTTAGGGTGTCCCATCCCCCAAGAATATAGTTATAAACCTTTCCGGGACCTATGAGAAGCTACCCTGTAAAGGAGAACCCGATCGGTTCAGCAGTTAGCGAGATCCTTCACTACAAACAGACAGACAGACATTGTTCTACTTTGTATTATAGATATATTTTTATTAATTTTTCATATTTTTTTTCTAATTTTAATGTTTTTTATGTTTTTATTTATTTTTACTAGCGGCTTCGCCCCTAGCCTCTAGGGGCTTCGCCCTATGAAGTAATGGGAAGTCAACCCTCCTAAATAGAAATATTAAAAAAAAATATTCTTTGTTTAATTACTCTATGGCAAAATTAAACCCAGGTTGTGCGTTTTATGCACAAAAATTTTAATTTGTACAAATTAAACCCAGGTTGTTTGCCGTATACACAAAAATTTCAATTCGTAAAAATTAAACCTAGGTTGTTCGCATACACAAACATTAAAATTTAAAAAAAAAATATTTAATTTTTTTTTTTGGGGGGGGGGATTCGTGGGGGCTTCGCCCCATGTTGCAGTGGGGTTCCCCCACCCCAATTACTGGTTTTTGTTTACAAAAATTTTAAAAAATTAAAAAAATTGGAAGTGGGGATTTTTTTATTTTTGGGGGGGTTGGGGTGTCCCACCCCCCAAGAAAATAGCTTAAAACCACCAGAGGACCAGTAGGTATATTCCCAGAAGGGTTGTGCCAATTTGATCAACAGTCACTGAGATTTTATAAAAAATGTAAAAAAAAAAATCTTTGGGGGGTGGGTTTTTTATTTTTGGGGGGGTTGGGGGTGTCCCACCCCCCCCAAGAAAATGGCCTAAAACCACCACAGGACCAGTAGTTATATTCCCTGAAGAGTAGAATCCGATCGGTTCAGTGGTTACCAAGATCTTAAGGGACGGACGGACAGACAGACGGTCAGACGGACAGACATCAAGCTACTTTGTATTATAGATATATTTTTATTAATTTTTATATTTTTTTATACTTTTTTATATTTTCTTTATATTTTCAATTATTTTTCTTCTTTTAAAATTTCTTTTCTTCTTTTAAACTTTGTTTTATCAAATTCAAAAAGATTGTGAAAACTTCCTTCTCCTGTGGGGAGAAGCCCTAAAAAGACTAATGGCAAAGAAATTTTAAAAAACAATAAAAAAAAGAAAAATTTCAAAGGTTTTAAATAATATAAATCAATATAAAAAGTTATAAAGAGTTATAAAATGTTATAAAGAGTTATAAAATGATATAAAGAGTAATAAAATGTTATAAAATACAAAAAAATATCTAAAAATATGTAAACAAAATTTTTAAAATTCTCCCCTGAACCTTCAGAAATAAAGCCCCTAGAGGCTAGGGGCGAAGCCGCTAGTTCAATTATAATCCATAGCTACAAAATTACCATGAAATTGTATACAGCCACAGCCAAACCCATCATAAGAGGTCGGCAGCCGAAACCGTGTTGATGTCATATTACGGTCACTTAAAACATTCTCATATAAACATACATTATATAGTAGTAAACATCATTATGTTAATCAAAAGCCAAAATATTTTGTGTCACCAAAACAAAATTTTGAAGTCTTTTGAATATTGGTGGTTTTTAGATTAAGATTTGACAATGAGTAAAAGGCTAAAAGAAAAATTCAGTTTTTTTGCCATATATAGTAATGGACATCATTAAGTTAATCAAAAACCAAAATATTTAGTGTCACTGCAAGCAAAATTTTAAAAACTTTCCAGTATAGCTTCGAAATCGATTAATTAGGATTAGAACTGGATCTGAGCTATTTAGAAAAATCATGTATCTCAGACAATTTTCTACGAATACTAAAACAAAACTCATAATATGAATACCACTTTTTTAGCCCGTGCCTTCAGCCTCTTAAACTAACAAAGCTGGTTTTAATTTTTTTTATTTAAATTTCCGCGGAAACCTGTCTGTAGTACGATTCGTTATTCAAGTTCCTTTATAAGATTTTCTCAAATATCAAGCTGTGCTTTAAGGATGTTATAATCCTTGTATTTTTTGCTGTTTTACACGGCACTAATAACCGATATGATAAATTGAAAATTTGAATTATAAATGAGATTTTGTTAACAGATTTATAAATTCCAGAAAGTCATGATTAAAATTAGATTTTCACTCATCTTTCCCATAGAATTGTAAAAAGGACTTTTTTTTAGATATCATAGTATTGTAGTATTGAGCAATCTAATATCCTTATAATAAAGTAACAGGATACCTGTCTGTCTGTTTGTCTGTGTCTTTGTATTAGTATGTTTTTACCGAAGGCTCTCGCTAACCACTGAACCAATCAGGTTTTTCTTTACAAGAGCTGGATCTTTAAATCTTTTCAATGGTGTGCCAAATCGGGGTGAGCCAACTTTTCACCAATGAGAGCACAGCATTTTACGAAATGCCGCGCTGTGATTGGCTGAAATTCGGCGCACCCCGATTTGGCGCACCATTGAAATAATTTAAAGATCCAGCTAAGGTAACTTCTCATAGATACTGAAAAAAGTTTTTAACTATATTGGGGGAGAGTACCACCACCCTCCCAAGAGAAATCGCCCCCTGAAAAATACCCTCCCAAATTTATCTTTTTCTTTTCAAATCTAAAATAAAAAAATGGTTTATCTAATTTAACTCCTCCCTTCTCAAGTGCCCCTAGAGGCCTCTAGGGGGCGTAGCCAAGAGTATATATTTAAAGTAAAAAGATTTTTTCTCTTTAGCTAAGATTGCAATTAATACTAAATCATTCCAGGAAACCTTTTGGGCTATTTTATTTATAGATTTGAGTCTTTGGGAATTTGCCGCTCGATTATAGAGTTGCAAAGCTTTGTAAATTGTACATAACTGTTATAGGAATCATTATGCAATGTTTAAAATCGACAGGATAATTCTAACATGTATATTTTGGTTACTAAATTATACAAAAATGTTGTCAAATAAGTTAAAAATCATCGTATTTTAAATGGGCGTATGGACTTTGTGGTAACAATTATTAGAGGTGCTACGCTTTCTAATTCGTACCTATCTGTTGTAGAATTCATCATGCAAAGTTTAAAATCGATAGGACAATTCTAACATGTCTAAATCAACGAAAAGAACTAACCATTACGGACTTACGGACGGATGGATCGACCCTAATTATAGAAAGGCATCGCTTTTAAAAACATAATAAAATTAGCACAATATATTTATTTGAAAAATTGATATGGCACAAGAAAAAAATATAAAATCTATAGGACAAGACATTCACATTGTTAGGTTTTTGAAAATGTAATAAAACGGCATCCTTGAAAAAAATAATGGAAATCAATATGACTTAGAATTAGCCGATAATTTGAAAATTAAATAAAATATCACAATAAATTTAGTTAAAATACTTACACAATTTTTTAAAAACAATTTAAAAAAAGACTTTTACATCTTACAAGACAATTATTGAAAAATTATACCAAAAAAACAGCGCAGCAAAAACATATATTAAATTTCTTATTTTTCTGCTTGATTTGCAGTAATTTCGAAAAAATAAGCTATGCCCTAACCTCTGGATGTAATACTTGAACACAAAAATAGCTTTAATTGGCGGATTTATCGACGGATAATGTATGTTAATGTATGTTTGCTAGAATTACATATTATACAATTATAATTTTGATTTTCATTCTTATATAATGATATATAAAAAAACTAAACTTTATCAATATCTAATCTTATTTGATTTTTGATATTTTAATATCACGGAAGACTTATTACAAAAATGATATTATTTTGTAATAAAAAAAGACTAAAGGCAAAAGTTTATACAAATTAATAATCTATAAAATATGGCACTTTTTACGTTTTAGTGTCCTATAATTTTGAGGTATTTTTATCAGAAATTTTAAAGCTTTTTTACGACACAATTTTCACTTATGTCAAAAAGAGTAGGATAATGCTTTGAAATAATCAAATCTAAGATTTTAAATTTGATGATCTAAAGCTTAAAAATACTCTTAAAGTTATCACTTTTTCTGACTTTCAATTCTCAGATTTTTAACAGTGTTCAGTTCACTTGATTTTGATTTTAGTAGCAAATCTACTCTAAAATTATCTTTGTCTATACAATAACTTCATGAACAATTCTTCGTGCCCGTGTGTTCGGCGTTTGCAGTCCTTCCGCCAGAGTTTGATGGTCCCGCTGATGCGGCGGCTGGTAATGCTGGTGACCGCCGCTGTTGTTTGAAGTCGACGGCGGCGGATGATCGGCGATAAAAACGTTGGGCGAGGCGGAGAAATAGTTTGCTGGGTCAGGGAGTCCCTGGTACGAGTAACCAGAGTGCTCCATGGCGGTACTGCAGTTATCTGAAACAAAAAATTAGATTTAAAAAATATTTTCGAAAAATATTCAAACTTTTATTTTACGTAATTGAAATTCGAATATTCAGGAAAGCAAACATATAGATACTCCCCATCCACTCCCTTTACACCAACCCCTACCCATCCTACTGGATGAACAAACTGACCAATAAACGAGGTTTGTATTAACAAGCTAAATGACGACACATTTTCCCCTGTCAATACATCACCGTAAATCCTGTTTATTGTAAGATAATATAAATGTTCTATAAGAGGAAATTCAGGTAGAAGAAGAACAAGAAAAAACGTAAAATGATACTTACATTCACCCGCCATAATTTCACCGTTAATAACGGACCGCCGTCCGTCCACCGTAAGCTCGTTCTCCCCGCCGAAATAGCCGTTTTTACAGCCGCCAGCCTCTCCATAATATTCGGGCTTGTTTTCGCCGCCGAAATAGCCGGTATCAGGTTCTGTGGTCGGTGTCTCGTCAATGTAGGGGTAACCAGGGTAGTTGTCGTAGCCTATACAGAAAGATAACATTACTAATTAGAAAAGAAAGTAACTTATTGAATGACATTTATCTTCGAGTCCTTCCTGATGACATAAAATGAATCATCAGTGTGAAATCCTATAATATAAAGTAGTAAGCTTTTTTGTCTGTAGCGAGGGATTTCACTAACCGCTAAACCGATATTGTTCTCCTTTACAGGGAATCTTCGTATATTTACTGTAGATAGAAAGTAAAGTATTGATAGATATAAAGATATAGAATTGATTGGTATTCTATTTGCAAACTTTTATTAACATTGTCTACATTTTATCATAGAGTAATCTTTCAAAGAGGTAGAAAACCTTTTTTTTGAAGTAAAGCTTTTCTTTTAATATCATGAAAGTTCTTTTGTTCATTTAAAACATGTTATTATTTTTACTTTTTGGGTAAATATTTAAAGATTAGAAAAATAATACTACATGACTATGTATATTTGATTTTAGTAATGAAGATTCCTGGGATGATTAGGCATGGTAAATTAGCGAAGTATCTCTATAATTCAGTTTTAGAATGGAAGTATCTCTAATTCTTTGTTAAGAATCCTGTAATTTAAGAAATTTTGGCATAGATGTTTTAAAGCATTTTTATTCAGGCTTCTAAATAATATTAAATGAATTAATCATTTCTGTTTACATTAATTTTGTTTGTATTTTGGATAAGATCATATATACATTTGTAATTGAATTTAGATTTTTGTCTATTCTTTAAAAAATTGAAAAAACTTGTCCGTGGAAATGACACTTGATTTTCTATTGTGTTTACTAAGACAATAGAAGATTCTTTCTTTTATTTTTATTGCTATAAACATTAGTTTACTATTTTAAAAAATATACATTGGGTAGGATTGCGTACTTTTGGGAATAAGGGAAATTAATTTGACTTCTATTGACACATTAATAAAATAGAAAATTTTGTCCTAAATAACAAAATATTGACAAAAATTAAAAACTAGAGAGGATTAAAAAAATATTTTTTAATTGGTGGACGAGTCTTAAAAATCTTTTTGGGTCTTTTAAATTGGATCCTTTACTTTTAAATCTTTTTCTAGGGGTACATTAAAGACTAATAAATTAATTCTGTACCAAATTTTGTCATTGAGAAGTATTAATTAGCTAATAAATGGATAAGGATAGATTTAAAAATTTCTTTTTTTGCAATAAGAATACCTATCTTTTTTGTAAAATTTGTTTGTGTTGATCTTTTTTTGATATCTGCAACTCTTTGATGTAATTTATACTCTTTCTATCTTCTTTTCTTTCTAACATTTTGTAAGGATACAGGTATGATACAATGCAAGATAAAATGACTATCTCTCCATCGAAAATTGCTGATTGCTGAATTCTGATTCATTTGTTTATTTTATTAATCAATACAAAATAGTCATTTATCATTTCTTTAGGATACCCCTCCCTCCAGTCTGTTTTAAAACATAATTTGAAAATCCTAATTTCGAAAAAGTACTTTAGCTTTAAAACTTTGGAAACTTTTTATAAAATCTGGATTGGTTTGTACAAAGTATTAGTATCCTAATTTATCAATAATTTGTAATCTACAGAAGGGGTAATTTTGTTTTCATTGTCTTATCCCTTAAGATCACTGACAGAAAAAGCTTACTTTTAATGTTTAAAGCAAACAATGAGACACTTGTTTAAGGGTTAAAAGGCCTAATTTTTTTCTGTGCCTATCTTTTCCAATCTGCTTATCTTCTTTTAAAAGTGGGTTTGTTGGGACTTTTTTGTTTTTCTAAAAGCATTTCTTAAAACAAAACAATTGACTCTCAAAGTGTGAAGGAATGCTAAAAAGCATCAAAGTATTTTTTCGGAAGATTTTTTTTAGTGTGTAACTACTCTAGGAATAACCTTTTACTTAACATTCGGTCTGTTTCTGTTGGACAAATATTTCAAAGCTTTTCTTTTTTGGGTCTGTATATTTATCTGTTAATAAGTAAGGTTTTTTATCGAACAATTAAAAAACAACCTATGTGATTTAATTACCCATTCCTGCTTTGCTAATTTTGGCTGAGAATTTTGGATATTATCGTTTTTATCTTACTTAAACACATATCTAAAACTATTAATTTTCTTTATCTTTAATGTAAATCTTTAAACCATTAATAATGGGAGAAATTTAAGTTTTTCATACAAAACAACCCTCTCTCTTCTTTTCCGTAAAAAAAATGTTGAAAACTCTACCTGCCAAAGCTGAAATGGGATAATGTAGCTCGTTAGGGTCAGCTGGAGACTTCTGGTAGGCCCACAGGGGTTCCTATACACAAAAAGAATTAGGTCAGAACATTTTTTTAGATAATTTTCTGTAAGTTAAGTAAATTTTTTATGTTAATGATTTTCTTTGATTGCAAAGGCTTTTGAAAACATAATGATGAACATAACTGACATATTCTTGACATACTGCTAAAGTTGAAAACAGCTAATATTGATTTTGATCGACAATACATTACAAGTTTAAATGTTGAATTATTTTAACTAAATATTTTCCTATAACGCTTTTCTAATAATTGCCTTGTGATTGCTGTCTTATGTTGTGATAATTACAGCATAAAAGTTAGACAGTGATGGAAATAACCATTATATGAAGTCATAAAAAGTAAATTTCTCTAAATACAAAATACAATTAGTCAATGACAAATTCAAGTTTTTGGACAAAATAACGAAACACATTTTTCTTTATAAAATTTTCCAATAAAAAAAAATTAATTTCAAATCAATGTGAAAAAATTAGATGAAAGTCAAGATATACATTTGAAAAGGGTTATTAATAATAAATTATATTGACTGGAAGGGGGGAGGGGTGAGGGAGAAGTAATAAAATAGAATTTTTAGCTACAGTGCAACAACACTAAAAAGCCCAAATTTTTACAAATTAAAAAGCTTTTTTTTCTAAGAGGGAGGAAAATGTGAAAAATTGTTGATGTCACACGGCTATAAAACCGGTGTTTTTACATAATCACCAAAACTTTTGACTCACAATCAACCCATCATGGGTGGAGATTTTTCTTAGTACCATACAGTTTGTAATATTGAAAATACTACTTCCTTTTGCAAGTACAAAAACAGCTATTAATCTCAAAAGATGGATAAATTAAAAATTAAATCACATATGTAAATGTTATTGTTAGGTAAATGAAAATCTATCTTCAAGGAAAGGTATACTTATGTCATATAGAAATTGGTACAATTGTTATACGTTCAGTCGAAAGTCTACTGGCTTCTAAATTTAAATTGCTATGAAGACATTAAAATTTGTTATTTCTATAAAAACGTATTTTATTACCCGTCGGTCAGACAAATTTTATTGCTTTTTTGGTAAACATGGGAGCTTAAAATACGTCCTGACTAGTTTGAATCTTTTTAGGTAATAAGGGAAACTAATTATTTGGACAATTGTGACCTCTTTTAACTTTCTAATAAGTTAGACACTATTTTTCTTATTATATAACAATGACATTATTAGAAATGACCTTACACCAGATTATCATGTACTCTAATAAAGTGAAACTTGTAGTGGGCTAAAATAACGATCTTCCCATACCCTCCCCTCCTAATAAATGAACACTCTGACCATTAAACAATAAGGGATTATATCCTAAATTGACGACAGTTTTTCCCCTGCCATAATATCCACTTATATTCTATATACATTATTATTAGAATATTGTTAAATGACAGACATAGGTTAACTACTAATATTTTTTATTGGATTTAATGCCGACGAAAATATATATATGTCAGTAATTGTCACTTTCATAGTTATCACAAGTAAATTTAATATGCCTATATATTTTAAATAAAAATAAAAAAAATAATAAATCTGTTAAAATCTTAATAGTAATAATGTATGTTAAAGATTAAAAGAATCCTTACAAGAAAATTTAAATAAAATTCATAAAATCTTTATGTTAATTTATTGCATACTAGCGGCTACGCACCTAGAGGCCTCTAGGGGCACTTGAGGAGGGGATAAATAGTTATAAACCTTCCCGGGACCTATGAGAAGCTACCCTGTTAAGGAGAATCCGATCGGTTCAGCGGTTAGCGAGATCCTTCGGTACAGACAAAAAAAGCTTATTACTTTATATAATAGGATTTCTAGCATTAAGATTTATTTATAATATAACTTTTAGTGTATTTTTATAGGGAAAATTTATGAAAAATATCTTTTTTAGAGCTAAAATTAAAAAGCTTTAAATTTTCATTTAAATTTAAGGACAGTAAAATAAGGGTTTCAAAGTTTGATAGGGGTAAGCACCCCTTTACCACCTCCCTGGGACGTTCAAGAGATGGACTTATTTACATGTAATTAAGTAGCTGTGCTACATGAAATGAATATTTACCTGTGAATTAGCACTCTCCGACTGTGAATTGCTGGATCCTTGTTCAATCTGTTGAGAATTAATATCAAATGTCGAACTTTTCCTAACTCCATGCTGATTTTCTCCCGCAGTTATGGCAAACATTTGGGCTTTGTAGGCGTCTATGTTGTGGGGATGTAGAATCTTGGAAACGTGCACATTTTTCGCGCCATTTTGTCCTTTTCGCGTGTAGCAAACACATTTGATTGCAACTAGTAGAGCCACCAGTCCCAGCAGGCTTATTACGACAATAAGGGCGATTAACCAGGGCTGCCCAACGTCCAGGGACTCAACAACCATGCCAACAACGAAGGGACCGCAGGCGGTTGAATTGGTGACCAGGCAGAGGCGTGACCGCAAGGGACCGGGCACCGGGTTGCTGGTTCCCTGGCTGTCGCTGTCGTCCAACTTGGCGGCGTCCATTTTGAAAGCCGCGGTTGATAATGGGTCCTCCTAAATAAGAAAAGAATTAACATATCTTTGAACAAAAACTAATTAAATACAAATACTTTTTAATCAAGTATTAAAAAATAAACTGTTGAGATCAATACTAAGACTTGAAGCGAAACTTTGCTTTAATAAGGACAAAACGTACAGTAAGGGAGGGTAAATTACATTTGTCTCCAAAGTTTTACTATAACGTTTCTTATTTGTTAGCTTAACAACTTTGGGGACTTTAATTGAATTTTGATTGGATGGCTCATTAATTTGAGTGTCCAAACGTTTCATTTACTAATTGTATGTATCATTATAGAGGAGGTACATCAATTTATTGGCCATTTTATTATCCCTTTAAATCCTTGCAAAACGTATGTACCTGGTCCAAAGGAAAGGTTCCATAGGTTGTGTCAGCATCCAGAAGAGTTTGAGAATGGTGCAGCCAATTCCCTTGTCTGTCTTGGACCTCCAGTTCAACTAGCAGCTTCAGTTGATGTGGAGGTAACTGAAAAGATAAATCATTAGAATGTGATCTTTAGAACGATAAGGCACAATGTAGAAAAATATGAGAATCCGGAATTTAAACAATCTTGCTACAATTTTACAACGATTTTTTTGTTCTAACTCCTTAAACAATTCGCCATGTTGTCTGGTTTGTCTTAGATGTTGTTATCCTTGTAAAAATATGTATTGAATTATCATACCTTGACATGTACAGAATTAGTAGATCTCTCCAGAACCAGGCTGTCAGGGCTGGGTATCCTAGACTCATCAACCAGAGTGGTGGCAGACACAGGACTGGTCCAGGCACTGACCCCTGCGGGGTTCCTGGCCTGCACGCGGATGGAGTATTCGGTGTACTGGTTTAAACCTAAACAAATGGAATAATCTTAATATTCATGTGATAATTATTAAGCAAACAGATCTTTCAGACACTAGCCATCTAATTGAACGACCTTGTTTTGAAGTCGTAACCGTGTAATTTTGAGCTGTTTATTGGACAAGGAATTCCTTCTAATCTTGATACAAATTTCAATATGTAAGGTGTCTGGCATATTAGCCGTAGCAGCTTTTAACCATCACGCAGTTCGGCCAAACTTGTTATCTATCCAAAACAAAATTAGAAAGTGTCATTTTCAGCGGTTTATATACAAAAATACCCATATTTTGTTGTTTTATTTCATCTAAATCTCCTTTACTGTCGAATTCTTTTTATTCTTCAGTATATATTTCCCTGTATCTCTTATTCCTAATAAAATATATTGATGAAGTGATATGACTTCAAGTTTCAACGACTGTTTAAACTTTTTACCCAGGTGTGCAAACAATCTAGCCAATATGAGCATGTATTTAGAAGCAGCTTATAATGCCTTATAAAAAAGACGTCATACAATAAAAATAATCAATGATAGGCCAGTATACAATACATTGTAATTGACAAATGGTAAAATGTATACTGGTCAATCATTGGTCATTTGTATTGTATGACGTCATTTTTTATATATATATAAAGCTGCTTCATGTATTTGTTTATAGCGCAGTTACCAGGGAGAGAGGGACATTAGCCTGTTCATTACATTAGTCCCCAAAGTTTTAAAATAACGTTTAGTTATTCGTTGCCTTAACAACTTAGGGGACCATTATTTAATTTTAATTGGCTGGTTCATTAAGTTGATTGTCCAATCGTCTCAACCACTAATTGTAATTTATAAAAGATGTAATTCTGTGTGTCATAATTGGGGATGTACATAAATTTATCTATGTATAATATGTATGAGGAATGTAATATTGATTTATTTTCAAAAAACTTAACAATTTTTAACATTGTAAAAACACACTTTTTTCGTCTGTCGCACGTCGCCAAATCAAAAATCATTGTCCTAGTTCATTGGTAGTTAACTCTGCACTGGCTAGTTTATGCAAAATATAACTTCTTTACTTTGAATAAAAGAAAATAATAAATAATAAAATCAATGATTTTTTAAGTAAAAAATATGATATATTTGATTTAAAAGATTAATTTCATTGCTAAAATTTTACAAAAACATATTACTTTAAATATCAGATTTAAAACTTTTTCTGAATCTTGACCATCAATTACTTTTTACTATTATCAAACTTTTTTTGTTATAAGTTTGACTTGGATAGGACAAGTATTCCAAAACAATATCTACTATAAAAGGTTTGCTTTTGCATGTCTAAGAAGATCTCAGAAACTGTTTATTCTAAAATTTTCAGAAAAGTTTTTTAATAGTAATGACAGGTTTTAATATATTCTGTAGGATCATCAAATCCACAAAACTAGAATCAATCAAATTTCATCCCCAATTTTTCAACTTTAATTTAGAACCATTAAAAAAACATTTAGAAGTGTATACAATGAAGAAAAATAAACATGAAATGATTAAAATTTATTAAGATTGTTGAATGTCTGTCCTCGATTTCATGTTTACATTTGAAGTGAGGCTAAGATAAGTTTTTAGTGCATCAAAAATAAAGTTACAATGCTAAGCAGTTTTTGCCATTAACGGAGCTTTTAGAAATTTGCATTTAGGTCTTTTTTGGACAACAATGTCAATAAATCGTTCAATTTGACATATGTTTTTTATTTAGTCAAAAATCATATTCATTTTTAGTGATTAGGGCAGGCAAACGTACTTATAAAAGTTATAGAACAGCTATTCTTGATTTTAATGCATGTATTATATAGACCATGGAAAATTTGTGCATTTTTCTACTAGCGCTATAAAAAGAATCAGTTTTTACTGCCCAACCCCTTCCCCTTTAACTAATCATTCAAACTGATCATACTATTGATTAGGAAAATGTCACACAAGCAATTTTTTTTCTAGCGCAGCTACTATATAACATTATATGTCTGTCAGTTCGTTCATTAGTCTGTAACGGTTAGCTGTTTGCTTACAGGGAGTAAGGGAGGGGACAATGGATCGAATATTCAATTTTTAGGAGTCTCAGACTTTGGGTACTGGCTTAAAGGGAATGTGCAAGAATTTAGCAGTTTCTGACTGAGTTTGGGTACTTGCGCATGAAATGCCGCTACTCGTTGTGTATGTTTTGAATATTGCAGACGGGGAGAAGGGATAAGGGAAGTGGGGGCAAGGGAAATAACTACTCGTTGTGTTAGTTTGGTTTGTAGCAGACGGGGAGAAGGGAGAAGGGAGGTGGGGGCAAGAGGCAAGGGAAATAAACAGAATAAAAAGGGGCAGTCATATTCTTGCTAGCAGCTGGCCGGATCCAATAATCTTGTAATATAAAAATCACACCATAAAACCTCAATATATCTCATCAAAAACAAGTTGTGATTTCACTTTACATGACGCTATGGAAATCTATTATTCAATTAACAATCCCTTTATAATTTCCTACAAATTTATTGGATTAAACTGGATTTCGTGCCCTTTCTTTGATAACTCTTATATTGAATTAATTGCCCATTGTCCCCTCCCTTACTCCCTGGTTTGCTTACCTGTAATATTACACTGGCCCATGGCTGTACACCTTTTAGTATCCACTCGTCCATCCACTGTTCGGCTATACTCCGCCATATACTCTGTGTTCTAGATAGATAGATAGATAGATAGATAGATAGATAGATAGATAGATAGATAGATAGATAGATAGATAGATAGATAGATAGATAGATAGATAGATAGATAGATAGATAGATAGATAGATAGATAGATAGATAGATAGATAGATAGATAGATAGATAGATAGATAGATAGATAGATAGATAGATAGATAGATAGATAGATAGATAGATAGATAGATAGATAGGTAGATAGATAGATAGATAGATAAATAGATAGATAGATAGATATATACATAGATAGATAGATAGATAGATAGATAGATAGATAGATAGATAGATAGATAGATAGATAGATAGATAGATAGATAGATAGATAGATAGATAAACAATGCAAAAAGCATGGTGATATGATTATCTCTCCTAACATAAAGAAACTTTATCTCCTTTATTTTGAAAATGGTAGAGAATTTTTGACCAGTTGTGCACCAAAAAGCATGAAAATACAGTTTTCTTGCTCTGTCTACCCAGTGTGGAGACAAGTAGTATGAAAATTTATTATATCAAATAAGAAGAATTAAGTTTAATAATATATTGCTTTACAAAGTAACCTAATCTTACATTAGGATAACAATAATTAATTTAATATTAAAAAAGGGCTTTTTCCAGGGTTCGGCAGACGTGCCTCAGCCGCGCATAAGCCTCAGTTTTAAACCTGTTTGTGAGCAGAAAAAGAAATTTCAGAAAGAAGGATTGTCTGCTAAAGAGACAGTTTTATACATCCAGCTGAATTTTATAGTGATAATATGACGATTTCACTGAGGCTCACACGCGGCTTACGTGCGGCTAACGATCCCTGGCTTTTTCTTTCATTTTGCATATAAACCTTAAACAAACTTTTTATGCTTTTTTAGGTTAGAAGAGCTCCACAGGGCTAGTAGCCCATAGGGATAGTTCCCCGAAGGGTTATAGCACCTACGAAAGGGACAATTATGTTTCTTTTTTAAAAGGTTGAAAAGAAAAGGTTTGAATGAAAGCACAAAACAAACAAAGGAAGAAAAAAAAAATGAGAACTCAACCTAGCCTCATTGTTTCAGTGTTTACATTTTTATTAAATAACAAATACGACTCTTTGTCTACCCTGTTCTACAAATTGTTTTTCATAACACAAATCCCCGTCAAAAATTTCATATTTTGCATAAATATTCTGGGCTATGCAAAATATTTTGGAAAAAATGCAAATTAACTTGATTTTTTTGGGGTCCTTGCTGTAACTCTCTGTCTATCTGTCTGTCTATCTACCTAGATAACTTGCTATATGATAATCTAATTAGATATCCACATATCTGTATAACTATCTATTAATATGTTCATCCATCATTCTAATTTATATTTTTGATTATATATCTATCTATTTAAAAAAAATTGTCTTATATTGATATTGCTACCTTTAAGTTTATGTATATGTATATCTGCTTTTCTTAATATTTTTCTAGATATCTTTTTATAATTTATATATCAATCTCTTTATTAATTTGTTTTTCTATCTGTCTACATATCTATCTATTTGTATAACTATATGTCTTTCTATCTAGCTCGCTATTTATCAAATGCATCTCTCTCTTTCTAGCTGTGTATTTATCATTTGTCTTTATAACGATCTGTCTATCTGTCTTTCTATCTATCTGTCTAACTGTCTGCCTGTCTGTCATGACAACTTTTTATGTCTATCTCATTTTGTCCATCTATTTATTCAACTTTCTTTATTATACATCATTTTTGCCCCTAAGCCTTTTGTCTCTTTCTTTAATGACCTATAGTGGCAAGTATTTAAATGTACATTATGTTAAAAAATCAGATGTTAAATGTATTCTTCATTAATTAAATTTCAATCAATTTTGTTATTAACCAAAAAAATATTTAACCGTAGAACAAGTATCAGAACATTCATTAAACTGAAGCTGTAAATATAAAAATGTACAAAAAATAAGTTGAAAATTGGTCACCATACATATATGTGTATATTTTGATTATGAACATTACTTGAATAAATTCACGAATAAAAGTGTTTAAATATTTAAAATGTAGGTTTTTTTAGTTGAGGTCAAAGTAATCTTAAATATTTTTTTCTTTCTACCCTAAGTTCTAGTTTAAAACAGAAAAAATAGGTGATTTTTTATAGGTGATATATCTCGGTAGGATGGATGTACACTCCACTAAAATAGATATAAACCTTCCCATTCCATATAAGAAGAAATACTGCCAAGGAGAGCCATATATCGGCCAAGCAGTTAGCGAGATCTTTTGGTACAAATACACAAACAGACAAACTTCATTTTAAGATTTACTGATCCCTCCAAATCTTGGCTGTTGTACATTACTATTACGGAGAGTGTGAAAATATGGCTCAAAGCTAAATTTTTGCCAGGACCATTGCAAGCACCATACCATTCAGGGAGGGAGGGGACAATGGGCTGTTTATTTCACTAGTTCCCAAACTTTTATAATAACATTAACAACTTTGGGGACTTTTAGGTTTCGACCACTAACTACAATCTAAAAAATTGGTAATTTGTGCATCATCATTGGAGATTTAAATGCATTTATTGGCCATTGTCTTATCCCTTTAGATCCCTGTAAATACCATTCCAGTAATAAATTTATACAAAACATGAATTTAACTTTTTTATGTCTGATAAACATAAAATAAAGAAAAGAGAAATTAAACAAAAATGAAAAATTTATAAAGTGAAGAAAAAAATTATGTATTTTAAGAGTTACTAAAAAGCTATGATAAATAAAAATATATTTAAAACAATACATTAATAGATAGATTAAAATATTAACATATTAACTATCTTAACATAATCTATAATACAAAGTAGAACGATGTCTGTCCGTCTGTCCGTCTGTCCGTCTGACCGTCTGTCCGTCTGTCTGTCCCTTAAGATCTTGGTAACCACTGAACCGATCGGATTCTACTCTTCAGGGTATATACCTATTGGTCCTGTGGTGGTTTTAAGCTATTTTCTTGGGGGGTGGGACACCCCCAACCCCCCCAAAAACAAAAAAATCCCCCCCCCCATTTTTTTTTTTTTTTTTTTTTTTTTTTTTGCAGAAGATTTCCTTGGTCCTTTGTTCAAAAATATTTTTTATTCCAGCATTTATTTTGAATGAAAGAATAGCAACATTCTCTCACTAAAAACAATAAATATTAATTTTTTACGAATTTTGCCTTAATTTTTTTTATCACCTCTTGGGGCAAAGCCCCTAGAGGCTAGGGGCGAAGCCGCTAGTCCTATTATATAAAGTAGTAAGCGTTTTTTGTCTGTCCCAAAGGAACTCGCTAACCGCTGAACAAATATTGTTCTCCTTACAAGTGAAGCTTCTTATAGGTCCCAGGAAGGTTTTAAACTATTTTTGAGGAGGGTGTCTTCACCGCCTCTCCCCTAAAAATATTTTTTACTCTTTTAAACGCAAATTTCGAATGGTATGAGGTCTCCTACCTCCTACTTGAAGTGCCCCTAGAGGCTTCTATGGGGCGTTGCGCTAGTATCATATAAAGAATAGAAAAATATAAACTGATATAGATAAACTAAAGAAAAAAAACAATAATTTGAATATAGTTAAGTAGATAAACAGAAAAAAATAGATAGATTAATACATAAATAGTTAGATTATTATATAGATGGATAGATAGATAAAAAGATAGATGGATAGATAGATGGACAAATATATGGATAGATGGATGGATAGATAGATGGATAGATAGATTGATAGATAGATGGATATATAGATAGATAGATAGATTAGAAGATAGATGGATATATAAATGGATAGATACATGGATAGATAGATGGATAGAAAGATGATTAGATAGATGGATAGATAGATGGATAGATAGATGGATAGATAGATGCATAGAAATATGGATAGATAGATGGATAGATAGATGGAAAGATAGATGGGTAGAAAGATGGATAGACAGATGGTTAGATATATGGATGGATAGATAAATGGATAAATATATAGATGGATAGATAAATGAAAAGATAGATGGATAGATAGATGGATAGATAGATGGATAGATATATGGATAGATAGATGGATAGATAGATGGATAGATAGATGGATAGATAGATGGATAGATAGATGGATAGATAGATGGATAAATAGATGGATAGATAGATGGATAGATATACAGATAGATAGATGGAAGATGGATACATAGATAAAAGATAATTGCTACCTTATAACCACCGTCAAATCCAGAAGTCCAAGAGATGAAAATAGATTCCGAGGAAACCTGGTCGATTTTCAAACCATGCGGGGCTTCTGGCTCTCCTACATTAATGATAAATAAGTGTTAGCCGTTTTGAAGATATTTCAGTACAAACATAATGCATTTCATGTTTACTTTAAAATCATAAATTCCCACTTAAAACTAAAATTTAGAAGGCCTGCCTTACCCTTTCAGTCCGTATTTATGATAAACAAAACATACCTTTTCCTTGCAGGACTATCGTAGCTCTAGCTCCTCCAAGACTATTTACAGCTCGACATTCGTACGATCCGTACGAGGATTTTCGAACCTGAAAAATAAAACATTAAAATTCCACAAAAAAACTAAAATATGTTACCAGTAATTATACTCAAAAAAAATTAAGTGGGTGTTAAACTAATAGATTTTATTGCATCGTATTATAGACTGCTTTCCGCGGATATTAAAATGGAAAATTCTTCGATAATAGTTTTGTTAGCCCCAAGGAGACGATGGCCCGGGCTATCAAACAGGTATCAATTTTAGGATATTTATTTTAATATTTTCTTTATCATTCCTTATGATTAAAGAGATCCATATATGCATTAAAGAGGAAAATATATATTTTGATTCAATAATGATAATCATCAGCGTATTTAATGAAAATGTATGAAAGTATTTTTAACACCTTTATGCTTTCCCAAATGGCTCGACAAATTTGCCCCATTTTGGTATTAAAAAATTATGCATAATGCTGAAGGAAACTTCCATACCTTACACCTAGAAAAAAATCGATGTTGTTCAAAATTTTTCACAAAAGAACAACACATATATCTCCCCAATTTAGATAAATTTCGAGAAAAAAAATGATTTGTTTCGGTTAGGTTAGGAAAAATAAGAGTTCCGTGTGGTTAGTTCACAGTCGAATTACAGATTTGGGGCTACCAAATAATAATTAAATATTAAAAATGGCATAAAACCATGCTTTGCCAACCAGAGAAAAAGTTTGTGTTCAACACTTATAATTTAATATCAATATGCTCATATTAAATGTTAAATATTTGTCTGCTAGTGATATATCTCTTAATATTTGTATTCCTATATGTATATTAAGATATATAAGTTTTCCGGAATTTTAAAGTTAGGGGGAGATTTGAAATCTGCATCAAATTTTGAGGATTTTTTTTTATAAAATTCGTTTTTTCTATAATTCTTTATCTAAAAGCGGAAATTTAAGTTAATTAATTTTGGCATCTGTGATTGGTGGATTTAAAAAAGTTGCGCTCTGATTGGATGGCGTACATCATTCAACCAATTAGAGCGCAGGTAGTTTAAAATCCATCTATCCTATTGGTCAAAATTAATTAACTTAAAATGCATTTCCGCTTTTAGATAAAGAATTATAGAAAAAACGAATTTTATAAAAAATCCGTAAAATTTGATGCAGATTTCAAATCCCCCCTAACATTAAAATTCCTGAAAACGTATATATCTTAATGTATATAGGTGCTATAAGCTCAGCTATAGTATAAAGATTGAAGGTATATTATTTGTATGTCACAAGACCTATGTCATATTTCCATTATAAACTATGGATAAAACATATCAAAATTATAATTCCTTAATTGCCCTTTATCGTATTTTATAAAGTAGTCATTTTGTTTTTTTTAATCTGAAGCTTAAGATTTCTATAACTAATGATTAAGTTCTCCATTTTAAGGAAGCTTCACATGGCCACATGGTGGATTAAGGCTATTTTTTAATCTTTGAATACAAAGCCCCTAGATGCAACTTAGGAGGACTTTCTCGAAAATTTCTTCTTTTTTTGAGTGACTTAATTTAATTTAGGTTAGGTCAGTTATGGTTAAAGCTTTTAACTATTTTTATATAAATAGTGATAACTCCATAAAATATTCTATCCATATGTTTATTATATCTATTATGGTTGCAGCCTACCAATGATAGATGTAAATTTATACGTGTTGAGATTTGTGTATATATATAGAGACTATGGGGCCTAGGCATCAAAAAATACGTAGGAATGTCACATTCACCCACAACATAGTTGCCAAATACGATAAGAATTATACCAAACTTAATCTAATTATACCAATACTATGTTTATGGCATTAGAGTAAAACGCTAGAGGGGGAAGGGGTTAAATAACTGTATGTCCCCATCCTAAGGATCTTGTACCAGCTCTCAATTGAGTCATGTTAAAATCAACCATTAGTGTCGGGAATAGCACAGCAAGGCAACATAAAACAATTTGCTAGCAGACGAACAAGTTCCTTGGAAAAGGGGGGCAAGTACTTATCTGTATATACACGTATACTATGGATCTGCTTTTATAACTAGCGTCAGCGTTCCTAGCATCTAGGGTAGGGAGAGGGCAATATAATGTGAAATAGCCCAAAACACCGAAAAACTTTAATTTAAAATAAAATTGCCTAAACAATCTTGTTAAGCTTCCTTAAAATGGAGAACTTAATCGGTTTAACCATTAGCGAAATCTTAAATTTCTAAAAAGGTACAATAATTTTGGTAATTAACACAAAGTTTTGAAAGCCCCGCATAGTTATTGTCCTAAATGCTTTGGACCCGCAGGGTTATATCTCCCCCCAAACTACATATTTAGTTGACAACCTAAAATTGACTGTTCTGAAATCAACTAATTCAATATTTCTTGTGACGCCTAAACAAATAATATCCATAAAAATAGAAAGTTTCACAAAATTCCTTTAAAACAATAATGGACCACTTGCAACCCCCTTTGCCGTAAGAATATATATTTCTTTAGATATAAAGGGGTTAGGGCATGAAATAGTCAAACTAGGTAAACAAGATATTATTTTTAAAAATCACAAGAAAATATAAAAGACAAATAAGGATCCCTTTTCTTCTAAAATGTTTTAAGTCTTTTATAAACTAAAATTTTCATATTAATATTTTTTTATTCAATATCCAAACTTTTCAAAACATTTATATTCCAATTAATTAATCTATTTAAGCAACTATTCATTACACTTTTGTCAATCTTTCTATCAATGCATACATTTATATTTTCTATATATATCTATAGTTATTTCTACGTAGTTATATATTAACTTTTTTGAATATATCAATTCTATCTATTTGTGAATCTATCAATTCTATCTATTTGTGAATCTATCAATTCTATCTTTTTGTGAATCTATCAATTCTATCTATTTTTGAATCTATCAATTCTATCTATTTGTGAATCTATCAATTCTATCTATTTGTGAATCTATCAATCTATTTACCTGTGTGATTGACAAAACAGCCCGGAATAAATCTTCTTCAATTTGGGTCACATTGGAGGAATAGTTCACTATTCCAGAATCTGAAAATAGTTATTTATCACATCGTATTATAGACAGCTTTCCGCAGATATTAAATTTGAAAAATATAAGAAAAAAACCAGTTAGACCCAAGGGGTCTTTAGACCCAAAACAAGTATTAATTCTGTAATACGATGCTAAACAGGAGTACCAGGAGCAGTCTAGGGCTATAAGTGCAAGTTATTACAGAAGAACAAAATTGCAAAAAAAGTTCTATGTTTAAAAATGAATAAAGAAAAAGTATTGAAAATAAAAGGGTTGGTTTGAAAGAAAGATTGCTAAATTATCATAATTATTTCATTACAAGCCCAAAGTTTTTAAAACTTCTTTGGTCAAAATTTATGTTGTTTTAACCATTCCAATTTTAAAATAATCAAAAGCATCTTTTGTCATTAAATCAAAATTTTTTCTTTTTGATTTTAATATTTTCATTTTTAATTACGATTTAACTTAAAGATTTCTTGTAAAAGATGAAAAATCTAACCCCCCCCCCCCCCCCTAAATTCTTATTTGTAAAAGTTGGCCCTTTATAACTTTAGTTGGAAAAAGAACGGTTTGAAGATTAATTTAGATCCAATTGGCTTTTCCTTCAAAATTTTTGAACAGTTTAAAAACTTTGGGTTGTTATTTAAAACCGGTCGACGACGCGACCTGAGTTTTAGCGCAAGTGGTATGTCGTGGAAAAGCGACAAACTTTCAGAAATTCAAATCTATTTGAATTTTGTATTTTTGGGGATCTTAAGGGATGTAACAATGGACTGGATGATAAATTGCTGTACACGACCTAATAATGATTGAAAAATTAACCCTTTTGTAGATTAAATTATTTGTTGAAAAGTTTGTATAATAAAGGCTTAGAAAACCTAATCAAAATCTAATAAGAGTCCGCAAAAGTTTTTAAAGCCAACAAATAAGAGAACGTGATATAAATGATACTTTCGCAACAAGATATCTCATTCTGCCATTCGTTAGTCGTGAGTGTGATTCATGATTGTTTTGTACAAAGTAACTGTGTCCAAACTTTTCCACCAATTATTTCAATAGAGAGCGTATATTTTGTTGGAAAGGTATGTGTATATTATTTCATCAACCAATGTTTTATCCAAACACATATTAAATGATTAAATCTACTGAATAACTGTCCCCCTCTAAATGTGCAAGTCCAGAAAAATTAACCAAATTAGTAGAAAGTTGCCTAAAATATTATCTAAAGTGAATGAAATAGTTGGCTTTCGCGATCGCTTTCCTTCCTCTTTGTTTTTATGTGCTTATCAGGGCTCGGCAGCCGCGCGTTAGCCGCGACAAAGCCTCAAATTTAAACCTGTTTGGATGTTTGATTTTTTTTAAAAGTATGGTTTGCTATTAATAATATTTTGTTTACTTGATTTGTTAAAATAAAAACGTTATAATTAGTTTTATCCTATTTTCAATTTTATAACAACAAGGCCAAATATTGTCCACATGTAGCGAATAACTATTTTTAGACTAAATAAGTAATAGTAAACCGTAATCCAGTACTGAAATAAAAACCAGTATTCTCAAATTCATATCTTTGAAGAAACTCTACTCTAAAACACACGACAATATCTTATTATGTACAACTAAAGGAAAGCAAACCACAAATCCACTAATTTCTGGGTATATGTATATTTTTAAGGGTTTATAATAGTCTTAATTGAGAAAATATTAGGCTCCAAAAAGTATGTACATTTCCGAAATACATAATATGCTAAAAAATGCCTTAAATTGTGCTTTTTAGACATTACATTTTTTCACTTATTTTTTAGAAAAATAATTTAAAGAGAAATGGGACATTAGACTGTAAATTAGATAATTCTTTTATTCGTTATCTCAAAATGGATTCAAATTAAAAGTGTCCAAATTTATTAACCAGTATTTTTATTTTACAGAAAGGGTACTTTTATTTACCGTCATTGGGGGTGTAACTGTACAATAACAAAATTGTCTTATCCCTTAAAGTCACAGGGACACTAAACGTTAAATGTTCAACTTACCATGATCCTGATCTGCTAGTGTCCAGTCGAATCTCGGCTCCGGGAATGCACGCATGTCACATGTTATCTCTCCAGATTCCCCCACTCCGAAACCAAACTAAAATATTGAAAATGGATTACAAAATTTGCAGATTTGTCAGTATGATTTTCTGTCTAGTTGTATTTCTACTTGTATGTTTTAATTGTTCTCAGTTTGTCTATCTATCAATCTATCTATCTGTCTGTTTGTCTCTCAGTTTGTCTATCTTTCAATCTATCTATCTGTCTGTTTGTCTGTCTGTCTGTCTGTTTGCCTGTCTTTCTGTTTGTTTGTCTGTCTGTCTGTCTGCCTGTCTGCCTGTCTGCCTGTCTGTCTGTCTGTCTGTCTGTCTGTCTGTCTGTCTGTCTGTCTGTCTGTCTGCCTGCCTGTCTGTCTGTATATTTGTCTGTATGTCTGTCTATAATCTATCTATCTATCTAATTGCCTACCTTATTTCTGGAATGTACAGGTACAGGTTTATGCTGGATTCTGAGGTGTGTGGTGGCCTCTGCCCGTCCTACTTGGTTCTCAAACTGACACGAATAGTGACCCTAAAATAATTAAGCCTTTAATGTTGTCAAATCATGAAAATCTAATGAAAAATATACAAGTTTGGATGATCAATGATCCTTTGATACAGTCCTAAAGTATGGCATTTCAGAAAATGAACCCTTTGATAACACCTTCTTTGTCTTAAAGTATTAACTCAGAATAATATCTAGTTACGCGTGATAATAGACCAAGGCTTTACTCTTACTCTAACTATTTTTGTAACGCGCCAAACATAAACACAGTAAGTAATAAGTATATTAATTTAAAAGTCATTGATTATGGATTCAAGCACATTTTAATTACTTTATCATATATCATATTTTAAAAAATCTTCCAAACTGTGAAATATATCTTACCTTATCCTGATAGGTAAGTTGGTTAGAATTCTTTCTACCCAGTCCAACATAGCTCAGTGTTGATAATACGTTTTGTCCTTGTTCAGTTATCGAGATCTTAATATACAAAATATTCATTAGAAAGATAATAATAAATAAATAATTAGGAAATAAATGTAATAAATTTTAGAATTAAATATTTTTAGATAGATAAATAAATGGATAAATTAATTACTGGATAAAAAGACAGACAGGCATATTTACAGAAGAACTTGAAGCCAGATATATATAAACAGAAATACAAAAATGTAGAGAAGGACTAACAGAAATACAAAAAGACGGATAAAGATACACACATACATACCTACAGACAGAGAAAAAGAGCGCCAGGCAGACAGACATAAAGAAGTGAAGACAGAGAGACAGAAAAACTGAGAGAGTAAGAGAGAGAGAGAGACAGAAAGACGGACAAACAAACAGACATACAGATAGACAGAAAGACAAACATAACGAAAGACAGACAGACAGAAGACGGACACTTATTCAAGCGGACTATTAGGAATACATATGACATAATATACATACAGACAGACACACACAAATAGACAGAGACAGGCATAGTCAGAAAGATAAATAAAATCACCTGAAAAAGTTCGCTAGAGGACGAAGAAATTTCGACGCCATTTTTGAACCATCTAACCGCTGGCTTAGGCTTTGCTGAGGCGCTGCAGGATATCTGAAGGCCGGATGCCGCCTCGGGGCGGAGCAGATTCGGCGGAGGCGTAGATGTAAGGCGAGGGGTCAGGTACACTTGTAAATCCACGCTTGCTACTTCACCCTATGAAAATTATAAGAGAATAAATAGATAGATAGACAAATATTATGTATATGGATGTAAGGATTGATAGAAATATAAAATGATAGATAGATAACTATTAAAATAATGAAAACAAGTAGGTTTTAGAATAGCTATGCTTTTAAAAGTTATAATGTTTAGTTTTGGCTTTTGGAAAGGCAAGGCTATAAAAGTAATAAAAAGATTGTTTTTTTTTTCTGCTTGGAGATGTTTTAAACCAATTTGACGATTTTAGTCTTTTTATATAGTCTTTTTTGTACTTGTTAGTAATTGGTTTATAATAATCAATTTGAATTATGTTATGGGCGAACGGATATTGATAAGCTAAGCGTTTTTTAAATTAAGCAAAAAATTTTAATTAATTTTTAGTAGTACTACGATCTATACAAAGCGTAGAATTACGGTTTTAATGTCGATCAAATGGCATTTCAAATGATAGTGGTGGCTAACAATGGATAAAGTATAATACACTTGTCGTCAATCTAGCTTTCTAACATGGATCGCTCGTATATTGGTCAGTTCGTTCATACAGTAGGAGAGGAGGGGATTGGGTAAAGGTGTTGGATCGGGGATATTGTTATTTTAGCCCGCTGCGTGTTTTACCATTTCAGAGAACACAAAAATCTGGTGTATGATCCAAGTAATAATAAATTAATTTGGTTAACATAATAGCTTTATACTGACACATTACAATCTTTCCGATTTTGTTTTACTTTTGCGGAACATGACTCCAGTTACGTCATATTTTTCTTTCCCAAAAAAGGGAAGGGGGCAAGAAAATCTCTTCAAAAGATATGGGGAAAACCCCCTTTTCTCCCATATCTTTTTTTCTTCCCCCCTTCCCTTTTTTTCTCCCCCCTTCCCTTTTTCGGGAAAGAAAAATATGACGTAACTGGAATCATGTTCCGCAAAAGTAATACAAAATCGGGAAAGATTGTAATGTGTCCTATATACTGTATTTCAGCTGTTTTGTCAAGGAAACCTCGTGGTAATGTTATATTCAATGCTAATTTACTTTTTGTGCCATACAGTAATCCAAGAACAGTGACTGATATTCATTAATTTTAATCATTTGATGTTTGTGTGTCTATGGATTTCTGATAATTTCTGGAAGGGAGGGGACATTGGACTATTAATTACTATTGTCCTCAAAGTTTTATTAGCTTAAAAACTTTGGAGACTTTTTCTTGATTGGATAGTTTATACCGATAATATACATAAGGGGTAATTTAATCAATCATAAATGGGGGTGTCTTCTTGAGGACATACCCCATCTCTTATATTTGAAAAACTATCAATATAAGGGGGGAGTAAAATGCTCATCAGGAACTTTGAGGGAAAGAATTATCTAATCTAATTTATTAAACTAAAAATGTCTCACAATTTTAAATTGATGAAAATGGCAGAAAACCTGTACCTGTTCATGGCAGAACCTAATTTCCAGGAAGCGAATGGGGTAAAGGTTCCTAAGCGTCCATGTTTTGTTACAAAATTGTGTCAACAAAAAAGCGAAAGAAAATCTTTTTAAACGAATATGATAAAACAATTCTTAATATTCAAGTAGTATTTTTAGAAGTACAAAAGTTTAAAAAAGACTTTTGAAGTTGCTTAATTTATATTAATAATCTAATCATAATTTAGCTAAATTGTATGTCAACATAAAGTAGATAGCTGAAGGCATTGTAAAAAAAACTAATTGATATTGCCTGATTAGGTGATCGAAAATTAGATTTTTATGTACTAATAAATAAAAATAAAAAGGCCTACAAATATCCTAAAACCTGACTAAGATAAAAACTTCCTTCTCTGAAAAGTGTAACTTTTGGACACACACAACCATAATCAACTAATTTAGATTAGGCATTGCCTTTTCTTCAGCTGGCAGAAATACAGTGGATGTATTTTTGTCAAAATAATTTGAGGGTTGTAAATTAAACAGAAATTTGCTAAATATTGTAGGAATGCTGACAAAAAAACATCTAACACAGGCATTTTTACATCCAAATTGTCAAATATATATCTATTTCTTGCAAATTTACATCTTATCTTTTAATATGTCAAAAATACATTCCATACAAAAAAAAGCAATTCATTTGTCCAGAATTAAAAAGAAAACATTCTAATCAGAAGTCCCTCCACAGATTATGACGTCATACGATAAAATAGCCAATGAGAGGCCAGTATATACTCTAATTGACCAATGGTAAAATTTATGCTGGTCTCTCATTGGTTATTCTATCGTATGACGTCATAATCTGTAGAGGGACTTTTAACATCTTATTCTAAAAAAATTTATAGAGAATCGTCGCTACTAAAATATGAGAAATTTTAATGATATCAAAATAGACAAAATTCTACGTTCATTTATATATTGCTGTATAACTTAATGATTCTAAAATGACCCATTTTTCGAAGCAAAAGAATTTTTACTTTCATTTGGTTTATAAATTTAGTAGCGTTGCTTCTATATAGTGTAACTTGTCCGTCATTTTGCCTTATTTCTTCAAGAGACGTTTATAGGCAAATTTCAAGCAAAGCGCATAAAAATAGGGAGAATTCCTTGACCATCAATAGGTATATAATATAGAACTTTCGGAAACATATCAACTAATAAAGAATTTTGTTGTCCGCGGGTCATATAAAAAAAACAAGATACTAGCTAATTGATTAAACAAAATATTTATCTATGTGTTTCATTCATAAACATATTTCATTTTTTGGGCCCTATAGTTTTTTTTTACTACTATTAAGAGATATTTTGTCCACTATACTTTATATACCTCTCCATTTGTTTAATGGATTTTTGATAAATCATTTGGGATAAATTGTGCCGTTTTCCTATTTATTTGTTTTGGGTCTAAAATATACCCCTTGGATCTAAATTTAAAAAGTATGTGATTAAGTATTGAAATATTAAAAGAGGTTCAAAAAATGACACTCAAATAAGATGGGGCAAAAAGGCAACGACCCCTCCACAAATTTTTTTTTACCATAATGAATTACTAAATGAGGGGGGGTGGTGGGTGTTGGGAAATTTTGTTTATTTCTAAATATTTTGGTAATGAATAAATAATATTAGTTTTAGATATAGAAAAAATGCCATTTAGATATTTTAGTAAGAAAGATAAGTAATTGAATTAAAATATAGGTTTAAAGCTTCCTATTTCATTACTTATTGACAACAATTTAAAGAATATTTTAAAAATCTTCGAGTTTAAACAAAAAAATCTTTGAAAAATTTTTTTTTATTTGAACTACAAGTCTTTTATCATTTAATGAAAATATGCTAATGCACTTTTCAAAAATAGAGACGTCAAATGAAAGGGTATGCATTTTTTTTGCAATTGTCTTTAAAAAAATAGTAAAAATATCTATGCGAAGTTATGGCCTTTTCTCATAGAATTTATAGAAATGTGAATTTTTTGATGGGTCTAGAGTAGCATGAAAATTGTTTTGAATAAGAAATGAATTTGTCTGAAGAAAAATATTATTGTTCATAATCAAGATTTTACTCATGTTGTGATATCAAAAAAAAAATTAAACTCCTTGTTATTTTGATTGTCGATGAAAAAATGTCAAATTATCATATAAATTCAAGATTCCTTAAGAATAGAACAATGAACGATGAATTGGTGTACATCCCCGATTATGTAAAACAAAAGTAATCCTTAAATAGATTACAATTATTGTTTAAATTGAATTAAAATGAGTGAAACTTGCTTTTTTTTGCTGTTTCATATTTTGCTGTGTGATACCCCAATCAAATTTATGTATAGTTGCTACTAGTAAATTTGTCCACACCCACTTTAAATGACAATTTTTATATTTTTTCTCAGTGTTATTGTTCTCTTATCTTATTTAGAGAACCAGATTTTTTTTCGAAGCGAAGCTGTTCTACAAGTCACATTATTTATACAGTGTGTTTTTTATGAGAACTTTTTTGAAAGTAATTTTACCCCACTCATAGTTATCAGAATTTAATGATTAATGGCTTATTTTCTTCGTTTTTTAATGCAATTATTTGAACAACGAAAAATATTTCAGTTTTTATTTAAAAAGTACAGTAAAATCTAAAATTCAAAACTTAGGTGTCAACCTCTAAAAATGGTTTTAGTGCATTTTTCTTACGCTCAAATATTCAACCTTTTGCAGGAATGGCTGATAATCGCTTAAAAGTTGAGATATAGAGCTAAAAATGTATACAGATACTATTAAGGATCTTGTACTAGAACATATTAAAGTTTGAAGGCCATATCTCAACCAGGGAGGGAGTACTGGTCCCCCAAAGTCGACTACAGAAAATCCAATTTTTTTTCTTGCAAAGGGTGAAAGATTTAGGCATGAGAAAAATGCGCTAAAACCATTTTTAGAGGTTGACAACTAAGTTTTGAATTTTAGATTTTACTGTACTTTTTAAATAAAAACTGATATATATTTTTGGTGTTCTATTAATTGCATTAACAAACGGAGAAAATAAGCTATTAATCATTAATTTCTGATAACTATAAGTGTGGTAAAATTACTTTCAAAAAAGTTCTCATAAAAAAAAACACTGTATTTTACACTTTCCTTTAATAAAAAAATATGTTCCCTAATTTCGTTCTAATTATTATTTTATAAAATAAATAACTGTTTCTTCAAAAAAAATTTTTGGACAAAATCTATTGCAACGTACTATTCTTGTTTTATTTGTAGCGCAGATACTTTAAAAATAAGTGACACTTGTAAAGATTTGTATCATTTAATGTTTGTGCATACAAACTAACTCTTTTCTGATTCTATATAAAACTAGTGAAGCACAAAAATATCCAACTTTGAAAAATACATGATATGTCGCTTTGTATTTCTTTATTCTATACGAAAATGGATTTATTATTACTTAAATCTTACACATGATCATCATGTAATCTAATAAAGTGAAATTTGTAGCTGGATAAGAAAACCGATCCCCCCATCAATCCCCTTTCACCCATGCCCTCCCAGCCTACTTGATGAACGAACTGACCAATAAGTGTTGGCCATATTGGCAACCTAAATTAACGACAATTTTTTCCCTTGTCATAATATCCACTTGTATTCTTTATACATTTATGCGGATTACAAAAATGAAACCTTACCTGTCCAAGGCTATTGTGTGGCTGGCAGAAATAACGTCCCAGGGAGCTGGTCTCTACGTTTTCCAGGGTGTAATGGGATGAGGTTGATAAAATTTGGGAGTCTCGTCCCTCTTTCCACCATCTAAAAGAAAAAAATAGCATTGATTTAAAGAAAAGAGATGTTTAAAAAGCAAATGCACCCTTTTTTGTACATAATAAAGATTTTGGATTTCAAAAGAGACACATAGACAAAAACCAAATAATTATAAATCTTTCACAACCCAATTTAAAAGGAAAAAGTCTACTTTATCATTCAAAAATAAATTTCTCTTAGTGAAGTGAATCAAGTAAAATAAGCTTTGTCAGTTTAGTCAATTTTAGCCAGACCTAACATTTTTTTTTAATTAAAAAATTATGTTTTTAAAAAAATATTTAAGTTAAGTCTATATATTTGTTTTAAAGACACCCGAAAAAAATTGTGTGTTATGTTATCTAAAAGTGTAGATTTTGTGCCAATTTTTTCATTAATTTGATTATAATTTCTGATAGTGGAAAAAACTGGCTGGGGCTAATTTTGAGTGGCAAAAAATATTAATTGATTTTAATGATAAGCTTATTTGATTGATTTTTTTTGTAACAAAGCTTATATTTTAATTATTCTAAACAAGTTTTGTATTCCAGATACTTCATTTCGTATTTCTTTGTCCATTAAGATCTCAAAATGGGGTCAATCATCAGAGAATTTATTTAGAGAATTTAAAATACAATTGCAAAAAAGATGAATAATTAATTTTATCAATAATAGTTATAATTATTTTTAATGACAGAAAATAAATGTTTTAAAAAGTAAATTCATCGGTATATTTATATTTTGTTATCAAAAACCTTTTTATACCACTTAGCAGAAACCATTATGCACATTTTTGATGATGGCATGTCTTTTTAAAAACAAAAACTATGCAACAAAAACAATCATGAACAGTTATGTCCAAGAGTAAAATTTAAGTTGGCGGGGGGAGGGGGAAGATATATCACCCATTAAAAGGCATATCAATAAAATAGATCATTGAATATAAGAATTTAATTCTGATTTTGGTAGGGTAGATTTTATTTTATTAATGCCATTAAAATTATATGTACTTTACAAAAAAGAATACTTTTCTGATTTGTGAAAAAGTTTTAATACTTATTTGCTAAAATGTTTCAGAGGTTTTAATGTACATATACATCCTGGTTAACAAGTAGCAGAGAATTAGGAAAATAATAAAGGCGACAAAAAAAACTGCCTAAAACCATCAACAATAATTTTTCATCTGTTTCCCCTTTTGGCGCAAAAGAACAGTTTTTAATCAAAGACTTTTTTTTACATCTTTTAATTTGCGACTATGCACTGGCCTTAATAAACAATTTACAACAAAAATAATGAATAGATATCTTTGTTTTCAATTGAATGAAAATTTGAATTAGGTAGCCTGATCAAAATATTTTAAAGACTGGCCCTAAATGGTTATTTGCTTGATTAAAGTATGGTTTCAAACAATACCATACCCACTCAAAACACAAGTCTACAAAAACACTGACTCAGACTCACACACACACACACACACACACACACACACACACACACACATACTTATAACCCTTCCCTTCTGTATTTAAGGATATACAGGGATAGGTTGTTAAAAAATAAAATGTACCCCTCCCATCTGTTCAATGTTTTGAAATTTACTAAAAAAAAAACTCAAAGTGCCTTTGTAAAGCACAACCTCACCCACACATATTTTTTAAACAAATTGAAAATAAGGAGAAGGAGCTGAAGTAGTTTTTTTATTGTTTGGGTATTACTTTAGGTTAGGTTGGGTTTGGTTAATTAAGATAATGGATAGCCCTGCAGGATTAGAGTACCACAGGTACAGGCACCATTAGAATTAGAAAAAAGCACACCTCACTATTTTCAATATATTTCAAAAAAAGGAGAAGGGGGGGGGGATCAGTGCTCAACAGACACTTCAATGGAAAACATCAACATCATATTTAAATAGGGAAGTTGTTTTTTTATTTTCATTAATCTGTCCTTTTATCCTGATTACTATTATTTCTTTTGAAACAATAGAGGTAAAAGACAATTATAAGACAATTTTAAAACTTTTGAATATGGTTTTCTTTTACAAATTAAATGACGTTTTACTATTTATAACATTATCATTATTATCATTAATAGAGTAATTGTTAGTGTTACTATAACTTTTTTGCTTTGAACCTTGTTCATCTAATTTAATTTAAAAACGTTTTTAACCCTTCTAAAATATTCTATTATAGACAAACAGACGTGCTTAAAGTTATTCCTGAAGTCATTTTACTTCAGAGGTTTGAAATTAAACTAGCTGGCTAGCCAGTGCTGAATTTCTACTGCAAAACTAAGGATTTATATGCCATCCGTCCTTTATTTCCATCTCTAACTCATTAATTTTAATGACAAATGAATTTCAAAGCATTATCTTATCCTCCTGGAGGACAAAATTTAAGCTGCAAAATATTTTGAGATTTTGAAGATTTTCTAATTTAATTTTAATTATGAAAATGTAAAAATATTTTTGCCGCTCCTATCTCTATCTTCAATTCTTATTATGCAGCAAAGATAATTTAGAATTTACAGTGTCTGTCCATAGAAGAAGAATTTAAGAAATAATGCATACAGTTAAGTCAAATTTTAGATTAATGTACAAAATATTTAGATTGTTTTAAGTTAAACTTTTTTTATGTAATTCTAGAATTAAGAAGGTTTTTTGCTATTCTTTGATAAAATGTTGTTATCCTTGTTTTTTTTCTTTATCAACAGAAAAGCGATTGAAATTTGGATTAAGACTAAGATTAAGAAAAAATTAAAAGATTATTTGTAAATAATTATAAATTGGGTTTAGAATAAAAAAATCGTTTACTAGTGATGTCCTGTCCTCGACTAAAATAAATAAAAACTGCCCAAGACATTAGTGAAGATTCCCTGTAAAGGATTATATGTATAATTGATTCAAATCTTTTGATGCAGACAAACATCCTAATTCTTTTAAAGATAAAAAACTAAATATTTTAGGAGAATATTTGTTTCTGTTCTGCAAGATTTGAGTTTAATTCCCATATTAAAATTTCAATTATATTCGAAGAGTAAGAATGGCCAACAAAAATACGGGGCTAACAAAATAAAGAAAAAAGACATTATCCCTTTTTTTTTACTTTTGCCACCTTTAAATTTTTTTCTCTCACATTTTTTGTTTCAATAATGAGAGGTTTTAACAGGTAGAAAAAATTAATGTGAATAGTTTTTTTTCAGTTTAACAAAATTTATAAAAAAAAGGGCGATAAAATAAGAAGGTCTTTTTCAAATATAGGGGAAATTTGACATACACAAAATCCTAAAGTATAAAACAAAGAAGGTTCTTATGGGTATAAGAAAAAGCGTATAGAAATTGGTGGGTTTTTGGTCCATTTTATACACATACACACACATACATTTACACGGATGGGGTAAAGAGAAAAATTAGTAGAACTGGGCAAGTAATGATTTCTTAAGGAAAATAAAAACAATATTATCATACATGTGTAAGCAACATCAAACAGAAACTCTTTGAGATTAAAAAGAACTATAATTTACAACAAAATTACCCTTTCTGTATATTAAAATTAGTGGTTGAAATGTTGGGATGAAACCATTCAAAATTCAGCAAAAAGTCACGAAAGTTGTTAGGCCAACAAATAAGAAAAAGTTATTATTATCCTTTGGGGAATAGTGTAAAAATCAGCCCAATGTCCCATCCTCATTGGATACAAGACAAAACTATAGAAGCTGCGTAGATATTGCATTGTTAACGATCTTTTTTTATGGACTTTCAAACTCACATATGATCATAATCAAGTGCTACTATACCAAATAATCAAAAATGAACTTTGAATTTGATAAAGAAATCTAAGGCTTTATTTTTCAACAAATGTTTTTCTGTATAATTATCAATGTCCGAGCGTCTACACGCAAAAGTTTCAAGTACTATAAAACCGTGTTATGTAGATGTTTCTTTCACAAACTTTTTATTTCTCAATTCTTGACGCAGGCAAAAAAGTCCCTTTTTCAACCTTTCTGAAATTATTGGTATTATATCATTTGCTTTCCGTCCAAGTAATATCTATCTGTCTGTATGTTTTTTCATTAATATCTCTATAATGGCTGGAGCAATTTAATTATGCAACGGAGAAAGCTTCTTAATGGTTTAAGGAAGGTTTTCAGCTCTATTTTTTGAGAAATTACCAGGAGTCTTAGGTTCAAACTTTAAAAAACTATGGCTAATCAAACAATCAAACAAAATACAAAATTACCATTCTGTAGATTAAAATTATTGGTTTAAAAGTTTCACACTTCTAAAACTTCCAATCATGATTTAACAAAAGTACCTAAGGTTTTAGGCCCGCAAATGAGAAAAAGTGTTTTTTAGCTTTAAGTACTTTTTACACCCTCCCAATGAAATAAAATTAAAAACAATCAAGTATCTAAGATAAATTAATTTCTATTGTTCCATCCCTGTATCAACTAACATATAAATGTTTTTGTTAAAAGTTTTTGTGATAATTGAAATTATTGTTACATGTTGGGCAAGTGAATAAGTGAGAAAGGCGACGTATAATGGATTTATGAATACTTGGATATTACACCAGATTATCATGTACTCTAATAATGTGAAACTTGAAGCTTGATCAAATAACGATTATCCCATCAATCCCCTTTAACCCCTCCCCTCCCCTCCTACTAGATGAGCAAACTGAGCATTACAAAAGTCAATGCTAGGATCCTAAATTGACGACAATTTTTGCCCTGTTATAATACCCAAGTATATTCTACATCCTCTGGGACGGATAACAAGAAAACGAGGAAGAATACGTTCATAGTTTTCAAAATATTAGATTCTGATAAGGATAGGAAAAAAGGGAGATATACAGATAAAAATAATCAATACATGCAATTGCCCTCATGTTCACTGATTTTAGGCATAGCATAGAAATGTAAAAATCAAGATAAAGTTCCCAAATTGTTAGTATGAAGAAAGAATTATTTATAAAATTTTCTAGTCTCTAAAATTACAGATTTACTTAGAGAGAAGCTTCGCTTTCCAAATTGATTTCTATCCAACACACCTACAATTTTTCTATATACCTCTCACAGGAAGAAAAATATTCATGGGAGTAGACTTCAAAATTTTAAAAATAATCTGCAATTTTTACCTGTTTAGATAAGGTAATATTTGTTTAATTATTTCCCCCCCCCCCCCGCCATTTCTATACTTTAACATGAAATTGAAGGGGAAGACTATGGTCGACAAGAGGGTGTACAATCTCAATTGTAATAAACAAAATTACCATTCTGTATATTAAAATAATTTATTAATAAGTTTAGTCCATTTAATTAAACCCAAGACTTTAGATTACAATGAAAAAAGGGAGCAC
Organism: Acartia tonsa; assembly: GCF_053477335.1. Taxonomy (NCBI): domain Eukaryota; kingdom Metazoa; phylum Arthropoda; class Copepoda; order Calanoida; family Acartiidae; genus Acartia; species Acartia tonsa. The sequence continues at coordinate 45,939,906 of NC_137268.1, forward strand.
CTGTTTTGAATTTTAATTAAACACAAACATTTCATGATTAAAAATGATTAATTGTACATAGACATACGGAAAAATTGAGCTATAGAGATGCTATTCCAACAACAAATATAATCTTTTCAAATTTTTATGATACAACGCTTAAGCAACAAATCAAAGACATAGACAATTATTCAATGAAAAAATCATTAAATAGCAAAGCTGTAACTATTTTCTTTATTGGAAATTACAATATTGAGAAAAACTAACCATATTATAATTCTGAACATTAAATAATCTTGAAGCTTTTCTTTGACTCAAAATTTATCTTAATACTTTTGATAATTTTGAGGATCTAAATAAAATTTGGAGTGGAATATTGTATTGGTATTGCTACGCTGCTTATGGGTAAAACTATCCCTGTGGGTGTGAATGGTATAAGTAATGCTTGTTCATGCACAAAATTTTTAAATAACTTTAAATTTATTGAATGTGTCATCTTTGATGCTTCCCTAACTTTGCATTTTTAGCAGCGAAGCTACTCTACTCTTCTCTTTGTGTTAGTTTGTCGGTAAATCAACTGTTTTACTTTTATCCAATAAATAAATGTTATAAGGTGAATAGAGAAAATGACATAAAAAAATGTTAAGAATCTAAAAGGTAATTTTTCAACTACATTAGTTTATTTAAAAATAGTACTTTCATTTAACTACCAAAGCACAAACAATGGGTCATGCTAGCCTGTTCAGAATAATCTACTTGACCTTTCATTTAAAAAAAAAGGTTTAAAATGTGTATTTTTCAAACTGTTATTTTTATGTTTTTGCAAGCCATGAAAAATTTCTTTGTTTATGTTTTTTTTTACATTTAAAATTACATTTTTTAGCATATGCTAGATGTCATTGTTGTTGTTTTACAAAGAAAAAAAAGGATAATTATGTACATAGGTAGTACAGCAATTATTCAGAAATGGAATATGTAAAATAGGGCGGGTTCATATCGGAATTAGACAAAGAGGGGATATGCAACAGATAAAATTAATCTTAAAACATTTCTGACCGAAAAAGAATTAAAAAAAATTGAGTTTTAGAACGCGACCACTAAAAAATATATTTCATTACTTATTAATATACAAAGACGACATTAAAATTTTTTTTTGAATCAGAACTATGGCTTCATGGTGCTCCCTGGAAAGGCCTTGAGGAGCTGAATCAGGAACTTTTGTCCGTTTCAAAATATCTCGTTCCTAGCCTTAGAAATCACTAAAAAAAACACAATTGTTTAAGTTTTATTGAGAATTGTCTAATTTATAGAGGTTTTTTAGATTTTCTCAGGCTAGGAACGAGATTTTTTGAAACGGTCAAAAGTTCCTGATTCTACTCCTCAATGCCTTTCCTGGGAGCACCATGAAGCCATAGTTCAAATTCAAAAAAAGTTGACTCCCATTTACAAATAGCTATACAATTGAATGTCTGGTCGTCAGCGGTTTTAAGACTTAGGATAAATTTTAAATCATCCAGAGGTGTAATATACTCATACAAATCATTTGCAGATCCCCGCTTTGGCCTCAGAAAAAAATGTCCAAAATCGACCCACCCTAATGTTAAAATATTTTTCAAGCACATTGGAATCAAATGCAGTATAGATAGACTTCATTTTATTTCTTTGAATGCATTGTCTAAATGGGACATTTAAGTTTGAATATAAGCAGTTTTCTTTGCGTTATCTGCAAAACAGAAGACAATTGCTCATGCTGTCGGTAACTCTGTCAAACAGACGGACGGACGCAATGAAATTTCTTATTAAAGAGTAGCTTTGCAATTAAAAAGAAAATTTGCTAATGTGTCTAATTTTGTTGTCTTCCAACAATATTTTTAACAAGGATGACACCATTCATAAGTAACGAGCAGCAAAAAATCATGGAATAGACAAACAGATAAAGGTAGTTGGGCATTTGTTCAGTTCTCGTAATAATGCACAAAAAGGAAATCACGAAACCTTAACAATCAATATTTGACCGACTTTCAGACGGACAAAATAATGTTTAGATTAAAATTGCATATGTCATAGGAATCTTCACTAAATTTCCAGCTGTATATCCTTAATATCAGTCATAAAATCACATTTCCTCCAACGTGTTACGGACTGACTGACGTACAGCCAAAGTTAATTATAAAGTAGCTTCGCTACTCATAAAAACATGCTGCTTATAAGAACATTGACTGATGTTCAGTAATTTTAATCTTAAAATATTTGTGGACAACGAAACCTTATAAAGAAGAAAGTATAAATAAACAAAATTAACTATAATATTGAATCATTTCTGTGTTTTGGCAAATTTGAAAGAATCGAAGATTTTCATCTTTTTATTGGTTTTCAAAACCCTTTCTTGTTTAGCAAAAATAGCTACATTATTCTTTAATAAATGCCTAGCATAAAGGCTTTTTTTTTTTGGGGGGGGGGGGTCCTGGGAGTCAAACCAAACCCAATTTTTAAAAGGACTTATGAGAATCTTCACTGTAAAGCAAAACCATATTGGTTCAGCGGTTAGCAAGATCCTTGCGTACAGACAGACACACAGATCCTGTTACTTGATCATAAGGATGTACAAAACAAGAACATACCTATAAGCAGGGAGCGGGAAGCCTTCTGGTTCCGCCTGGCAGACCAAAGTAACGGAGCGACCGACCACGGCAATGGCCGACTCCGGCGTGATACTCGCCCGTCCCGGCTTGTGGCGCACGTTAACGATGACACTGCTGTTACTCTCGCGGCGGGTTCGTTCGCCTGAAAATATATAGCTTGTTATTTTCTCTATCATCTATATATAAAAATTTCTCTTTTTTTCTCCTCCTTTTTCATCTTTCTTACTCCTCTCTCTTGCTAGTTTTTTCTCTTTATATTTCTCTCTCTATCTATATATCTTTATCTTTCATTTTCTCTCTCTCGCTCTTTCTCTTTCTATCTATATCTATCCTTTCCTCTCTCTATCTATCTACTATATGTATTTTGTTTTTCTATTCATCATTCTTTATGACTATCTTTTCAAGTTTTTCTATTCTATCTTTTTATATCGATCCTTCTATGTATCTATCTATGCATACCTCCTGTAGGATGAATATAATTGAATGCTGTGCAGACATACTCGCCACCATCATGGGCCCTCACGTTGTTAATCTCCAGTACTGGTCCCTCCCGCTGGAAATCTGGATCTGATACCTTCCTCCAGGTGTTACCTGCAACATTAAAAAGGTAATTTTACTTCTGAAAATTATTGGTTGAAAAATGTAAGCGCCGCTAGATTGAACCAACTAAGCAAGATTTTATATAACTATCCAAAATTTGAGTCAACTAAGGGTAAAATGAGTTTTTTTAAACGTATATGATTTACCCCTTATTTCCCTTACTTTAAAAGCCCAAGCCTAGAATTGACTATTTAGATTAAGATGGAAGATCAATTTATCGACTAATGCCCTTTCCCCGTATACCTAATATTAATTCAACCAGGTCTTTTACTAATGTATATTAAGTAGTAGTTAGGGGAAAACAAAAAAGTCACAAACCCAGTCAAAGACGTAACCTTATCCTTTAAAAACTTAGATTGTGGGTTTCAATTGTTTCCAATTCATAAACATTGAAACAAAACTTAAAACATGAATTCAAATAAGATTATTATTTCATGTTCAATGAAAAACATATGACTATCTTACCACTAATAGTTATTTCTCGCATCGTATTATAAACAGCTTAACGCGGATATAGAATGTACAATTTTAAGATTAAAACCAGTTTTTTTAGCCCCGAGGTGCCGAAGGCACGGGCTAAAAATACTGACTTTAATCTTATGATTGTACATTTTATATTCGTAGAAAGCTGGATATAATACGATGCTAGACATAGTTTTTTCGTATGGATGAGAACCGGTTCTTATCCACCGGATTCGAACGAATACGAGAAAAGCTTTTATTTCAACCTGTATTCTAAAAAAACCTATGGTGTTTAATTTTTGTCGTGAGCTGTTAGGCATTTTAAAATGAAAGTAAATGTAATCTTAATTGTTTCTTATCAGCGGATGTTTTAATGTTTTAATTCACTTTGCTGCAGAGAAAGAATTACAGACAGACGGACGAACAGACAGACAGACAGATAGGGACATTTCAACGCATACTATGTTAGAGGTACCAGTATTCTGAAGACGATTTGTATACTTCTAATTTTAGTGGAGGATATGATTCGAATCCTACATAAAGCGCATTTTATATAGTTCCTACTGCTTTTAAGTCAGGAGCGTGAAATTTATTTAAGCTAATTAGTTGTGAAACGGGGGTTATAATGTTTGTCCCATGAACAACTGAGAAATATACTTGGAGACAAAGTATTTGCAATAAAATGATAGAATGCGTTTCTTCATCTCATTAAATTTATGTCCATCTTCTATTTACACTATTTTAATAATGAATGACTGTTATATGCATATAAAAATCATTCCTTTCCAGTCTTAATCTACATTTCACATAACATTACATTTACACTGACAAACATACAGACGGACAGACATATTGAAGATAGTGAATGAAATTTTAAATGAATTTATCCAGTCTAATTTATTCTACCCAGCTACCTACCTATCTGTGTCTCTCTCCTCGGGACAATTTTTCAGAAAAACAAAAGATATTGGCACTAGTTTTAGAAAATGGTCGTTTTGATCCACGTCATAACTAAAGATATACAATATTACGGTATGAAATAGAATGTGAAATATTATGTATAGCTACTAATACTAGAAAAAAGGTCATTCAATCTAAAAGTTGATTGTTTGTTGTAACAATTAAGAGATTTTATAGATAAATAGACGTCAAATGATATCCAACCAAAACAGAACCTGTTTTTTGTCTTTGAGATTCTTTATATTTGTTTGTCCTAATATTTGTCTCTGCGTTTTTGAATCTGTGTATCTGTCCCAAATTATCCCTAGGAACCTACCACGTAGAAATTTTGTCTGCCCCCTGCCCTATCTACAACCCTAATTCACTTTCATTTAAAAAGAACCCTATTATTTTTGAGGATAGAAAAAAACTACTGTGTTTTAGGGAAGTCTTTTTTTGGGATAAAAAATAGCTTCCTATTTCTTCCCCTTATAGTTTTATTGTATCAATTAAGCAAATTGACATTTATTTATTAGAATAGCGTTATGTTATACAAGTTCCTTTTGTAGATAATAATTTCTAATAATAATAACAATTATGCATTTGTGTTTTTATTATCGGCTTCCCCCTAATTAGAAAATAGCCTGAAACAATCCCAAGACTAAAGTTTAAATAAAACAGTCTAAAACCACCATGGGACCTATGGAAAGCCTTCCTTACATGGAGAACTCAATTGTTGAGTAGTTAAATGTTCTCAACGGACAAAAATAATAGCTCTTATTATTTTATTTCATAGTATTGTTAATAATACATCGATAATGCGTCAATCATGACCACTTTTATCAAACGTAATATTGTACCAATTGCATTTCGGATCAAGTGCTATAGGTTAAACACTTTTCTGAATCTTTCATTGATATATTTATATTCAAAATGTACTCAAAAGCTATGCTTGTTTTGGTCTGAAAAGTGCTTGTTTAAAAATTGTTGAAAACAATTGGACGTTTGAATAAACCCATTTAAAATTTAGCCAATTATATTATTTTAACCATAGACAATGACATGGTCAGACATTCTATATTTTAATTTATTTAAATAATAGCATGTTTGTGTGCTTATTTCCTTTTACTACAAACCTTTTGAGCCTACAAATAAAGGAATATGGTACAGGCAAAATGCGAAATAAATCTAAAATGATATTTGGGAGCAGATAAAAAGGTCGTAAATTTTACTGAAAGTTGCTCCTAAACGAAAGCTGAAAATCTCGTATAAGTTTCGTGATTTTGACATTATTATTGTAAATGAAGGTTTATTACGGTACTTTTTACTCCGTTTTTAAAACTTAAACTTAACTGTTAATTTTGCTGAAAATCTATCCCTAATTCTTATTTTAGCAGACGCGAAATTACTCATGAATGTAAAAATGTAACAAGGATGACAACACACAAAACACAGGATTTATTAAACGGCATAATGAAAGAAAGGAGACAATAATAAACTTTAAATCCGACTGGTACATTCGTTGGCCTTAAATCTGTTTGTACTTGATCTTGATTGATTTGATCAAACTGGCAATTTTTAACTCTATTCAACTGGCAGGGGTAATTTTGTTAATCACTATTGGGGATGTTCATGAATTTATCATTCATTATCGTATCCCTTAAGATCCCTAAAACATATTAAAAAAGACAGTAAAAGGCCATACAGACAGACGAACAGCGTATACAAAAGAGCAATGCTCAAAAAATATGTCTTAAACACTCAAAAATCTCTTGATTGACCAATTTTAGAACTCGCTTCAATTTCCCATTCAAGTTATATATTAAGGTAGGCAATTTAAGCCTACGCTCATTTCTTTATGTTGTAAATTTAAAATAATGAAGTAAGTTACCCAGTAGATCTAGGATTCAATCTAAGATCCCTAAAAGTTCCCTATAACATCCCTAAATCAACTAAAACAACTAATTTTTATACTTTAATAAATAACTTTGACAGTGTATGTTCGTTTGTCCGTCCGTCTGACAGTTTTGTCCGTCTGTAGTCGGCAGAAAAGATAAAGAGTTAAATGATTCGTCTGAAAAATTTCGCCAGTGCACATTGGTTCGAATATGGACAAAAGGATAAAAAAAATTAAGGATGATTATTAAGGTTGCAGCTATATTTTTATAAGAAAATAAGTCAGCTTTGATAATGCTTTCAGTTTTGACCTTGGCATAACTAAAGATGTTAAAAGTCTTTTAATACAAAATGTCCGACAAAAAAATTATTTATGTTCATTTTAAGCCAATGTGAATGTCAGGACTATGTCCAGACGAACATACAAACACACAACCTATCACTAACAGGTACAGATATTATGATTAATAATTTGTTTGGATTTAAGATTGAAAAAAAATAAACTTTAGTAGAAATAAGCAGGGATCTAAAGGGTTAAGAAAATGGCCAAAAATGATGTACATCCCAATGATGATACACAAAATTAACTATTGTGTATATTACATTGGTGGTTAAAAGGTTTCGACACTCAATTTAATGAACTAACGAGTAAGAAAACGTTATCATAAAACTTTTGGGACAGGCGTAATAAACATATCAATGTCCCCTCCCTCCCTACTAGTAATACTATTTATTATTTCTATCTTTGAGCTAAAACATTCGTTTTCAGGTTTTTCGTCCTAAATACCTTAAGGGAAGAAAAAAAGTGAGAAAGAGAGGGAAAAAAAGAATTTTTGCAAACATTTTTGAAATCGTTGTCGATAAAGGTTGGTTAATAAGTATTTGCGCAAGGCAAAATGAAAATTAACTTAGCCAATTAGTTTACCATAGATGTGGGGATCAAGGAGTGTTTAACTCCCTAAAACACATAATTTTACCCCCCTCCAAATAAAAATCTTGGATGTCCCCTCTACTTACTTTGCTAAAATATCAAACTTTATTCCTAGTTATGTATATTTGTACATAATGTCTCTATTAAAGACCTTCATTCGTAAAACTGAGACGATTACGTATAAATAAATATTAGAATAGTTATTTCTCGTATCGTATTATAAACGGCTTTCCGCGGATATAGAATGTACAATTATATGATTAAAACAAGTTTTTTTAGCCGGTGCCTTCATTTTTATATTCGTTGAAAGCTGGATATAATGCTAGGCATAGTTTTTTCGTATTCATGAGAACCGGTTCCTATCCACCGGATTCAAATGAATACGAGAAAAAAATTTACAAAAGTTTTGGTAAGTTAGCTATGAAAACAACAGTAATTGCTAATCAAGCTCCTAATCAAATTTGATAATCAAGAATCTAATTACAATACCTGCCAAAGTTTCTGTATTCTTTAAGTATAACAATTTACTGTACTATTATTGTATAGAAAATAAACATTGTCTATCATGCGCTATAATATTTTCTTGAGTTTACAAGTGCCTGTCTCTATGTTTTCTGCTTACAATTGAGTTAGGCCAATCAAGGTTTATTTTTTGATAGCGGTATAATCACTTAAAATTCAATATAGTTATTGTAAAAAAAGTTTTTGGCGATTTATGCAATTTGAATTATGTACAGAATTGTGTATTTCTGGGCATTATATTCATAAAACATTCATAATACATTATAAAAAAACGATAAAAATTGAAAATAATTCATTTTCGAACATTTTATGTACAGCACATTTTTTATCCATTAAAATGACGGGGCTTTTTTCTGGCCAATCTAAAATTTCTTATGGTAGGCATACACACTGGGGAGAAAATTTAGTCACACTTTCATTTTCTTGTCTAGCGCTCAGGGAAACAGAAAACTGCAGCCGATTTTTTTTTTGTATAGGATTTTTACAATTAGGTCTACCGATAAAGATGCTGTAACGAAATCCTCAATTTATTGGAAAAATATTCATTTGTAATTTTTGTAGTGAGGATTATTTTTTTTATCTAGCTTCCAAATATTATTTTAGGTTTTTTTTTACTTGTTGGCTTTAGCGTATTACTTTCTATAAAGTAAAAAAACATCTTTAAAAATGTAAAAAAAACATAATAAACCATTTTAAAAGTAAAAATGGACTTTAAAATAAAGATTATTAAGGCAATCATTAAACTGGAAATTATAAAATTGCAGTTGGTTATGTTTATAGGACAAATAATGTTCGACGTCTCTAGGTTGATGAGATGTACAACACGTCAAATCACAGGACAATTGAATAATATAGTAGCTGCGCTAATAGATAATAGTTATTTCTCGCATCGTATTATAAACGGCTTTCCGCGGATAAAAAATGTACAATTATAATATTAAAACCAGTTTTTTTAGCCCCGAGATGCCGAAGGCACGGGCTAAAAAAACTGGTTTTAATCTTATGATTGTACATTTTTATATTCGTAGAAAACTGGTTATAATACGGTGCTAGACATAGTTTTTTCGTATGGATGAGAACCGGTTCCTATCCACCGGATTCGAATAAATACGAGAAACTGACTTACCTAATGATCTCGGGTTGGCCGTGGATTTGCAGGTTAAAAATAATCTTCCCCCCTCGCTAATCTCCGTTTCGCCAGATATATCAATCTAAAAAAAAAATATACAAATTAAAAACTACAATTATTAAGATTTTTTGTTTGTTTATCCGTTAAGATCTCGCTAACTACTGAACCAATACAATTCTTAATTCAAAGAAAGCTTCACATATATCTTTATCAGGATGGCTATAGGTCATTTCAATTTTTAAATTTAGGTCCTTAGATGGTTTTAGGCCATTTCTTGCTCTCTCTGTCCTCCTTTAATACAAAACCAATATATGATTGGGGCGCAGTCGGTTAATTATCAAGAATCATATTAGATCCAGTTAAAAATAATAATAAAATAAATAGCCCAAAGTACGAAAAATCAGAAATATATGTATGTAGTATGGATTAATTTATTACGAGTGGTAATTTTCTTTTAAATGATTATTCTATAAAATTTCCCTAATTTTTTGATGATTTTGTTCAACCATTTCAAAGATCCTATATACTAAATAAAATTAAGTTATTTAGACAAACATTGGATGAATTTATGAAGGAAAGGAAAAAAAAGGGAAGGCATGTCATCTCAATTTCAATTACACATAAAACCAATACATTATTTTTTACAAATGATAATTATTTCAATTATATGCCCAATCCTGGTTATTTTGGAATGTAGATAAAAAGATTAATTTGCAGGTATCTGTAAGAAATGTTTTTAATCCTTGTACTTCATATTGAATATAGAGTTATACACACTAGAGTGCTATTTCAATCATATTGTAGAGCAGCGATGTTTGTCTGTTAACCCTTAACTCACTTAAGGTCGGAATTTCATTACCAAACAGGGGACATGCACAAAATTTGTTAGCCCTCTAGCTCTAATGGGGACTGAGATAATAGGGGGGGGGGAGCGTTGAACGTCCCCCCCCCCCGACTGATTAAGGTACGACAAGGGGCCCGACTGTTAAGGGTTAAGACCTTTTAGGGAAATTATACATAGATTGTTTGGGCTATTTTAATTTTTAACTGATTGTGACACGGTCGCTAGTTTATCCTTTATACGCCGATGTGTATGTAATATGTTCCTGGCAAGTTTTAGGCTATTTTATGGTAGTTTCTTTAAAAAGTAACTTAAAACTTCTCCTTCCCTCTATTTGTTACAGAGTTTGTTTGAAACAATCATCTTTAAGAGAAAAAAAGTAAATCTTTCCCCTTGATAAATAGTTTGAAAATTGATTATTAACAAAACTCATAAAAGATTACTCTATAAAATCCGACTACTAGCCGTGTAAGGAAATATATCCTAGTTTGTCTGATGAAAAATGATAGAAATTGGAGCAAAAAATGGGCAAGGTTTTCTTATTTATTATCTGCCCTGTTCATTAAGAACAAACTTTATCATGGGACGGGTTTATTAGGCATATGGTCTCCCTTTTTCTACAAAATAGACAATTATATACATACAATAGTAACAAATCTTTGAAGGACAATAATAAGAAATAGGCTCCTAATTTTGTTAGCCTTAAGGGGTCGAAGGCTCGGTTTAACAAAACTGTTATAATTTTTACGATTCTTATTTTATTTTTTTTGTAGTAAATTTTATGTAATACGATGCTTTACGTAATTTTTCAGTATAGCTAAGAACCGGTTCTAATCCAGTATTCAAAGCTATACTGGAATATGATTACTAATGAATCAGCTAGTAATACTAATTATTACTTTCTATTACTATTGTTTCAAAACATATTATCATAAAACATTCTTATATCATTGAAATTAAATAGGCCTAAGTGTTCCTTCAATACGACAATAAGATATGCTAAAGAAGATCTATGTGCCTATATTTGACCAAGGTGGGGAGAAAATAACTATTTAATACACTAGTCCCCAAAGTTTTGTTCTTATTCGTTGGCTTATCAACTTAGGGGACTTTAGTTGAGTTGATTGGTTGGTTTATTAATTTAAGTGTCAAAAAATTTCAACCACTAATTATCTACAAAAGGAGCAATTGTGTAAATCATCATTGGGGATGTACATCAATTTATCGGCCATTATCTTATGCCTTAGATGGAGAAAAAAGAAAAGTGAACTGTAATACATAAGTAGAAAAGAATATAGAAAATTAATTTTAAAACCCTGGTTGTATAGTTACTTAAGCTAATTAATATTATTTTCAGTTTTGTATAACCAAATATTTTTGTAACCCCTAAATTTAATATCTTTTTATGTCTTAACTCATTTTATAACCTAAAAATAATACAAATAGCAGAGGATAATTATTTGTTACACAACACAATTTTCTTATTATGTACCCTTTAATATTCTAATCCGATTTATAGTTTTTTTTAGCTTAGTTGTTTAAAGGGCAATCCAACGGTTTGTCCCAAATAATTCGTTGGCATAAATGACTGCTTTTCGTTAATAAATACTTTAAATTAAATAACTTTAAAAAGTTATTTATAAATAGTTTTATTTGATATTGCTGCGCTATCTAATATAGATCATAATCAATCTGTTAGTCTATCTAAATGTCTGTCTGTATGTCCATCCGTCTGTCTGTAATTGTTTAAATGAAATAAGATAAGTAACTAGATAGTTTTAATTAGTTTTTTAAAGATGATTTTCACTTTTAGATTTGATTTGCAATTTAGATATCAAAGAAAGGACAATGGCAGTCAAACTAATTCCTAGAAATTAAGATAATTTCAAACTACTATTTTTTAGAATTTCGCATATTGTGAGTGGGAGAGAGGGATGAATTTCAAAATATTTTTAAACAGATTAGAAAAGAACAAGTACTAAGGCAAATTTTATAATTAAGATACTTTAAAAATAATACTAGTTGTTTCATTTTTTTCTTACTAAATTGGCAGAAAAGTTAAAGGCAAGCTAGTAAAGTATATGATGTTTTATTTATTTATTTTTTCAGGGAATATCACTCTTGTTCTTGGATATTACCTGAGGTGCATACTGGACATCCAGCTTCAGTTCTCGTTTATCAATTTTACCCAGGCCATTATCTGCGGTACAGTAGTAGCTTCCACTGTCTTGGATAGACACCTGGATAGATAGATAGATATATAGCTAGATACATAGATATATAGATATATAGTCAGGTAGATTAGATAGACAGACAGATCCAAATAGTAATATTGTTTATTAGATAGTTAGATAAATAGCTAAATATATATTAAAGGACTTACAGATAGATAGATACTTAGTCAGACATATAGATATATTTAAAGATAGAAGATAGTTAGGTAGATTAAAAATAGACAGACATTTGGATAGATGGATTTAGAGATACACAGATAGATGGATGGTTAGAAGGACAGCTACATGGATAGATATATATATATATATATATGGATAGATAGATACATACATACATATATCAATAGATAAAAATATTAATGGATAGAAAGATAGAGAAATATATAGTAAGATACCTAGATACACATATGGATAGATTAACTGAAAGATAGTTGGATATATGTAAGATACTTAGACAGACATACATATAGGTAGAAAGATAGGCAGAAAAAGAAAAGATATAAAGCAAGATAGAGGAAAGAGAGATAGGGAAATAGAAAAAAATCTTCACCTGTGGAATGACGTGTCTAAAACTTGTCGCAATAAAAAGTCCACTAAATTCCCATCGTACACTTTCGGTTTTGGGCTTCGAATCAACTGAAAATAAAATGTTAGGTTAGGTTAAGTTTAGATATTTTTTCATATAAATTTAACCATTGGTGAGCCTAACTGACGAAGCTGCTTATAATGCCTAATACAAATGACCAATGATAGGCCAGTATACATTTTAATTGACCAATTGTTACATGTACATATACTGGCATATCATTGGTCATTTGTATTGTATGACGTTATTTTTATTTGACACTATAAGCTGTTTCAGCCGATTTAAAGATCTTACTGGACATGCATACTTAAAAAAATAACATTTCATTATAATAAAATTTGTGAGTAAATATTTATCTGGGAAGGAAGGGCAGGTTATTTTTACAGATGTCCATCCTTAATATCCTTTATACACGAATACACACACACACACCATTCTCAGGGATAGGACAATCAAAGATAAATATTTGAAGTGAAAGAAGAAGGACCACGCTATATGTAACTCTACCTATTTGCTACAAATAAGCAAATTTCTTGCAGACGAACAATGTCCCCAACACTTATAGCTAGGTAGTTGTCTTGATTATACATCTACATATACTTTGATATAAATTGGTGCTTGCTTACATGTGAAGACCGGAGCACCGAAACCCCCCCCCCCCGCTTAGTTTTGACAAAAATCAAAAATAAGGGGGGGGGTAGTTTTTTAACCCCCCGCTTAGTTTTGACAAAAATCAAAAATAAGGGGGGGGGTAGTTTTTACCCCCCCCCCCCTTAATTTTGAAGAAAATCAAAAATAAGGGGGGGGGGGGTAGTTTTTTCACTGTACAACACGCCAGAAAGTTGAGTGAGGTAAATCAAGAAAATCCAGTATACCAGAGGGGAAACCTTATTACAGGGATATTCATGTTTTGGGGCATAATTTCCTTATTTTATTGCGCAAAATTAAAACCTTTTACTGGCCAAAGTCAATAAATAAGGAAATTATTTCATTATAAGCTTCGCTACTCTAGTAAGTAATTGTCTAACTAAATCTACTTTCCATAATTAACATATGATAAAAGCTTTGCTGCCATTGGAAAAAATCGTACTTATATTTAGCAAATATCTAAAGCTTTGGTAATTTTGGACCTAATCGTCGTAGTAAGCCCCTATCCTATTGTATCCCTGTAATGCGCACGTACTTACATGCACGCAAACTGCGCATCTACAACGCTGTAAAAACTCGTATAAAAATGCGCGCTTACAAAACAGCCTTAAAAAATTATTGAATCCATGCTATTTTATTTCGTCCAACCCCCACGGGGCTCTCGAGAGTCATGATTAACCTAACCATTCTATAAAATACAGTATCTTGTGTGTTTGGTAAAGTATAGAAAACCAATCTTTATATTTGTCATGTTTTAGACTATTTTGCAGGACAATTTATCAACTTACAAAAAAGGGAGAGTTAGAATTAGTTACAATGTGATAACACCCCTATTTCTATACAAATCTGTGCATAAATATATTGCAAACGCATGTAGATGAGCAAAAAAATCGCCAGGATCACTATAAAAATGCTGATTTTTAATCTTGAATATTTTATAAAGGAAAATATGAATTTTTATATTTTGGAATTATTTAATGTTTGGGTAAATTTTTGGGTAAGAGAAGGGGTTTTATACCTGAAAATTTCAACAACAAAACGTTTAAACTATTAAAGTATTTTTTGTAGACTATAAGGTGGTTATGACTAAAATGTAGTTCGAAAATATACTTTAGTCCAATAAATGTGTTGACATTATCTATAGGTCCTCCAGTAAGTATTAACCTCTCAAATGGAAGATTGACATACTGTCCGTAATTACAAATTAAACAGTAGCTATGCTACTAAAAAAATGGCAAATTGTAGGAAGTATATGCAAATTAAAATTGACTTTTTATAATGCAAAACAGAAATGCTAAATTTAAAGTCCAAAATTTCTATTCTATTAAAAGACATTCGTTTAAAATCGCAGATATGTTAGTTATTTTAGCCATTATTTGGAAAAGCAGTTGGGCGTTTGAGTAAACGTCAGCTTGTCTATGTGTTACTTAAGATAAAAAAATCAACCAGGATCTACAAAGTTTCTTTTACATTACAATGGTATTTTTTTATCAGAATAAGCTAATTGTATGGAACTTTTTTGATTTGTTACTTTGTAAAAACGCACACATAAAGCCTAAAATGCATGGTTCTAAAGATGTGTTGGTTAGGGTAGGGTGTTTTATTCTGAAAATATATGGAGGGGGGAAAATAAAACCGCTTTGTTCATTGTGAATTATGTTTTAATTGGCAAAAAAATTATTTTTCCATTAAAACATACAATGTATATTTATGTCCTATAATATAATTGAATGGGGTAGGGGGATTCCAAGATTTCCCCCAAAGTTTAAAACAAAAAGCTAAAATTCATAAATATAATAACCAAGTCAAATGAAAGACCTCCATTTATTTTATCAGAATATAACTCCCTGTACCATGTACGCAATGCAAAAAATGTTTTGTAATCTGCAAAAAGTAATGTTTAAATTTGCATTTAGATGAACATACCTACATACGACGGGGCTGCGCTTTCACAGCCGCAAATCTATTACAATAGCACAAAAGCTTCCCCTCTCTCCTTATTCTCCTGATAAATTTTGGACTACCCCCCCCCCCCCTCTCCCAATCAATATTTACATTTATATTAATATGATAAATTTTCCCAACTTGATTAAACACCAAAGCATGTGGAAAGTTATTTGGCGATTTTGATCAATTGGAATCAAGTAAAATTTACTTAAATAACATTTTCTAATAATTTACCACTTTGCTAAAAAGGTATAATTGGTTTAGAAGTGCATGCACAGATATTAACAAGGGGTTAAGACATAAAAAAGGGGGGGGTAAATAAATGTTTAAAGTTAACCCCTCCCCCAAACTTAAGAAAAACCCCACAGGGCTTTTAAAACGAACCTGAACACGTCATTTCAGCGGTGTGATCGATCTCTACTCTGTACGGGTTTGCCGGGCCAACTTCAACGATCGGGTAATCTGAAAAAAAAAATACAATGTTAGTTAATTAAGAAACAAGAAACAATCTGAGGTTTCAGTAGGAAGGATGTTATTATTGTGTCGCCTAATCCCAAGAAAAGAGCTTGTTAGTATAGATCGCTTTTGAAAAGCATTGTGAAGTAGTATTGCATTTAATCATAAAAATAGATATTTCAAGCCTCAAAAATGAGTAGAAAAATGTTTCCAGTATCGCTTCGAAACCGGTCGATTAGAACCGGTTCTCAGCAATAATGAAAAATTAAGTATAACATCATATAATATTCAGTTTTCTACGAACATAAAAACTGGTTTTAATCTTATAATTGTACATTTTTATATCTACGGAAAACTGCTTATAATACGATACGATAAATAACTATTATATGTTAACCATAATTTATCACAAAACCTCTATCTTTAATAAGTTTACAATAAAAAAAATTGTAATTTCTCAAAATAGCCAACCCCTACCGCTGCAATCAAAAAAGCCCTTGAAACAAAGTTGCTTTAGCTTCTGATATAAAATTATTTTTGAATGACCCCAAAATTATACAATTTTTCTTGACATGTTACAAATTGCCATTTTTTTGTGGCCGCATTTTTTAACCTAAATTTTCGAACATTTTTATTTTATATTTGGCTCTTATTAATTTTTTTTCGGACGTTTAAGCATAAAATGCTAGCTTCTTAAGTTGCACATCATCAATAGAAAATTGACATTATGAAAGAGTAAAGTATATTTAAAATTTGCAAGCTTGTTTGAAAGGATAACTTTTTCGAATTTTGCAGAAAATGTAGCATTAAAAAAGTTGTTCTTTGTATCATTGAAAAAATTGTTGGGTTCTAAATTTCCTAAAATTATTGGCCTGCAAAAAATCCAATTTTAGACATCTTAACTTTAACCCAGATTTTTTTTTGTGGACAGGACATTTTATTGTGTTTTTTTAGTTTCGCAGCCACTTAATTTTAGGATTTTTTCATATAAAGAAAAATAAAGAAATAATAAATGTTAAAATTAAGTAATCCTAACTGGCTGTAATCTTCAGGGAAGATTCATGAATGTCATGGAGTAGGCTATTTTTATAAGCTCTCCTGCCCTCTCCTAGAGACCAGGGGTGAAGAGACTTTTTATCTAGAAGTATGATATTTTGGTTTCAGTATTTGCAACTAATGTTTATTGCCATCCTTGTTAATGAAAAATGCTTTTTGTGTTGGTTGTAAAATTATTCTAAAATTTTCCTTGTTTATAGTTATTTTGAGATATTTTAGATATTAAAAAGTTCTAAATTCCATAAGCCAAATTTTTTTTGTTGATATCTAATCATTGTTAATTATTTGGAACTAAACTGTTACAAATTAACTACAAACCGACACATATAGCTAAAGAGGAAGGTTCGCGACTAAAAATGTAATTTAACTTTGTAGCATTTTAACATAATGAAATATACTAGATGAAATATAGAACTTTTAACATTGTTACTGAAACAAGGATGACAACATTTCTTGACAACAATAAAAAAAATCGTCCAAAATAAAAAATAGCCAAAAAAGCTTCGGCTATTTAAGAGACTTAATTACACAACATTTCAGAGGCCTATCTCAAACAACAGCCGAGTAAATTTTATCTACCCAATATACAAAACAAGAACTTATCGTTATTTTTTCACGGACAGACGGGCGGACCTTCGAAATTATAGATCTACTTCGGTACTAAAATATCGATTATATGTATTCTCATGAGAGTGCGACAAAGATTAAATCTTCCCAATTCAAGGGATGTGAGGTGATAGGCCGAAGGAAGATAAATTGATCTTCTTCCAATACAAATTATAATTATATATATACATACAGTAGGAGTGGGGGGGGGGGGGATAAATAAATAATTCATTGTCAGTATTGAATCAGTTACCGAATCTTCACCCCCTATTCCCTTTTTGCTAATATATTTTTTAATGCCAAAAGTAGCATCGAAAAAAATCATGATTCAAATGTAAAAGTAAAAGGATGTCTATCAATGTGTCTGTTTGTACCGAAGAATCTCGCTAACTGCAGGACCATTACTTTTCTCCTTTATATAATAATCATTTTATCATTGTACTTAATTTTAGTACAATTGTGTAAATGCCATTTGAAATGATTTAGTAAGAACTAACTAACACTTGTATTGGATATATATTTCTTTGTTCAAAACTTAAATATGTCCAAGGTTGGGGTGAAGGGGTTTTATTGAATTCCTAAGTGACGGATTTTATTAAATGGATTAATGTTCTCAAACCTTTGTCTGTTCTGTTCTACTGTTTGTTTTTGATACACCTGTCCCTTACTATTAGAAGCCAAGCTAATCTATAATACTACAGTGTTTATTGTTAGATTTAAAGACGTACATCAAAACCTGAAATATTTACAATTAACGGCTATTCCACTAAAGGCACTTGAGGGGTTTGTCGTGCCCTGCACCAAAATAGTTATAAACTTTCCATGAGAAGCTACACTGTAAAGAAGAACCTTATCGGTTCAGCGGTTAGCGAGATCCTAAGGTTCACACAGACAGACACTTCTCATGTTACTTTTAAAAATGTAATAAAATTGTTATTTTTGAGCTACTTATGGACTTAATTGTCCTTGTTAGCCAATTGACAGAAATTCCTTGGGGACGCATTTTATTAAATGAATGACTGTAATTTTATATTTGACATTTTTCAACAAATGCTTTAAAAAATTGGTGCACGTTCACTGCCGCATATCATCATTTTTTGTATTCACTAATATCTAAGAGAAAGTGACAGTTTGTGCCGTTGTAATAGTTTGGTGTTCTGATTCTTGTAACATGCATGCATTTTATGGTATAATTATTGAACAATGGAAGATAAATTGACGAAAATCTCTATTGATAATTAACATAATTTGACATTCTCAAGATTAAGATTATTGGTTCAAAAGTTTTGACACTGTTATTTGAACCAACGAATTAAGATTTGATAAAAAGTACCCAAAGTCTTGAGGCAAAATTATGAAAGGGCGAATTTATAAAACTTTGGGTACATGTTATACATGTGCGGAAAGGAAGGCATACTACAAATTTATATCTCTAAAAAAGTTATTAGATTATAGGATGGGGATTTTTTTTGTATCGTAGCTACTTCAACTACAGTTACAATAATAACATAAAATTGCTTGAAAAGCCTAGAATTATAGATTTAAAGTTTTGGTTGGCTTAATTGTTTATTAATAATCAAACTAACTATAATGTATATTTTGCTTGTCGAAAAGTTTAATGCAAAATGTTTTTTTTTAAATGAATGAATTTTATTTTCCAGTGGCAAAAAATAAAAATCTTTATTTGATTAATAATTATAAGCAATCTGCTATCAAAATATTGTATCCTTTTGGACATTTATGATATGTTAATACAAATATGACAATATAATACATAAGCGAAAATAAAATTGACTGTAAGTAAATTGCTTCTAAACATTTGAATGCATATGTTGTGCAATGTTTGAATCAAGGACGTTTAAGCTTTTGATTTTTTGGATAAAATGTCCACAAAATAGCAGGAAACTCATGATTTTATAACATTATAATTTAACATAGGAAAAATTTATTATTAACCATTAACCTATCTCTATAGTCCTGACTTTATATGCAATTATGCTAACATAACATTTCCTTTATATTAATATGTTATTTCCTTACCATATTTATATAGTATTTACATATTATAATTCTATTAAGCATAGTAATATCTTAATAGTTTATTATTTACTAGCAATTGTGCCCCTAGCATCTATGGCTCTTTATTGAAAGGGATAAAAAGTGGGTAGGAAATAGTCTGAAACCATCCCATGGCTAAAAAAATAGCCTGCAACCTATGTTAAGTTTCCTTAAAAAGGAGAACTCGATCTGTTCAGTAATAATTAAAATTTTAAGCTTCAGACAAAAAAACTTACTATCTTGTATAATAGAATAAGAATAGGACACTTGATTGTAGATTCATTTTCATCAGTCAAAATTTTTTTAACTCAGTACATTGAAAATGGTTCCTACTGCTGCAATGTCAAATCATTGATGTGTGTGTAAAACGATTTCTTGGTCCGAAAAAGCGCAACTTATATCCAAAGAAACAGTTATGGTTTCAAGATAAAGTTTGATTATTCAAAGGGTTGGTTTTACAATAAGTAGGAACTAATGTCTTGGGACTATCTTCTATAATACAAAGTAGAATGATGTCTGTCCGTCCGTCCGTCCGTCTGTCTGTCTGTCTGTCCGTCCCTTAAGATCTCGGTAACCACTGAACCGATCGGATTCTACTTTTCAGGGAATATACCTACTGGTCCTGTGGTGGTTTTAGGCTATTTTCTTGGGAGGTGGGACACCCCCAACCCCCCCAAAAATGAAAAGATTCCCCCCTCATTTAAAAAAAAAATTATTTAAAATTTGTGGGGACATCTCCAGAGGAAATTATTTTTTTTTCTTTAATTGCCTCTTGGGGCAAAGCCTCTAGAGGCCAGGGGCGAAGCCGCTAGTTACTTTATAAAGAGAGTAAATAGGTTAGTCTTTTTTATTTTTTTTTCTTAAGAATAAACCAATCCATCAAAAACTTTAGCATATGCTAAGCTTTACAAAACTTTTAAAATCAATTTCAATTAAGGGATGAAAAATGAGAAATTTTGTGGGTTTCATACCAGAATGACAATGTTCATTGATATAAGTTTGTAAAGATTTATTTGCCAAGCGTAGCTACTCTATAAACAGATTATGAATGTACGTCACAACGCAACTCATTCCTAAATGTTTAAATCTATCAAATTAAGATAAATGTTTATTATATCATTGATTTAAGTTAGTTTTAATTAGGCGTAGCTATTTTATAGATCTTATACCTCTTTAATTCGCAAGTTGCAACCCTTTATTATCTTATTCTTATCCCTTGAGGAGATCTAAAGATTTTTTAAACATATCCATGAATTATTGAGTAGCTTTGCTACATACAAATCCCTAAAACATACAAAAGAAAGATTCCCTCCATATAAATCCCCCCTCCACCCATCGTTTTGTGATACAATCTTTTTAGTAAACTCCTTATTATTCACTTAAAAATGTATTTAACCATCAACACATACACACTTTACTAATGAAGTTTTTCTCTTATGAAATTTCTTAAAAGATATTTCATAAGAACTGGTATTTATAGGGATCTAAAGAGATACGACAAATTGATATACATCCCCAATGATGATACACAAAATTACTCCTTCTGTAGATTACAATTAGTGGTTGAAGCGTTTGGACACTCAACTGAATAAACCAAAAAATCAAAATTCAATTAAAGTCTCTGAGGTAGATAAGCAAACGATTAAAGAAATTTTTTATTATTATGGGGATTTGGAGACTTGTGTAATAAGCAGCCCAATGTCTCCTCCCTCCCCGGGTTTTCATCTTGTGAATTAATCGCTTTAAAATATTATTATATAGGCAAATTTAAAGTATTTAGTAAGTTTTTTTGTTTTTTTTTCTAAGTTCTATTGAAAGTAGAAATCAGTAAATTTTTGTTATGTTGATTATTTTATTCTTACTTTTCTCACTTTATCTGTTTGCTTAGAGGAAATCTTCATGTATTTATGTATTTTTTTTTCATTTATTTACTTTTTTTCTAACGTTTATCTAATATTAAAAATTTTTATAATAGCAAATTATATTATAGAAATGTTAAGTTTTCTGTATTGGTAACGATTAAAGCATGAAATAAGAATAAAAAAAACACATTATTAGCAGAGCTTTATTTATGCACAATCCAAAAAAACTGAATATTTTTTTGCGAAAACAACCATAACTCCCCTCCCCCCCCCCCCTCCACCTACAACAGAAAATATTAATCCTAATCCCCCTGGGATGGGGGGCAGGGGGCGGGGAATATTTCTTATTTATTATTATTATAATCATATGATATGAGTATTGATAAACTTAATAATATGGGTCGTATATCTTTATTATTCACCATAATATTTGTACATTTCAAATTATTGTTATTTGATATTTATGTTAGCGAAGCTTCTTATAACTAAGATCTTCCGTAGGTCTTTCATCAATGAGAGGCAAAACTACGTCCAACTTTTCTTGATATTTAGTTTATTATATTGATGGACTTTATTTAACCAATAATGTGATAAAATTGTTACTAAACTATGTACTATCCTAATAAAGTAGTAAGGTTTTTGGATCTAAAGCTAAAGACTTCGATGACAATAGGGTAGCTTATCATAGGTCCCAGGATGGTTTTAGTCTACTTTTTAGATTTTAGCCTGGTTTTAGGTTATTTTTCCCTAGATACTAGGGGCGAATCCGCTAGTAAGTCAAAAAGGAGTGGGTCATCTATACTTTCCTTATTCATTTAAATATATTATTCACTAGAAAAACTATTTTGCCTACAACTTTTCCACAGTGAAAAATAATCTATTATTGTTTTCTAGCGTTTGTGCACCTAGCACCTAGGGGATCTGTATTTGAAGGAGTAAGTAAAGTAGGAAAATAGCCTAAAGCTATCCTGGAACCTATCTATAAGAATCTTTCATGAATCAGTTCAGTAGTTATCAAAATCTTAAGCAACAGACTAAAAAAAAACCTTACTACTTTATATAATAGGTTGAATGTAAATGTATAAAAGCATTCTGCAATAGTTTATCAAATCAGATTTCCCCGTCCCCAAATGTGAATATGAGAATATGGAAAAAGATGTAACAAGAGATTAAATAAAATTTGAATACAATCTTTTCTTTTCACACATACTTCAACACACACACACACACACACACACACATACACACACACACACACACACACACACACACACACACATACACAACAAGATTGATAATATCCATTAGTAGTCCAATCATACATTAACATCTCAGTTCAATCCAGGTTACTCAAAGTTCTATCTACAATTTTTACAATTCTTCAGCTTTTAAAACCTTAGGTATCATTATTAAATCCTTATTTAAAGAGGTAATTTTGTTTATTTTAATTGAAAAAAAACAAGGAAATTATGGAGTAGCTGCGTTACTGATTAAATACGTACGTACATAGAGATAATTTACATATATGTTTATTTAGCATTTTTTATCTATTTACTTTCCCATGGGGGATTTTTGTTTCTCATTTTGGAACATTTTTTTTTCAGACCTAATTATTTAAGAACCAAATGGAAGCTTCCTTAAAAAAAGACTCCTTCGATTTGAATCATGGATTTTCGTATAAGTTTTAGAGCTTCGTTTCAATGTATTTTTCTCTTTTTTTCAACCATATTTATTGTCATTTTGACCTTTTTGTCTACAAGGCAGGCTAGTGGTTTTCGAGATCGTAATAAGCAAAAAAACATTAATATGAACTGATCTATTAAAGTTCTTAAAATTATTTTTAAGATATTCAAGATTTTATCATTACTAAGAAACTTTTAAAAAGTTAGTTTAATCTTATAAAGAAGCATTAAACTTACTTTATAAGGACTTTACATTTGAAATTTTAAAATAATCAAACTAATAGGACAATTCTATAAATAAAATGGTGCCGAAAACGCTCCATAACAAGTTTGAAAATGATTTCACAAGAATCCTGATGCAAGATTAAAAACCACTTAGACAATAATTCTAACACATTAACGGGGAGATTTGGATAAAGTTTTTCAGTTGAAAACTTTAAACAGACAGCCTTTTTAAGTGATGGAGCGCGGTCTAACTAAATCTGGATTAAGAAATGAGCTTTTAACCAGGGAGGGGGAGACACTGGGCTGTTTATTACACTGGTCCCCGAAGTTTTATAATAAAATTCTCTTATTTGTTTGCTCCATAATTTTTGAAATTTTATTTTAATATTGAAGGGTTGGTTCATTAAGATTACTGTCCAAACGTTAGAACCACTAATTGTAATCTACACAAAGGGTAATTTTGAGTATCATCATTGGGGATGTACATAAATTTATTGGCAATTGTCCTATCCCTTATAGGATCCCTGGCTTTAAACTATGATAGTCAGGGTCCAGGGAGAAAGAGAATATTATGAAGGTAAACTAATCTACAATCCTTTCAACCTCCCAATATTTTTTCTCAGCTTAATTTTATACATTTATGAATTTTGGGGGGGAAATAATTTACTGTCCATTGTCCATATTCCCAATGATATCAAACAAGAAATAAGATAAAATTAAAGTTAGTTAAAACTATATAGGTTGACCTACATAGCAGATACCTATTTCTTATATGGAGATAGATATATCTCATATATTACATACTATTACCTTTTATGAATTATATCAAACTTGTACTTGTATATTTGTTGGTTTGATCTTCTCTATTATTAATTTTGTATGTCTGTATTCATAATCATATTAATTTAATTAATTTATTAAGTAATTGATTTTCATATATATTTTCTGTTTTAATGCTTAATCACAACTAATATGTTGTGCTTTTTTAGCTTTATTTATAATTTGAGCCCTTTAAAAGTTTTATATGTACTGTGCTACTTTTGTATATAATTATCCTTGTGCTAATGTCCAATTCAACCGAATGAGCAACAAACTTTAATGAATTATTATGGATTCTAATTTTCTGTACAGTTTTTCACTTATTCTCTTGTCAAAGTTATTCTTTGTTAAGAAAATAAAGGATTCTATTCTGGACAGACAAGATATTACTATTCACTACTTTGGACCCTTTTGCCCATGTTGTTTATACTTTTACAGAATTAGGTCAATTTTTTGTTCAGGCGACCTAGTGCCGAATGCTGGTCATCGCTAAACTTTGAGTCTAAATGGTTTTGGTGATGAGAGAAGATGAGAAAGGATAAACTTGGTGTGGCACAAAAATAAGCTGGTTAGACTTAACAAAAATTGATGCAGTTAAATGTTCTTTGGTTTTGCAAACAAAAATTTTTTTTTTAATTTTTAGAATTACGTTAAATGGTATTATAGTTTAGTTAGTTATTGAGCAATATTTAGGTGTAAATAACAGCATTTATCTATGACAAATAATGTCGATTTAAACTATTAAACATGTATGTAAACTGTAGCTATATATTTCCCAAATCAACAGGGTAATTTTAAGGTTAAAAATTGTGCTATTTCTGAGCCGTAACTGTTAGTAGTTAAGGGGGAAATTTGGCCATAATCCCTTTAAACTAAAATTCCCCAACTCGGGACCATAATTCCTTCAGTCTCATTAGCCCCCTTATTACTCCGCCCCTTTTTTAGGGATAAGGAAATTGTATCATAAAAATGTTTAGCATATTTGACCTGTTAACATTTTGTTTATTTTTTTTGGCAAAAAATACAAAAGTGATTACATCTGATTTATTGGCAATATGAATATATTAGAAAAATATATTACATGTTCAATTTTTAGTTTTGTTTTATAGAAACATTATCCCTATCAAAATTTTTGTACGTTTTCCGATTTTAAATGTAACATAACAGGTGTCTTATAGCGAGACATAGGGATAGAACAATGGGCGATAAATCATTCTTCCCCCTAAATCTAAGTCTACCTTTGTATGTAGTTTTTATAAATTAAATTCTTTATCAAAACCAATTACAGTAGCTTAACAACCTTTATTGAATTTTGATTGGTTTGTTCATTTAAGTTAGTATCCAAACGTTTCAACCACAAATTGTAATCTACATAAGGGGTAATTTTGTGCATCATCACTAAGGATGTACATAATTTTTTCGTCGATTGTATTATCCCTTTAGAGCACTGCTATTTATATTGAAATGTTCTATCTATCTTGTTTATTTTTTTTTATTTGTTAGAGCATTAATCTTTTTACTAAAAATAATACCCTACTTCAATTAGTCATTTATACATTTTTAATTACTATTGCTTCGCCCCCTGCTTCAGTTGCCTACACCCCCACAAATCTACGTATTTGTTTATGTTTTTTTAAAATTCAAATTAACTTATGTGGCGTTCACAAAAATTCTCCAGTGGGTTTGAAATCAATAATGGGTAAAAAAGAGAAGGCGTTCGCAATTCCAATTTTTAGGGGGATGTTTAAAATATACAGAACAATTCTTATTTTATCTTATGTAGAAAGTAAATAGATAGTTTGAGATTGCAATAATAATATCATACAATAAAAAATATTTGAATAATAGTTTGAGCTATAGATTTTTAATATGTCAGTTTTATTTGACGGATTTTTATGGTTTTTTTTCAACAGCTGCTATATAATACGGTGGACCGTGTTATATGGTTTGGAAATAATTTTAAATAATATATCTTTATTTGGAGTGTTTCTTCATAGAAGTAGACATTCACAGTGTGTCCTTCTTTCATTCGTCAGTTAAAAATTTTTGATTGATTTTGCAAACAAAAAGTGTCAAAACTTTGCCACCAACTTATGTAATCATCAGAAGTGGTGAATTTGTTTTTAATTATGGAAGTCAACATCAAAATTTCTACCAGTGCATGTCTTATCCCTGTAGATCCCTGCTCCTATCAGATGTAAAGGGAAATTGATTC
Organism: Acartia tonsa; assembly: GCF_053477335.1. Classification (NCBI taxonomy): domain Eukaryota; kingdom Metazoa; phylum Arthropoda; class Copepoda; order Calanoida; family Acartiidae; genus Acartia; species Acartia tonsa. The sequence goes on from NC_137268.1 coordinate 45,966,241, forward strand.
ATTAGCATTAAATAGTAGTGGCTATGGGGGGGGGGGGATTAAATAGTTGGTTAATAGTGGGGAGGGATCAAACAAATGGTCATTTTTAACACATTTGGATTAAACAAAAGCAAGAATATGGCACCTATGAAAAACTATTTCCCACTTCCATTATTTACAAAAAAAACACATTCTTTAATGATAACAGTTTTAGCATGCTAATATACCAACAGATATAAGATGACAATTAAACCAGTCTTCAAAAATTTTAAATGACTAAACAGTTTATTTCAGAATTATATATTTTACATAGTTTTCGAAGCTTTACTGCAAGAAATCTATATCTTATGAATGTCTTTTTCAGCTAACTATGGTTAAACATATCATACTAAGATTTAAATGCGAGTTTAGGTCAATTGGAACAAAAATGGTAAAATTGATCAATTTTTCTTTTTTGTTTTTGCAATTTTTTTCAGACTACTTCTTGTACACAAAAGTTGTCCAAAAAGACGGATTAGGCGAAAATAACATTAGTAGTCGGATATACCATCCACTAATGGCACATTTAACCTCTCTGCGGGGGGGCGAAACAGCTCCCCCCCCACCCCTGGATAAAAACTTAAGATGGATGGAGGGGAAAATTAAGGGTCAAATAATAATATGAGCAACGTTACGTTGGGGAATATTTTTGGTGATACCACAAAACAACAATTCAAATTAGCCAAAAAAAAGTAATTTAATGTTAATTTCCTTATCTTAATTAACCTTTTATCTTTTTTTATCTTATTTGAAGAACTTTAACCCCAAACATTAAAAAACATAATAATTCGATATTTTTTGTATTGTAAAAACACCCCGTTAAGAGATCTTAATATGCAAGTAAGAAATAGTTTCCTGTTTTAAAAATGAACATTTAGTTTCAAAGCTACGCTACAATTCTATGCCTGTTTTAGGGTTTGCTGTATATTGTGAAATATCTTAAATATTTATTAAAACTTAACATTTTTAAGCATTATATCTTTTGTGCTATTTTTATGGCATTTAAACTATGCTTGGATATCAAATTGAAATGCTTAAACCATAGCATCATTTGTTGAGTAAACCAATTTTTATGATTTTGGTCTTGAAACTTCTACATTCATCCATCCTTGTTGTGTTAATAGATTTTCTTGAAAATAGGATTATATGCTGATTAATCTATGAGTATGAGTCATTTTGTCCTTCTTGTAAAACAGTCAAGACTTTGTTATAGAGTAGCTGCGCTAAAAACAAGTATAGACAAATCTTAAAAGTACAGATTTCATGGACTTTCATTATTTGATTTATTTGTATAAATATAATTTAAGTTATAAAAAAATCCGGAGGGTTAAAAACAAAAATATTCACAAAAAATTATATTGTGCTGTTTTAAGAAAATATAAAAATCTTCTAATTTTATATCGTTGAAAAATCATTAATAAAAATATTTTTAGAGTAAATCTGAATTTTTTTGAGACAACCATCCCGATAAATAATTAATTTAACCCAGAACTTTTCTATATATTTAGTTTTTACCAAAACTTAAAAGGCAAATTAGTTTTTTTGAAGTAATAATCAACTAGTGTTTTTCCTACAACTATTACAAACACCATATGATATAAATGGGAGGCGAAACACCTTTCAGAATGTTTTATTTCGCTTTTGAATAGTTAGACTAGACATGCGTATAATAGTTATGAAGATAAGATTTGCTAATAGAATTGCACATTAATGAATTTCTCTCCATTTCACCCAATATTATAATTGCATTTCTTATTTCTCATTTTTAGTAGCGCAGCTACTCTTTAAGCCTCAATGTATATAGTAAATATTAAGTCATAAAAATGGTCAACACAGCATATAACTAATAGACCGTGAGGGATAAGACAATGGACGTTAGATTAATATACTCCTATTATGATTAATAAACCCTTACTTAGTATTTACCATTAATCATAAATGAACCTAAAACTCCAAAGTTTAAAAAGCCAACTAATAGCAAACCGTGTTTAGATTTTGGATCTTACAATTTAGTGTCTGCTTCCTGTAGTATTGTTGGTGGAAAATATACAATGAAAAAATTTTAGTTTATTCTTTAACAATACTTTTTACTATAGTCTTTTTTGAAACTGGGATCTTTAAGTGAAAGATAATGGACGATAAACCAATATTAATAATAGAACCCAAAGTTTTTAAGCAATGAAATCAAAAAGAACATGTTGATAAAACTTTGGGTACAAATTTGCTCGGTGACTAAATCTTTGTCTGATCTTTCTTACTTTATAATCTTTTTCAACGCTATCTTTGAAGAAAACCAGTACTTGTTTAGAAGTGTATAAATTACCAAAACAAATCGTTGCATTTCCAACATTTTTTTCAATTTCAAATTCTTATAATTCAATTTAACATTTTCTCTTTTTTGGGGTCAGTTTTTAAACTCAAATTTCTTCCGTTTTCTCAGAAAAAAACACATAAAAGTGGTCAAAACATGCAGGTAAGGATTGCAGTCCATTTTATTAATTTGTATGTTCTTAATTAAGGCTATCTAAACCAAAAATGTCTTTACTAATTTTCTTTTTTAAGTTTTAAAATGTTTAGTTTTTAGATTTATAAATTTTTAGGGTAGGCTTTAATTCTATTTCATTTATCATTTTGCCCCCTACCTATTTTTTGTATGCTGAACTTTAAAACCTAATATTATAATTAAGCATGTATGTTTAAAAAATTTACACGTTCTTCCATTTGCCTTAAAACGTTCACGGATTTTTGAAAATATTGATTGATTAGTATAAAATAAGTGGCCAAACTTTCCACCAATAATTTTAAACTACAGGAGGGGTAATTTTGTTTATCATATTTGTGAGTATGTTTTCGTCCATGTCTTATCCTTATATATTTAACAATAATACTATATACAGGGTGGGGCAAATAAGACCGGACAAACTATATTTTTTAATCAAATGAACATAAAATCGTCAATTTTAAAGATTTTATTAAATTTCAGAAACTGGGAAGCAAATTGTGTATAAGACTATTAAATTATTCAATAAAATCGCTGCCAGCCCCAATCACCGCCTTTTACCCGCCCCCTGAACCGCCCGCAGTCCATGATCACCGTGTCCCTGTCCAAACTGGCGAAGTTCTCCTTAATAATGGACATGAGGGAGGTCTTTGTGATATGGGCATGTCTATTGTTGCATGCTTCAAAGTAGCCCCAGGCCCAAAAGTACATTAGATTAAGATAGGGGCTGCTGGGAGGCCACATCTCCTTCGGGAGTGAGTAACTGAAGGATCCAAATTCACCAATCTTTTAAGCTAACTTTCAACACGGCTGCTCTCAATTGGGCCACAATTGAGCTATAACAACGTTATTTACCTTTTTGGAAATGGCATGAAGATTTAGTAAGGGTTACTAGCGCAACCCATAGTCTAAAACGAGTTCCATATGGGTCCCTAAAGTCAAGAACCGAGAAATATTCAAGATTTTAGACGTTTTTGACATGTCAAAATCTGCCACGTTTCACACTGCCAGAGTACTACGGCCAAGCCAGCTGGGATAGAGAGCTCTAGTCTTTTCTAGTGTCTTACTTATGTATCTAAGAGTAACTAGAGCAAGTTTTATAAGTCTATCTCGTCTATAGATAGACTGAGATCAGATTTAGTAGGCCATAGTCGAGAATCCAGGGTATTGTACGGGCGCACTCGGAATCCGCCTTGTTGAACATATGTGCGTCCAGCTCGGAGTACATGTCCTTCATCAACCAAAGATTTTTATGGGCAAAAAGGTTATTACCCAAGCTTTTTGTAGTGGGGTCAAACGTCCTGATTGGTTAAGTAGTTTTGGAGCTATGATCGTTTGAAAAATGTCCGGTCTTATTTGCCCCACCCTGTATGTAATTGTTGTTTTATTTATGTGGTGTAGAAAAGTCTTTTTCTTGGACAAAAAAAAACCTTTTTATTTCCAAACATGAATGGTTTTTAGCTTTAAAAAATCTTATATTTGGTCAAATAGTAAAAATCTTAATGGTGTATAAATGCTAATATTTAAAATATTTTTCAGATTAATGATTTTTCTTTTGGTATGGGGGATATTTAAACATTACAGTAAATAAAATCTTTTTCATAATTTTGTTCAGATGTTTTTTTCTGGCTAAATTTAATGACGAAATTTAATCAAAGCTTATCCGTCTGTTATTAAAGTCGACACAAAGTCCATTATTTGGTATCATGAAAAGTCCTTGAAAATGACATTATGGTTTATTTCAGCTAATTAATCATGAAATTTTTTAAAATTTTTATATGAACATCATTTGAAATAGACTTTCTTTAGGCAAAGTCTATCATTTTATTTATATTTCTTTATGGTTTGTTGTTTTGTTTTTTAGATTAAATTAAATATTTGATTTTGTATCTATTTGATTAAGATGTAAATCAATTGTAGATTAAATTTGATACTAAATCGACTTGTTTTGATGGATGTATTGGAAAAAAAATATTTTGTACCTTAAAAAATCTTCATGCAAATATACTCTTATGCCATATTTAATAAATATAATCTGCGAAAAGTTAAGGTGAGTTGAGAACCATTGAACAAGAAATGCGCGAATAAGACTGTGTAGGAACTGTATAATTTTGTTTTGTAATAATTAAACGATTTTATAGACATATTTCTACACACTACTAAAAATCAATTTAAATAAGAGGAAATAACATAATCGTAAGTAGGGTTAAAATTTGCAACAACCCAACTGTAATGGCGAATTCTATGCATTTAAAGTATGTAGTTGTTTTATTAATACCAGGAATAAAGAGATAGGTTATTGGAAAATAGATCATCCTTTCTACGACAAGCTTATCCATAATGTTTATAATTTCTAAAAACAAAATACATAAGGACAGAAAGGATGTGGTATTTTGAATTCTTTTTTTGCCAAAAATGAAAATTACTTGTTTGATGATCAAAAGTAGGTAAATTTTAATAAAAATAACACTAACAAGCTTTATTTTAGTTTGCTTAAAACTACTATAAAAAATATAACAAGGGAGGAAGGGAACATTTGACGTTTTCAATTATCTTTTTAACAAAAACAGTCAAAATTTTAGTGAAAAACTTGATCATTGCATATTATAATCTTGTCTATTATTTATTGAGCTACTGATAATAGATTTTATCAAATATTATTATTATTACTATATTTAGGTAGAGAGATGACACTAAACTTAATCTACACCATATTTTCTTTCCAATAAGAGCTCAGGATTTACTATAAGAAAGCAATTTCTAATAACTAGATGGAAAAGTGCATCACTATAGTATTATTTAAATTTAAATCTGTAAAGGATTTAATGAAAATGTGTACAAAAATTACTAAAAATGTAGGTAGATAGTTATAATAAAATGACCATATTTGACTAGAAAGAATCATTCAAAAGCTAAAATTTAGGGATAGATAAATTGGTAAAAAATGTATTATTTGAAAAAAAATATTAAAATATTAAAAAAGAGATATAAAATTAATATCAGTTTTGTTAGCCCTTGCCTTAGGTTTCTCAGGTCTAACAAAACTGGTTTTAGTCTTATAATTGTTTACATTGATATCTGCGGAAAGCTGTCTATAATACAATGCAATAAATAACTATTATGTATTCCCATATCCCTAAAATTAAAAGGGTGTTGGATGAAGCAGGAAAGCAGAAAAAGGGAAAGACAACCAGAATTTTTTTTAGGGTATTAATCATTTCATAACCCGTAAAGTGTTAGGTGATACACCCGAATTAAAATTTTTGCATCAAACTTCTTTTCTTAATACTGTATTCTTTAACAATACTTCTTTGTTAAATTTTAATATTATCCTCTAAAGTAGTTTTTTGGTGTCCCCCAAGATATAACAAAACATATAACTGATTGAATTCTCCATTTTGGACTTCTTTTAGGTCTCAGGATGGTTTTTTAAACTATCTTTTTTTAAAATTTAATTTCTTTAATTGTTTTAGGCTATTTTACTGTCATTTCTTATAGATTCTAGGTGGGCAATCCCTGGTGAAGATTAAGTTACGTGATTGTAATAGTTTAAAATCTTAGAATATTCTTCCCCAATCCTAAGGAGATGGGCCTTGAAAGGTTTTTATGTTTAATTTCAAATATCCTATCATGTCCAAATCAAGAGAAATAGAATGGGGTATCGTTCAGGGTTCAGGGGGATAAGACAATGGGAAAGAAATTAAGGATCATGGAAAGAAAACAAAGTAGCGGGTTTCGTCGTATTTTTACTGTAGGTTATTTTAGGTTAGGTTAGGTCAGGTACATGTTAGTGATTGCCCCACAGGGTTAGAGCCACCAACAGGGTTTAGAAGTAGTAGAAAAGCTACTTTGTTTTTTTTCAATGATCCGAAATTAAGTTTCTTTCTAAATCATTCATTACAAAATTCTATATAAAAAATTAGCTTGCATGTTTTTTTTTTTAAATCCTAAACCAAAATAGTCGACAAAAAGCATTAAATTGTAAGTCAGCGCAATTCTTCCTGATTGAACAAACACATGACCATAACGGAAGTCCAAAAAAAGCACAAAAAAAACCAAAAAAAAACAACATAATATATTGGCGTACTCAATATTTACTGCTTTTCACCAAAATGGGAATTTAGTAGCCAAACAAGAAATAAATGACCGTAGGGTCTTTTTTTGTCTGATTTGGTATTTAATAGAAAATGCTTATTTTTTTCCTATTTTCCCCTTTAACCTAAAAGTATATAATATATTTTTATCAATATTCTACCAAAATTAGGCTCTATATTTATGTAAGGACCTTGGTAATATTTTGATATCTACATAAAATTCAAAGATTTTAGATCCAATATAGAACATTACTACAAGATGCATAATCTACATTGTTACTTCATTAAAATACAAGTTGTATATCTTTATCATCTTCAAATTATCAAATTTGAGTTTTAGAAAATTGAATTATTCAAATAAGATGTTTAATTTTTCACCCCAAAAAAAAGACCGCCAAAAACTTGTTATAAAAAGGTTATTTCTCCACATGTTATCAAATGTGGATGAAACACATTAGATGAATTTATATTAAACTTTTTATCAAACCATCTTTTGCCCAAGAGGAAGATTAGTATACCATTTATAAAAGTAGTAAGGTTAAGATCTCGGTAACCGCTGAGTTCTCAAATTTCAAAAATAAAGGTCATGAAATTGTTTTAAAGCTAATTTATCTTTAAATTTTATTCTTGTGGTGGTTTTAGGCTATTTATCTAATGCCCCATCGTGTCTGTTCTTCTATTTAGGAAATCTTCATATGACAATTTTCAGAAAATATTTTCTCGTATTCATTCGAATCCGGTGGAAAGGAACCGGTTCTTATCCATACGAAAAAACTATGTCTAGCATCGTATTATATCCAGCTTTCTACGAATATAGAAATGTACAATCATGAGATTAAAACCAGTTTTTTAGCCGGTGCCTTCGGCACCACGGGGCTAAAAAAACTAGTTTTAATCTCATAATTGTACTTTCTATATCCGCGGAAAGCCGTTTATAATACGATGCGAGAAATAACTATTTCTCCACTAGAGGCTATAGGGACTTAAAATTTTCTTCTTTTGAAGCAGAAGATCTCATAAACGGCCGAACATAAACTTTTACCTTATAATTTGATTCTATTAATTGTTTTACAAAATACTAATCTCTGGTCCGTAGGTTACCCAGCGGAATAATTTAAATTTGAATGATACCAATTTGAATTTTATTTATCCTTTTTACACTTCCTCTTTTTATATTTAATGGGACAGGGATAGGTAAACCGAAGAAAAAGTTAGCTCTGATAGACCGAAAGCACGGGCTTACAAAACTAGCATTAATTTTAGGATTTTTATTTTAGAAAAGTTTATGTAATATGATGCTATAACATGATGTTTTAGTATAAGTCATGGCTGAGAACCGGTTCTAATTCAGCGGATATCAATGGATTTCAAAGCTATACTGGAAAATACCTTAAAATCTAAAACTAAAAGAAAAATCTCAAATATATTTCTTTAATTTTGTGATAGAGTTTTATAGCCAAAGGAAAAACAGTCTCAACAATTATCATCTAACATACAAATCCAAATTCATTTTATCATATGTTTTAGTACGTTATCAAATATGTTTTATAAACAGAAATAACAAAAAGCAAGGATGACAATATACAGTTAGGGAGTTGAATCCATTTTTATAGAAGCAGAAATATAATCTATGATTATGGTTTGGACCCTCTAAAACTGTAATCTACCCTTCCACTTTCCCCTCTCTTGGTGAAGATATCTTCAACGCCGATACGATTTTTGAAATATAAGATTCCTCTTTTGTCTCTCTTGTTGAAGATATCTTCACCAAGAGAGGCAAAAGTGGAATCTTAAATTTCAAAAATCGTATCGGCGTTGAAGATATCTTCACCAAGAGAGGGGAAAGTGGAATCTTACATTTCAAAAATCGTATCGGCGTTGAAGATATCTTAACCAAGAGAAGGAAAAGTAGAATCTTACATTTCAAAAATCGTATCGGCGTTGAAGATATCTTCACCAAGAGAGGGGAAAGTGGAAAGGTAGATTACAGTTTTAGAGGGTCCAAACCATAATCATAGATTATATTTCTGCTTCTATAAAAATGGATTCAACTCCCTAACTGATATATGTACATTAAAAGAAAACATACATACTTTGGAATTATAAGCTTACTAAATTGATCATAATCGATCTGAAATAAGTATTTGATTTAGAGAAAAAGCAATTTAAATATCAAATGATACGCGAATAAAGAACTTTTTTTATAGCAATATTTGAAATGGAAAAGTTAAATTGAAAAAAATTTTCCTATGAATAAAATATCCCAACATTGACATGCTCTAATGCTAATTATAGACATGCTACGCGTCTAGCAACATAAAAGACCAACAAAGCAACCTTTTTTGGAAACATAAAAGAAAAATCAAGATGTATTTATTATTTAGAATTTGTTACCATACATATGTTTGGAATTAGCTTTATTAAAACAAGGACATTTATTGTTGATAAACAGCAAAGCTATAGCAATACTTAAAAATAAAAGAAACACAGTAATGCAGTAATACTTAAGAAATTTGAATGGTTACAAACAATGTTGTCTTTATGTAGTTCTTCTAACGACAAGTCTATAAAATGTCAGCTAAGATCACTCTTTTTCCGTCAACATAAACGGTTCTTTTATTATCCTTGCCTTTCCTGAAAACTACGATAACCCTTTTTTCATAAAAAACTTATTTTTATGTATACTTTTCATATCTTTTTTCCTATCCCTATTTAAAAATAACAAATTTATAGATTGTTTTTATGTTTCTTTAACTGTTAAAATGTTTTGTCACAAAACATATTAGATTATTTCATATGGATAAATTATTTTTAAAAGTCAATGTACATTTTAGGCTGTTATTAAATAAATACATGGATAAAATTGTGCTCACAATGTCACTAATTTAATATCCCTCTTTATTTTTTTTTAATAAAATATATCTCTGCGGGGCTTTCTTAACTTTACTTTACCCATTTCAACCCAAACTAAGCTTAAGAAATCGATTGGGGTCCATGTGCGATATGAGAGAAACCTCAGGACGATAAAAATATTAGCCACGAAAACTTTTGCTACATGTCTTCTACATCATCAACACAGGTACGTCAAAGTCTTTATTTGTGGGGATAAAGATAGGTTTTAAACGTTTGAGGGTGTAATATAATGCATTTTTTCAACTTTTCAGGGCGGAACAATAAGGGTTTTAAAAGTTTGAAAGGGGGTAATCACCCCTTTACCATATACTTGGACGTATATGCATCAATAAGCCAACGAATAAAGTAGTTTTTTCTCCTTAAAAAAAGCTTTAAAATATTAAAAAGGCCTTTCCTTTGTTATTAAATCCAATGTTAAAGAATAAGGAATGTTAAACAAAGAAATGAAAGGGAAAGGCGAATAGATAATGCTTATTACGTTCCATTAAAACCGCCAACATATATTTTTTATAAATCATAGTCATTTAAACAATTGTTTGCATTTAGAATGTGTTAAGAAAATCGTGCACATTTACTGAATTAATTAAATTTAAATAGTAAAACATTCACCAATTTATAGCAAAGCATAATATCCATTTTGCTATTTCATAAAATTGTTTGTTTTTGTACGCACATCGCATGAATAACACCTACGCAAATTTGTACGCTTTTTAGAGACATCTGTTTTGACGCATTTTTCAAGATAAATGTTCAAACAGTTTTGTTATTACAATAATAACCATAGCTAAAAAAGGAGGTTGCTTATTTGATAAGTAAAAAGCTGGTAATGTTGTTTTTAGAAATTATCCTATTACATAAAGAAGTAAGCTTTTTTATCTCGCTAACTGCTGAACTGATATGGTCCTCCTTTACAGTGAAACTTCTTGTAGGTTCTAGGATGGTTTTAGGTTATTTTATTCTTATAAAAGTCTTGGTTTTAGGCTATTTTTCTGTCCTTCCATATTCCTTCAAATATAGGATGCTAGAGGCGCAGTCGACAGTATCATATATAGATGTAAATATAATGAATGTCATACTGACATGTAATGCTTATGGAGTAGCATCTCTATAATATGAATAAAAAATTTGGTACTTACAATTGACGCTGATATTTGTTGAAACTTCTAGTATGTCTGATCTTTTCATGGCTCTATTCCAAACCTAAAAATTTGTAATTTTTAATTTTTTGTTGTTTTTTGATGATTTATCTCGAGGTAAACATCAAACAAACTATAAATTTATGGATTTTTATACTTTTATAATAAATACAAATTACAAATGAAAGGATGTTAAAAATTTCAATGAATTCTGAAACGAGTGAGATTTCTAATTTTAGAACAGCTTCACATAGGTCCCAGGATTGTTTTAAGCTATTTTTCTGCCCTTCTTTACAGCCAATACATAGCCCCTAGATGCTAGGGGTAAAACAAGTAGTCCCATTATACAGTAGTAAAGAATGTTTGTTTGAGGCTTAAGATCTCTGAAAATGTTGGTCTAAATGGGTTGTACAATTCAGGGAAGCTTTACAATTGTCATGGGATGGTTTAAGGCTATTTTCCTTAACTCCCCGGGCCACTAGTATTATAAACAGTGTGTTATACCGTGTTTTTAATCAAAAAGGTAAAAATTAGGTATTAATTTTAAAAGCTGGAAATATTAGGAAAATGCAAAGAAAACACTTTTAAATTAAAAAGGAGATGAAAATCCCCCAAAAGTTAAGGGGCCAAGGTTTCTAGTCTACTGTTCTAATTTTACATCATGTCTTAATAATGAAAAGTCTTATTTTCAAGAAAAAAAATAAAACTAGGAAAAATTTGTTCATAAGAAGCAGAGCTTTAAATTCTAAATTATTCTTAATAATCTTTAATACAGATGGAATTGTTTTAGGGCAAGTTTTGGGCTATTTCAAGTTTATCATATATAAACAACCTACTCACCTTCCTTCTTTTTTTTCATAATATCAAATTTTTGGAGGCTAAAGGCGACTAGGTTGATGCGTTTTCTTTCATTTTTAGGGAGGGAGGGGACTTTTGACTATAAATACTATTAATGCTTAATCACGTTTCTCTAAACGTTGGCTTTCAGAATTTAATTTACTGAATGGGTGGTTTATCATCACTAAGTTTATATACGTCGTCCATTGTCTTATCTCTTAAAATTCTTAAAAGTTTAGAAAGACCTACAGAATATACAGAATATATATATTATAGAACAGATATGCTGTGCTAAAAAAGGGGGAGTTGTGTGAAAAAAGGAAATTAGATTTGTAGAGTTTATTTTCTTACTTTTTTTCCCTTTCCTTATATACAAGTGGTCATGTAATTAAGCAAAAAAATATAATTTCAGTTTTAAATTTTTTTGGTCTTTTAAATCAAATATCATATTTTTACATGAGTGGTTGATAGCTATTTATTTCATCGTATTATAGACAGCTTTCCGTAAATATTAAAATTAAAGATTAAATTTCATTTTTTTTTTAAATATTAGTGAAAAATTATCTGCTATTCGATGCTATACATGTTTTTTAGTTTCCGTTTCTAATCCACCGGGTAATGATTAGTTTCGAAATCCCTTTCCTTTTAAAATGTAGATTTTATTTAAAATCTTTTAGAACATCCTTTTATATTACATTAAAATTCGTTTCAAACAAACTAGATTGATAGGTATATGATTTCAATGGCAAAATGTAATGTGGCTGCGCTAAAAAATGTAAAGTTTGGTTATTTGACTGTCGGACTGACGGACAGACGGGTGTTAAGATAGATGTTTCTATTTCATACAATATTGCGAATATTTAAAATTAGCAAAAACTTTAAATGTTATGGATTTGATATTTTTTATTCAGAATGATTTTTCTTACAAGGGTTGAGTTAATAGACAGCCTAACTTTTCAATAAAACAATAGCATTATATTATGTTTGCTATTTCAATATTTTGTTAGTTATGCAAAAACACATCCCATTTGGATGGATGGGGCACCGTGTTCCAGAAAAGCCAAAAAATGACAAAAAATCATAGAGAGTGTATATTTTAAAATTTTGATGAAATTTTATTTAAATAGCAATAAGTATCCATATATCTTTCAATATAATAGCGAAATTTTAAATATCTCCATCCTGGCTGGCACAGGATGCCAACAAACCTGGCAGGGTTATACAGGTAAAGAGCAAAAATATTTTGTTTGTCTTAAACTAAGCATTTTAAGTTACCAAATACTAAAATATCCTATACCAGTACATACCAATATCAAATTTAAGTGTTTAAGTCAATTTCAGGGTCCAGGTATGATCCTACAGGTCCTGATCCCTCAAAAATCTTTAAACAGCTCTTGAGACCGCAATTTTTTACCTATAGACTTCAAATTTTAAACATAAGCTTTTCTAACAAGTATGTATCACCTACTGAAATCATATGCAAATCTGCCGCTGTTTTCCCGCCGACCGCCGCCGCCGAAATTTATATTTTGAGATTTCTAATCTAAAGTTGACATAGAGATGAGCCTATTTCTTATTTATTTTCTATGAGTATATGTAGGGAGGGAGGGGACAATGGGCTGTTTATTATAATAGTCCCCAAATTTACCAAATAGCGTTTTCTTATTTGTAGGCATAACAATTTGTGGGACTTTTATTGAATTTTGATTGGTTGGTTTATTAGTTGAGTGTCCAAACATTTCAATCACTAATTGTAATTTATAGAAGGGGCAATTTTGTGTATTAGCATTGGGAATGTACATTCATTTCTCGGCCATTGTCTAATCCCTATAAATCTCTCATATGTAAGACTTGCATTTTATTTTCAATTTACTTGAAAGGAAGCATTTTCTATCTTAAAAAATCATACTTGTCTTTTTTTAAAAAGTATGAAAGTACCTTTGGAAAAAGGTTGCTTAATAAAAGGGTGAAAGGAGTAAATAATGCTAAAGAATTAAATAAGAATGTATATTTGAACTAGGAAACGACATAAAAAATTTTAAACTTTTAGCTTTAATGGGTTCAGATGTGGATATAAGTGGGGCATTCCCCCCCCCCCCCCCCAATAAAAAAGGTAAAATGGTTCAGATAAGAGCCTAGACATTTAGGGATAATCTCTATTTAAAACTTTTCTTTACTTTTAGTTTAAATGAATATGTGTTTAAAATAAGTAGAAAATAAATTACTTTTATATCTTAAAAAATTGTTATTTTTTGATAGACCCAGTATCTTTAGGGCTTAAAAAAACAAACTTCGCATAGCTTCGCATACACAGGGTAAAGTTCTCTGATATTATACATACATCTAATATCACCATGTAAGAGGATTTGCTTGCGCTCTTTTGCGCTTAAGAGATCTGGAACCAAACGTAAAATTTTCATTAGAAGAAAATTGTCTATTTTACAGAAATCGGGTATGCTTAGAAAACCATCTACGATTACAACAAAAAATGGAGATTTGACTTCTTTTAAAGGCTAAACATATAAATTATTACATACTGATTCCAAAAATATATAATACTTAAAAATAGCTTTAAAAATAAAGGGTCCACACTGATTTGAAATGTAGTTTAGTTGACCTTAAAAATAGTTGTTAACAATGATGAAAAGGAACTTAACTCCATACCTCTGGTATAATTACACATAAAATTTTTATTTTTCATAGTAAAGAGCTAATTCTTTCGGCTTTATTTCCAAAAACTTGTGTATATTACTAAACAATTGTTTAAAAGTTTATTTTCTAAAATGTAAAAAACGATTTTTTGTCAATCGCTGGAACATAGTGTGGGGTTAATATGAAAACTTTTTACCTTCATCACTTTTGCTTACAAAGCGTTCCCATTACAGAGCTAGGTTACAATCTAGGCATTGCAATTACAGGGATCTAAAGGGATGAAACAATGACCGATAAATTCATGTACATCCCCAATGATGATACACTAAATTACAAGAAGTGGTTGAAACGATTAGACACTCAACTCAAATGAACAAACGAATCAAAATTCAATAAAAGTAATTACAGTTGTTAAGCAAACGAATAAGAAAATGTTATTATAAAGTTTTGGGTACTAGTAGTAAGAGATTTTTACAGACAACCCTAAAACCTTTATACTATAATATTAAGATATTGTTTGCTAAGTTGTAATATTTTCTATATTGCACAAACACTTTTTGGTTGCTACTATACATACATTTTTTTCTCTCACTATTTATATGTGTTAAAAAAAGGTAAGAAAGAACGAAATAAAGGACGATTACGCCAAAAAAAATCATCGAAACTTTTTTTACTTTAACTTTAACTGTAGGTAACTCGGAAAATTTTACGTCCGTCCATTCTCTATGGCGCTATGGTAGATAACATGAAACGTTAAATGATAAATTACATTTATTCAGCAACCATTTCAGATAAGTTTGCTAAAAAATGGTATATAATGTTTTTTCTTCTATATGGGTTTGTTTATCAATGTATTTGTATAAGCTATTGAAATAAATATATTTTAAAATAATGCTTTTAATCTACTGCAGCAAGCTATTAAAACAAGGACAATTGTGTTAAAATTCAGCTGAAATGTTTTAATTGACAATTAATTTAGCTTTTAAATAAAAACTAAAGAAAATGACTATAACTTAAGTTGCATTTACAGATGGTTGAACGGAAATAAAAGTGTGGTTTTGGAGTAGCTTCGCTGCTATTAATGGGTAAATGTTTAATTACTGATTACTGATAATGTTCGTTGTAATCACACTGAACTATTTACTAAATAGTTTGCAAAGAAGGTGTATTAACTTTTATTTTTATAGCTAGCCGGTGCTTTTAGTAAGTAGTAGATGTAAAAAGTTCCATAGAATTCAGATATGCAATCGGTTTTTTTGTAGACCTCTTATTTTTAAAGTAATTTAAGTTTTTTTAAAAACAAAATTAAGTCGTTTTTAAGTTAAGACACCTTCTTTGGAATAATTATTAGGTTGCTGTCTGTGTTATCTAACAAAACTGGTTTTAATCGCAGAAAGCTGTTTGTCTACAATACGATGCTATAAATAATTATCAAATTTGTTTACATATTAGTAACTTCAGTATGGGGCACTCTTCTGATAATGACCTTATTATTTTGTAATTAACAAACCTATAAAACTGACATAAACCGATATAAAAACGACCCTTAATGGGATTTTTAAAATAGATTATTTTTACATGTTTATTTATAGCGCTCATTTATTAAAAATGCATAATAAATAAATTCTAAAACAGGGAGGCCAAAGTGCAGGATAAATAAAAAAAATATGAACTATAACAAAAATAATTTTATACATACGTAGCGCAGTAACAACAAGCTAATTACATTACAGGTGAAGAAATTAAAGATTAACTACACTATTGAAAAGTTGATGGTCGTGGCTAGCGGAGTTATATTGCGGTCAACCAATCCCTTAATTTACAACATTTGTCTGGAAGCCCTAATACAGTGTGTTTTTTTTTATGAGAACTTTTTTGAAAGCAATCTTACCCCACTTATAGTTATCAGAATTTAATGATTAATGGCTTATTTTCTTCGTTTTTTAAGGCAATTTATAGAACACCAAAAAAATATTTCAGTTTTTATTTAAAAAGTACAATAAAATCTAAAATTCAAAACTTAGGTGTCAACATCGAAAAATGGTTTTAGCGCATTTTTCTTATGCCTGAATCTTCTACCCTTTGCAAGAAAAAATTGGATTTTCTGTAGTCGACTTTAGGGGGCCAGTACTCCCTCCCTGGTTGAGATATGACCTTCAAACTTTGATATGTTCTAGTACATGTCACTAATAGTATCTGTATACATTTTTAGCTCTATATCTCAACTTTGAAGTGTTTAGCAGCCATTCTTGCAAAAGGTTGAATATTTGAGCACAAGAAAAATGCGCTAAAACCATTTTTAGATGTTGACACCTAAGTTTTGAATTTTAGATTTTACTGTACTTTTTAAATAAACACTGAAATATTTTTTGGTGTTCTATAAATTGCCTTAAAAAACGAAGAAAATAAGCCATTAATCATTAAGTTCTGATAACTATAAGTGGGGTAAAATTGCTTTCAAAAAAGTTCTCATAAAAAAACACACTGTATAAGGATTTAGCCTAATTCAGTTACGCTTAAAGAAATGGTTGGTTTAAATGATAACTTCAGAAAATTAAGATTACAAACTTTATAAACTACATTAATCTTGATATACTTAAAAACAAACATTATTGCAAATTGTATTTACGTGTTCTAAAATATTCTTTGCCTGTATAGTTTTTTTTTTTCTTAATTTTATCTAAGTTGCAATATTTTAATTAAAGCATAATAGAAACCTTATGAATGACTGTGATGTAAATAAAGACAAGGATAATTATTTCCAGTTTTTTTATTTAGTTACTATCAGTATCAATAAATCATTAAATATGACTTTTTCTTTCACAACAGCATATTCGATATAGAAAATATTCTTAAAATGTTTTAATTTTAATAAAAAGTAAATTATTTTGTTTTCAGACAGACTTACATCAATACTAGCTAAGTTTGGGTATACATTAAGTTATATAAAATGTTTCTGTTAGATTTAGGATTTGATTATTTTGTATTAAAAACATGTAATTGTGCATCTTCTATAAATTATTGCCCTGGGGGTGTATGGTTCTATTCTGCTCATAGCATCACAAACATTCAAGGGTTTTGATTAGATCTTTGGTTAGTTTCTGTCCCTTCTGTATAAAAAAAGGACACTTGCCATAATAAGACTAAGGGTTAGATACAAGGGTTTGAGAAAAAATTGAATAATTTTAGCTCATATATAAAACATTCCTTTACATTCTAAAATCGTTTCTTATAACCTTACACAATAGAATACTTTATATTCAACTTATTTATCTATCTATCTATCTATCTCTGTGTACCTGGCAGGTAAACATGGCTCCATCCTGTTCCTTTGTCGGGGTGATGACCAGCTCATTCGTGGATCCGATCCCCTCAGGCCCGGTTCCAAGAGTTAGGTTGCCGTCCAAAAGTTCTCTGAAATAAAATTTTGTTTATCAAAAGATCAAGAATCTTATTCTTAGGGAATATGATAGTGGATATTAAATTGATACACACCCCCAAGTACAATAAATCACATATCCCTTCTGTTGATAAAGTTACTTGTGAAAAGTTACTAGTATAATTTACAGTTCATTGTCCCCATCTTCCCTGTCAGCCAAGACCATATGTATCAAAGTCATGCTGTCGACAAAAATAATTGAAAACATTCTAAAAATCTAAATAAGAATTTGAGTGTTTATTTATCTTTGGATCAAAATTAAATGGCTTTTAAATATTCTGTATCTTTTTTTATCATTTGTTATCACAAAGGCTTTTTACATTTTATTTTATAGCATACAGCTACTCTTTCATTTATTCTTAAGTAGCGGATTTTTTTAAGCTAGACCCATCATCCGACATGTTAGAAAAGTTTAGTCTTGGTCCCTGCTGGGTTTTTATTTTATTTGGTGGGATATTTAGATAGAATAAAATAAACCCAACAAATGTTTGATGTAAATAAGATAAGTAAACTTTATGTGGATTTAAAATTGATATACCAACTTTTTTTGAAATTTTTTTTCTCAATGTTCTTGTCTTTTTTATTCAAAGTTTGATTACAGGTTACCAGGGACATATAAGGATAGTTCAATGGATGAAAAATAAACTTCTACAAATCCCAAACTTTTGCTTTCCTGCATCATAATGTACAATAGTAATTCTCAGTCAGCAATAATTAAATACAAATTTCTAATTTGCCATTTCCAAATCATTATCATTAAGACAAAATGTATTAATGTTTAATATTTTCTCTATTGATAATGTGATACTTTAAAGATCCATATCTCTTGATGAATTAATTTGTGGCTGAAAATTTCTTAAGATGCCATTGCCCTGTCCCTGTGTTATCTGGACTAAAGTTTGAGTGATCACTGACACACAGACACACATCTAATGAATACTAATATTACAACATCTTAGAGTTTAAGATTTTTTAAATAAAATATTTCTTGTTTTCATAAAGGTAAAGCAACTCTACAATTCCAAATGTCTGTCCACAGAAAAGGAAAGCTCTTATTTAAGATAGGCAGCTTAAATGATTTGTAAAGATTTCCAACTTTAAAAGGTATCCGGTAAATGTTAGTAATGTTAAGGGGAATATGGACAGGGAATTTAAAGGCAATGGCCGATAAATTGATGTACATCCCTGATGATGATACACAAAATTACCACTTCTATAAGTTTGGACGTTATTTAATGAACAAACCATTTGAAATTCAGTTAAACTCCCCAAAGTAGTTAAGCCAACGAATAAGAAATGTTATCATAAAACTTTAGGGTACATTTGTAATAAAGAGCTTATTGTGCCCTCTACTTCTCTGTGATACAGAAATAATTTTAGGAAACATGATTCAACCGGCTAATGTAAGGCTAAAACATTAACTCTTTAGAAGATTTTCCTTGCCACTAACAATTTCTTTTATTGATGTGCTTTTCAAATTATAAATTTTATCATTCTTGTTAAAAATATATTTTTATCAGTTGTATAAAATATTTCAAAAAGTGTTTAATTTGGTTGAAAATAATATCTCTAAAACAGCTTGAACAATAGTAAAACAATATTCAGAAAAGTTTCGGTACTAGTTTAGTTTTAAGCTATTTTTTATGTTTATTATATTAAAAGTTTTAAAATATTTCAAAAATTTTATTATTATTCATTTATTTAAAAGGTCAAATATAACTTTATTGAATTTTGACGTATTTTAAATCAAATTTCATAGATCCAAAAAATTAAACAGCCAATTATTTATTTCCGGCATATCTTATTTTTAACGTTTTAGGGTAAATAGGAAAAAAATAAAAGAAATAAAAAATGTTGGAATAATAATACTTATATTAAAGAAAAGTAACAGGATCTGTGTCTGTTTGTGTAGCTTCTTATAGTTCGGGGTTTAAGGGGAGGGTGCCACCACCCTCCCAAGATAAATCACCCTTAGAAAAAAATTACACCCTAATTTTTTTTTTACTTTTTCTTTTGAAAACTAAAACTGAAAGTAGATTTATGCTGAATTCAACCTTCACTTTTAAATTCATGTTAGATTTGTATACATATATTTCAAAATGATACGTATTTTAACCATTTTAGAAAAATTGAAATTTCACTCAAAATAAAGTATTTAAGTTCTGAGAAGTGACGCTTCATATTGGTAAATACAAAATCACGATTTATATCTATGAATCTCAAAATTCGTGTCGCGCAGCTACACTATAAGTTGTGTATGTTCGAACGTCTATCTGTCTTTTTTTGTTTACTTAAAAGTAAAAGTAACCTTATAAAAGGCGTTATTTACACAATCATTGAACAATTAAAACTTAAAAGCAAAACATTGGAAAAATTGTATGTGAAAAATTCTGTATCAATTAAAAGACTGGATAAAATTTGACCTCTAGAATATTTAGAATTATAATAAATATTTAAATAGATAGATAGGCATTCCTAATATGGAAAAATTATTCAAAAGAAAAATAGATAGCATGTTGACAAAAGTCCAAAGTTTAATTGAAACTACAGACAGCAAATGTGATAGATAGATAGTTAGTTTGATGTATGTCCTGTGTCAAATAAGATAGCCATATTTAAATGACCAGTCCTATTCACAGCATAGACTAAAACAGGATAGAGTGCTCAATCAAGGGTTTAAGATAATGAAAGAGATAGCTTCATAAAAGACGTTTAAAGTATTTATTATGTATAAAAAAATTAACATATAGTTTTAAATAAGCTTAATGTTTGTCGTATTAAATAGTAGGTAGCCAAAGAAAGATTAAAAGCTTATTCTGCCCTAATAAGCCTGAGTAAAATATTAATGATTTATCTACCTATAATTTGGGTAATATATTTCTAAAAATACTCTAATGTGGCACTAGAGAAGATATATGTGAACATAGTTTTAAATGGCCAATTTTTTGCTTGATGGTAATATGTATTATGGACATATTAAATTTTTACAACTAATTCGGATATGTATTCGGAAAAACAAATAACATTGAAATTCGTCTAAAAACAAGGAAATTTTATTTATTTTGCCCTTGGTCTTAGCAGTGTACTAGTCTATAAATTTGCCACATTTATAAAAAGATGATAACATGGTAATTTTTTATAAAATTACCTTTTCTCTGAACGTCTTCAAGCAATCATTTTTTATGGCATTTTATGGCAATTTGAACTATGTTTGTAAATATGTTTTAATAATTTTTTCCAAAAAACTATGATATAGGAAGTTTTTTTTTGTCAGATACTAACAGAATAAGTTCTCCATATTAGAGAAGCTTTTTACATTAGGTCCGGAATGGTTTTATGCTATTTTATACCTGGGCTTATTTTAATTTCCCTTTTCCCTCTTCGAATAAATGTTCCTAGTGCTAGGGGCGCAGCTGATAGTATGACTTAGAATACTAAAAATCGTTTTACCTGTCGCTTGTCCTGACCCACGTGATCTGTGGGGGTGGAGATCCCCCACTACTGGTGCAGGTCAACTTGTAGCTGGTACCCTCTAGGGCTGTGGGGGAGGAACTCGATATCAATGGGGCGGGCGGAGGCACCAATACAGTCAGAGAAATTGTCTGAAATTAAAAATAGATAATATAAAAATTCAAGGGGAGGGGGTTAATCAAATTTAACGAAACATGTTTCCTATAACTTTTCCTCACTTAAAAATGAAAATTGTCATACTATCGACTATTTATTAAAGTTTACAAAATAAATACACGAAATTCAATAGAAGATTCATCCTTTTGTAAGCTGAAAACAAACTGACCTTTGTATAAAGCTCAACGCCTGTGCCGTCCTCCTTGAGCCGGCACTCGAACTTGCCATTGTCCCTCATATACTCGGCATCACTGATATACAGATCATACCGACCCTCGGACATAGAGTAATCAACCCTGAAAATTAAAAGTAAAGATTATGCTGATAGATTGTTTTATAGATAGATATATATTTAGGGTAATAGAGCTACTGAAAAGTTTGGCCGACTTATTTAGAAGATCAGATTACCTGAAATGTTTAAGTAAATTAAACTCTAAAAAATTAGGTTTAAAATAAGATTAAACTAAAAGGATATCTCAAAAAAGTTAACAAGAAAGAAAAATATATAGATAAATCTACTAATAAATGATAAATAGACCTAGGCGAAGAAATAATAGAGAGACGGATAGATAGACAGAAAATGCAAAGAAAATATTGACAATTTTTGACTTCATCATAACACTCGATGTATAAATTAAAATTTAGAATATGCTACGATGTTGTTGTACTTATGCGTTAACATTACTAAAAATATTAACCGTAAATTTAAAGTCTTTAGGTAAAATAAAACATGTAAAGTTAGAACATTTTACCATTATTCGATTTCCGATGTTACTAGGACGTACAGAAAAGCGAACATATACTAATTCTAGAGTAGCGTAGCTCCGCTATAATCATAAAATGGTTAACCTGTAGTTTTTATGGAAAGCAGTTTGTCCAATGGCCACATTATCATGATTCCGTCGGTTTGATCTAATCCAGTACAGTGTAGAATCTTTCTGCAGAAAACTCGGGCTAAATCTAAAATTTAAAAATAAACTTTTTAGCCAGTGTGGAGTAATTGTAAAGGCGAAAGCAAGTTGTCATGGAGGTGAGTAGTTCAATACTCAACCAAAAAAGGATACTTTTGAGTTTAGGGGCTGTCATGATATTAAAACAGGTGAATTTTTTACCACTTACAGTTGTGTGTATATGAATTTTAATGAGAAAAAAAACGGTGAAACTAATGAGTTGGTTGTCTGTATGGAGTTTTACTTACATTCTATAGTCTTCTAAATTTCTTAAAATCAAATGTTTTAATGGCTGTAGAGTAGCAACTCTACTATTATATTCTTTAAATCATGGAAAGAAAACGAAGTAATGGGTTTCATCGTATTTTCACAGAAGCTTTTCTCCTATTTTCATCCCCTGCAGGGGGCTCTAACCATGCGGGGCCATCATTAACATATTCTAACCTAAAATAACCTATCAAATCTACAATGAAAATATGATGCAACACGCCACTTCGTTTTCTTTCCATGCTTCTATTTTTTTAATAAACATACACTAATTCTACCCCCCTGATTCTGCACATAAATCTATGTCAGTCGTGTTATACTATTTGTAAGAAACTTTATAATTAAAATTCACTTAGTCATATGGTTAATAATCATTCTACTTAAGGAAAAAGGCAGGTTTAAAAAGAAAAAAAAGTCAGAGGGGAATATTTTATCTAAAGAAACAATGTTTGCCTCATATAATTCTTGTTGTATATATCTATTTGTTTATTATAATTGATAAAAATTATTTGTGTATCCAAAGACACAAAAATAATTTAAGAAAAATTATGATAAAGTTGAATGCAAATCATTGAAGCTTTTTATAGTGCCTATAAAAATTACGTCATACTGGCCTACCAATGGTCAACTACAATGTATACTTGCCTGTTATTGATAATTTAGTCTGTGTACTGGCCATTGGTCATTTGTATATTACGAATTAATTTTTTATAGACACTATAAACACTTATTCTCCAGATAAATTATCCCTTCCATATTCTATAAATCATTTGCCCCATTCCCACACAAACAAACTATCTATCCCCACTCATTTTATGTGAGGGGGAGTGATCACCCCCCCCCCCCTCCCTGAAGAAATCTGGTTAACCCATGAGAAACCTATTCAAATTGAAAAGCTAGAGGTCACGGCTTTTTTACCATCCCCATTTTTTGACGTCCAGACATTTGAGCTAATAACCATTTTTAGCAAAAATATATTTTGTAAACAAAATTGCATAATACCAATTGATAATAAATGAACCCTCCCCCAAAATTAGATTAAAAGGACAAAAGGACAGAATTTCAATTTTAATCAATTACAGCAGGAACTTTAGTAGAAAAAAATGTATTTATCTTACAACACACTTTACCAAGATTGTTTGTTTTTACAACAAGATGCGGAAAGATTAAGTTGACAAGCCGAAATTTTCTTTTTTATAAGATCCACTATTTTAACTTTTATATGATTTTTAATTCTACTCATAGAATATTTTGTCTTTGCTGTAAAAAAAAGATTTTTGGGTTTAAAGAAACATTTTACTTTCATACTAACTCAAATATATTATCTAAAGAGTTCCTACATTACAAGATTTTAGTAAACTTATATTAAAGTAAATACAAAAATTTGATTAAATGACGGGTTAAGGTGAATATCATGACTATTAAATATTCTTAAGTTTAAAATTTAACAAATTATAAATATTTGATAAAAGCAATGAATTTATAATCAATGAAAAAGGTGGTAGTTATTAAACTTGGGGGAAAGAAAGGTATGTAGATTAATTTAACAGTAGTTTTCATTTCCTATATTACTGTCTGTCTTTAAGAAAAAAAATATATTACTGCTTTGCGTGAATATCGTTTATATACAGACAAACATTTTCCTCGCTGTTAAGCATATAAACACACACATACATACACAAACACACACACACACACACATACATACACAAACACACACACACACATACACATACGAACACACACACACGTAGCATAACATATTTACTGACCGTTAAAACTAAACAAGGATGACAACATACATAAAACCATTCATTTGCTCTAATAATTTCCTTTAGCTTTCTACTTTCTATTTGACAGGTAGAAAAACTAAAGAAAAAAAGGTTAAAAATATTATGACCAATTTTAAAAATATTCTAAAATTTAACTTGAATCATTAGAAAACCTTCTTTATATATAGAGTTGCTACGTATATGTATGTATGTATGTTGTATATAAAAAGTTTAAGCAAATGTGTCATTTTGGAGGAAACAAAAAGTTTCAAACACCTGACCCTTGACTGTAAACAGTGGGGACAATGAAACCTCAAAGTTAACTTTTTATTAATACTTGTTATCCTACAAGTTAGGGTTCGAATCCCAGCTAAAACAGGTCATAATTGATGACGTTAAAAAGTGTCATATTGTTGCTCGATGTTTAAGTGAGGTTAAAACAATGTCTTCGCCTATAAACAGACATAATCTTTTACCATGTTGAAGAGTAAGACTAAGAAATCAAAGGATTGTTGGCTTTGCATTAGGTTCAACAAATTTGGCACACCAACCCTAATTCCTTTAAACTGATGGTTCTAATTTATGAGCATTGGTTTAGCGGTCCTAACTGGGAAGAATTTCACATTGTTTGACCATTTAACATTGTAAATACATTTAACGATTACTAAAAAGTATTCATTACTGTCTTTTTAACTTAGAATTGCTTAAAAATTGCTATTGAATTTTCCTTAAGTACAGCTTTTATACACTTAATTATTTGTAATGTTAGTATGTCCTTCCAAGTTTAGCCCTGATAAAAATTCAAGCACTTAAAAGAAACTCTATAATCATTATTAAAAGATTCCTGAGGTGGATTCTTAAAAAAAAATGGCCCCACTAATCGCTTAGTGGGGCAAAATTGTTTTCGTAAAAAATCCTCTAAAATCACATCAAAAATTTACAAAAATTAAATAAAATCATATGTTAATAACCCTTCTATGATTTTGTTTAATTTTTGTAGATTTTTAATGTGATTTTGGTGGATTTTTCACGAAAACAATTTTGCCCACTAAGCGATTAGTGGGAATTTTTTTTTTAAGAATCCACCTTTGATCTGTAAGTCCATTTATTTTCTAGTAGTTTCGCACATAGCATTTATAGGTTCTTTATTTGAATAAGGGGGCATTTATTTGAAAATATTTTGAATTGAAGCTTCCCTAAAAATGAAAACTTACTCTGTTTTGTGTTAGCAAGATCTAAACGAACAAACAAATAAAAAAAGATATGTGCATAATCATATGTACAAGGAATACTATATTGGTTTCTGGAGCTTAAGAGCATGTTATCTTAAGCGTAGCATCCTTATATATAGAGATAATAAACAAAAATAACGTAAAGACCCGTAAGCGAATCTTCTTTACATAAGATTTTACCTGCAGGGTAGCAATATTCTTCCTCCTTCTTTCACATCCAAATTTTCTTCGCATATAATACCTGAAATTAAAAAAAAAACGAAATCAATAATAGTTATTTATCGCAGCGTATTATAGACAGTTTTTCGCGGATATTAAAATGCAAAATCATTACAATAAAACCATATTTGCTAGCCGTCAGAGGCCGAAGACAGTGGCTCACAAAACTGGTTTTAATTTCATAATTTTATTTTAATATTCGTGGAAATTGTCTGTAATACGATGCCATACATGATTTTTGAGAATGGCTGAAAACCAGTTTAAATTTTTGTCAGTCCTGTCGTATTTTATAAGAGATATCAATAAAATAAAAATGTAAAAAATAAAAAAAAAGTGTTGAAAATCATGTTTTGAGTATTAGACAATTTTTTTGAAAGGATTATAAATTTTTCCCAGATTTTTTGTAATCTAAGCATCTCTATATTTATCTATTTCCCTTATTGAGTATGCAATAAACATGTTTCTTGTCGACTATGCCTATATATTTCATAATAAAAGTAGCAGGATCTTTGTCTGTCTGCCTGTACTGAAGGATCTCGCTAACCGCTGAACAGATTTGGTTCTCCTTTAAAGGGTAGTTTCTCATAGGTCCAGGGAAGGTTTATAAAAAGTGGTAAAAGCTGAAATAATAATGACATGTTTTGTAGCTTTATCATAACAAAGCATTTTATGTTTTGTTTTTAAAGCATGTCACTTGTAATAAAGCATTAAAACTCCAGCCCTATAAGTATAAGTATCATAAGAAAACTTTAAAAATCCGTATAACACGTTTTTAATAAGGATTTTATTTTAGCTTTACTCTCCCACTTCCCAATCCCCCCTCCCCTACCCCATCCAAAAAAGTAATAGTTTTAGGAAGTAGAAAAAAAGGGTTTATGAAATACGTTTGTTGTAATTCTGTTTAAGTTAAAGTTTTGAGTCTCAGACGTAGCTACGATTCAAGGGGTGGTAGGGCGTATAGCCTCCCCCCCCCACAAGTAAATTTTTAAAGGGATGGTCATTTTCATGTTTGATCAACCCGCCCATTTGCTCAGAACCTTCCATGGACCCAGGTAAAAACATCCCTATGAGAAAAGATCGATCCATCCGTTTACGAGATCTTATCAAACACACATTTAAACATCCTGTCACTTTAGTACAGCGAATATTTTTCAAAATAAATTAATCCTTATACTAAAGTAACAGGATATCTGTTTGTGTGTCTGTACCGAAGGATCTCGCTAACCGCTGAACCGATCGGGTTCTCCTTAACAGGGTAGATTTTCATAGGTCCCGGGAAGGTTTATAACTATTTTGGGGGAGGGTACCACCACCCTCCCAAGAGAAATCACAATAAATCGAATATTTTTCTTCTCGAATAGAGACTCCTACGTAACATTGCAAAGTATCGTAATTATCGTAACAACATTGAAAGTTATCGTATTTTTTTTAAACCACCAAACATTTAAAGTGCCACTGGAGGCCTCTAGGGGCGTAGCCGCTAGTTTATTATTAAAGTGACTGTGTGTTGATCGTATAGGAAGGTATAATAGTTAAGCCTTTCAAAGCACGAATTGTTTTCAATTTGGAATTATATATACTTATCTTTCCTTGGTTGGGTTGGTTGGTTCAAGGTACGAAAAGTACAGATTTAATTACTATAGATACATGGAAAGGTAGCTTTTTTTCTAACATTAAGGTACCTAAAAAGTCGGTGATTTTGATTAATTTTAATCCTGTACTTAATAGGGAAATAATCAAACATTTGTTTCAGGGTTTTCAAAGGAAAAAATGTGCCCCCAAAATTATGATAAACAAAATTAACCTTTATGTATTTTACATGTTTTAGTGGATAAGTTTAGACAATGTTACATTAGACTTTGGGCTTCTCATGGATTAAATTCACTGGTCCTGTGGTGGTTTTAACCATTTTAACTGGTCAGTGAGACTAACCCTACGCTAAAAATGTCTCTTTTATGAAAACAAAGTATGTGTTCTGTGTTTATCTTCGGACTTGTTTTTACTTGTTTGTCTTTCTATTTGGTATGGTTTGAATGATAAGTAAAGACAATTTGAAATGACATTATGAAAATGGAAAAACATTAACACAAAATGCCATCTACGGCGAAAAGGACAAAAAGACACAATAGAATATTTAATTTAATGCTTAAAATGCCTAAATATTTTGAAAAAATTGTATAAAAACAGACAGGCAAAAAATAACAGAAGGACAAAAAAGGAAGTTTAATTGATAAAAGATAAAGATATATTTAAAAATAAGATAAGATAAGATAAGATAAGATTTATTTTCCTCAAAGGTACAACATATTTTATTAGATATATATCATACATTAAGTTACTATGCTTTGATTGGTTTGATTCTTCTGTTTTGTTATGTTTGATGCAGGTTTGATAACAATATACATAATAACTATTATTAAGTACCTAGCATGGAATTGACCGAACTTCGTCTCCACCTAGTTACTAGGCCAGTTCGAGTAGGATAAAAATAACATTTTACTAGAAAAATTCCATGCAACATTGTACCAGATAGTTGGCATAACCCATTTAGGGTTGTGGAGCCACTGGTGTACTTTGACGCTTGCCAAGCCGATACAATGTTATATGTGCAAATAAATAATAAATCTTAACAAGGATAGAATACAATATCTTGCTGTGTATTTCAGACATCCTCCTACTATCAGTTGCAACTTCTCCAAGCGTAAATTCGGAACAATTAAGGAACCAAAACCTTCAAAAGAAGTCGCTATTCCCGTTGTGATCCCTTTTTAGCTCTACCTAGACAGTTTCCTTTGTAGCAGATTATTTTCATTATAGAGTGGAGTTATGTCCGGGTCTAAGGACATCTCCACACCAATAATTACAGGATAACGATAAATATCGCGATAAGCTCGAAGAAAATTAAATCGATAAATAGAATGATAAAGAATTAATAATAACATAACTGTATATTTAGAAAATAGAAACAAGAACATAAAAATAGAATATTAGGATTTAAGTAATGAAAAAAACTGCCAAAATCTGTAAAGGTCTGCATTTGGATAAAAAGGAAAAAAAACATAGACAGATAGAAAGATTGCCTCAAAAGAACCCCAACCATTATCAAGGCCCTAAAAAAGCTAAACAGCATTTTTGTTTAACCTATCAATTTGTATTAGAACAGAGATAAAAAAATTTCAAAATAGATGGATGTAGAATACATAGCTTGCTAACATGGATTTCATTTATTGACCAGTTCGTCCATCCAGTAGGAGGGGAGAGGATGGTGTAAAGGGGGTGGAAGTTGGGAATCGTTATTTAAGACCGCTGCGAATTTTACTTTATTAAATAACATGAAAATCTGGTGTAAGATCCAAGTAATAAAATATTATTTAATACATAAAACAAAAGTATGAGTCAATAATAAACATGTTAATGCCTTTTAAACGACATTAATCAATAAAGTCAAAAAACACCTTTTTATTTAGTAAACATATCACTTTCTGTGAATAAATTGAGTATCCAAAAATTGCAATACTTTTTATTGATCAAAATAATACCCTTTGTGCGGTTAGATACACTAATGAAGTTTTGTGTTTTAGGAATGTTTAAACTACTATATGTTTTACTCTCTCACGACTTACATATTTGTAGCATAGGATCTCTTAACCGGCAAGACCAAACACATTGTACATGCATTTCAGGCTGTTTTGACAAGTCATCACATGTTACCATTATAATAAAACAACAATCCCAAAACACTGTAATCCATTCCTTATAGTTTTGGTCAGGGATAAGGGATAGGAAACCTGGCCATAAATTAGGTCTCGGCCTGGTTTTGAAAGGGATCATGCAACTTTTACCATTTGCCTAATTTAATGACCTTACTGGCGGACGGCTCATATTGGCTACCGCTCTAAACCAATAGTGTTCTGTGATTTGGGCTTATTTTGTATCAACCAATCACCAATTGGCGGAGCCAATTGGTGATTGGTTGATACAAAACAAGCCCAAATCACAGATGGCGGAAATTTTAGAAGCAGACAATGTTGGAAAAAATAATGATTTCGTCTGCTACGAAAAAATAAATATAAATGGTGTTAGATCACATTAGTTTAGTTATTAAATCTGCTTAGAGTTAAACATTAAAAAAGGGCCACATAGAAAAAAAAAAAATAACGGGATTATTTTTTTGGAAAGAAGGTAGCTACGAATTTTCATTTGGTAGTTTATAAATTAGATGTTGTATTTTGAATTTTAAAAATTTAGTACGGAGTTGATACAACACCTTCACCCTAATTTTTGTACAATACAACACAGTACAGATATATCATTACATTATATCCAGTATAGTATCCAAAGAACTTGATAGAATGTTACTCAAGTGCATATTTATTTATTTATTTTGAATTTTAATTAGCAATGAAATTTTCAAATAAAATTTTTACTCATTAATAAAGATGCAAATAATACAAACTAAAATCTGTCTGAGGGAAACCCAACGATAGCTTTCTGACAGTTCAAATTACCAAAGTAAAAGATAAAAAATTTTGGGAGAGAAAAAACTTCTTTTTAACAAAAGCCATTAATATATAGGTTTATAAAAAGTTATGTTTTTTACTTTAAACTAGCTACCTGAATTTGATTCTATACTTTATCTACACACACACACACAGCTTTTTCATTAGCATTTTATACGAACCACTGCGCTATCCCAAAACTGGTTTATTAGGCTAGAAATAGGCCTAGGCTTGAAATAGGCCTGAAATAATATTTTCCTACGTTTCCCATCCCTTATCCCTGGTTTTGGTTGGCTCAGCAATTACTGTACGCTTATGTTTCTGCAATAATAACAACAAAAAATATGTCCAATTAGCAAGGTTTTAGGGCAGTATAGTTTCAAAAAAACTTACATTATTGCATCCAATTTATATGAAAATCGTTATTCTTTTATAACATTGTATATATAGAATGCGTTTTAAATATCTGGTGCTTTCCATTCAAAAGGGTAAGTAAGATAGTAGCCAAAAAATAGGCTTCAACCATCCCAAGGCTTAAATCTAAAACTAAAATATCCTAAAATCTTCCGAGGGCCTATGTGAAGGACAAGGACAGCTATGTCCAAAAGTAACAAGATTATATGGTGTTTATACGAAAAAACTTAGTTTAGAGATGCTGCGCTACTTAAAAAGCAAATATACACTTTGTACTATCTAATATCTGGGTATTTTATTACGTTATTTAATTTAATGTTTTAAACGTATACTCTATATCAGAACAAGGGGAAAAGGACAGAGAAAGAAAGGAAGAGAAAATTAGGAAGAGATATTGACAGAGCAACATATCTATAGTATAGATGTATATACAGACAACTACCTCCCTCCCTTTTTCAATGACATTTTTCGTCTACTAGCAAATTTTTTTTCTGCTACTTGGCTGTGTTAATACTTCCGACACCATTGGTTGATTTTCATTGACCCAAATCCAATTGAGAGTCGGCACAAGGACATTGCGATGGGGAGATACAGATATGTAACCCTTTCCCCCTCTAGTGGTTTTCTCTAATGGGAGAGCGAGAGGGAATTAGGAAAAAAACATTGTCAATTCTCTTAACATTTAAGATCTCTTGAAAGATCGACAAAGATAGAGTTAATGAAAGCAAAAAATTTAGAATAGAATTGAAGAAAAAATAAAATAAGAAAGAAAAAGGAGAGATTAAAGATAAATAGAAACGAGAAATATAGGAATAAAAACAAAAAAGTGAGAGCAAGAAATGAAGATAAGCAAATACATTTTTAGCTACATCACGCAAGGTGCTAAACACTGACTGACTAACAGACAGACAGACAGACAAAGATAGACAAACAATTAGATAGAAAGATAGATGGACAGTTAGAGATGAAAAAGAACAAACAAAATACTTAGTTTTTTTAAAGTAAATATCTTATCCAGGGACGTACAAGCTTTTCATTTTAAGTGGGGTAAAATAAGGTGTTTCAAAGGTTTGAGGGCAAAATCTAATGTTTTCTTCAAATTTTGAAGGAGGTAAAATGCGGGGTTTCAAAGTTTGAGGGGGGTAAACACCCCTTCAGCCCTTTAACTCGGATGTTTATGCCCTTATTAATCATTATTATTGTTCCATTGACCTATCCCCAAAATCCTAAGCAACTATCCAGTCGCCACACGACCATTTCAATTTTAATGACCAACAATAAGCATAAATTTAATAAAAAAAAATTTCATGAAATTTAATTTTCTTTTAATTTCACATGGATATGAGAATCTTATTCTGTATAAAAAAATTGTTTTTTTGTCTGTTTGTTTGTACCAAAAGATCGCACTAACTTCTAGATCGGATTGAATCTCCCATAAAGTTTAGCTTTATATACATATGTATGTGAATATATGTCGTAGATTGTTTCTATAAAATTATTTAAGGGTATGTATGGTTTACTTTCAATAAAACAGGTTTAAGGAAAAACATTCGACATATATTTTTTTATTTAATGATATACATTGGGGTATTTTGTTACTATCAAAATAAACGTAAGGTAAATGCCCAATATTGATCATGCAGATATTTTGGTTATGATGCTTAGAATCTTATTGTCCTTGTGTTTATACAATATAGATAATATTACAATTTAGCAATGATCATTTTCCAATAATATTTTTTGGAACATCTTGAATGGGGGAATGAGGGGGGGAGAAGGAGTTTTACCCTATCATTTCATATTTTCGTCTAAAAACGAAAAAAAA
Organism: Acartia tonsa; assembly: GCF_053477335.1. Taxonomy (NCBI): domain Eukaryota; kingdom Metazoa; phylum Arthropoda; class Copepoda; order Calanoida; family Acartiidae; genus Acartia; species Acartia tonsa. Next base: position 45,998,635 of record NC_137268.1, read on the forward strand.
AATAGGAAAAGAGAATGATTGTCTCTTGTGCCGTAACCTATAATAAGCTTTCCTTTTAAGCAAAACCCAATTGGTTCATTGGTTCGCGAGATTTTATGTGCAGATAAACATGCAGGCAAAATGCTTTTCTTTAAAAAAGTAATTTTTTAGTAATTTTCTGTAAACACTCATATTCTTAGTGTTGTATTTGTGTTTGTGTGTGTGTGTGTGTGAGTGTATGTGTGTTTGCGTATGTGTGAGTGTGTGTGGTTTTGGCTGATTGGTGAAAGTGTAAACTTTTATTATTATGTTTAGAGTCTGTGCATATCTATGTGTGTGTGTGTGTGTGTGTGTGTGTGTGTGTGTGTGTGTTTGTGTGTGTGTGTGTGTGTGTTTTGGGTGTTTCTAAGATGTGCCTCAAACTATTTTTCTTCTTCTAATTTTTTGTAAGTTAAAAATAATCATTATTGATTCAAAATGCATTTTTATATCTAAGTGTGCAATATTATGCAGTTATTGTAATAAAAAATCATAATCGTCAATACAAAAACTTAAGACATGTATCGAACCCATCATCTATTTTTGCTGTTCAGATTATTAGCTGATCTGTAAAAACTCTCTTATTTTTATATGTATGCCTTTTGCATTTTTATATCCTTATATTTATTCATATATTAAACATTAAAACATGCTAAAAGTTTGGGGTATTATTAAATGGAAAATAGCCTAAAACTGATTAAGCTTTCCAGCTGTTTTGAAGCAATCTGTTAAGCCGTTTATAGGATCTTCATGTAAACATGCTATTGACTTTTGCTCTGGCTTTCTAGTGCAGAATTAGCAATTTTTCTCTCTCTTTTTTTATCAAAGAAGTAGTAATCCTTTTTTTACCGTATCAGAATAAAAAGAATTATGAAAACAAGATAGATATTATCCAATAAAACGAATCCATTTATAATGCTTTAAATTTTTTTTTTAAATTTTTGTTATTTTAAATTGGTCAGTCCGTCCTAAAAGTATCGTTAATGTATTAATATTAAAATAATCCTTTAGAGGATTCCTGTAATAGTCAGGCATAATTAAGAAGTAGCTAATTATATTATGAAAAATATTAAACAAATGGAACAATATAATGTATAATACTTACAAACCCAACTTATAGAAATGCTTTGCTTAAAAAAATGAATCCTGTTTTTATGTCAACTATTAAACCCAACAATTGCCGTTTTAGTAGCGGAGATACTCTATACATGCCTAGACGACACACAGAAAACTGTCCCGAATTTGTATTAATTTTGAGGAACAAGACTCCAGTTACGTCATATTTTTCTTTCCCGAAAAAGGGAAGGGGGAAAGAAAAAAAGGGAAGGGGGAAAGAAAAAAGAGATGGGAGAAAAGGGGATTTTCCCCATCTCTTTTGAAGAGATTTTCTTCCCCCCTTCCCTTTTTCGGAAAAGAAAAATATGACGTCACTGGAGTCTTGTTCCTCAAAATTAATACTAATTCGGGACAGTTTTCTGTGTGTCTGCCTAGACGTGTACGTCAATTGAAAATTTTAGCTTGGATATATTCTTTATACAGCCCGTTTAAGTATATTTACAGTATCTGCACAGTTTTTTTCTTAAAACTGAGTTGTTGTGGTAACTCTTAATTTACTGTTATAAGCTTTTTAGCATTATAGTGTTTAATCATAGATTTCCAAGGGCGGGGGGAAAGGGGTATTTATATACTTTCAAACTTTAAAAATCCCTCATTTCACAACCCTCACAATAAAAGCTTGGACGTTCCTGTGTATAACTATATCTAATTAACTAAATACATGTTTATTAACTTATGAGACTCCTTATGAAATGAATATCCTTGTTTTGTCGTTGCCTAGTTAAAAGACAAAAATGGCGTTGAAAATTTATATAATTTGTTTCTTTTTTTAGTGTTTATTTGTAAACGTAAATTTTTCAAAATGGCAAAAATTCTTTTTAATTTAATTACATCAAAACATTTGGTAATTAGTAATTACCATGTCTTAGATTCTTTGCCTGTTAAAAAAAAATTGGCTTAAAGATATTCTCGCTAAAAATAATAAAATTTATCGCTTTGAAGAAACATTGTACTTTTTTTAGGTAACCAGTAAACGGTCAATTTTTTAAGTTCTTAAAAAATATTCTAAAACATGCATGTAGTTAAAAACTAATAGTATAATAATAAAAAGAAAAAAAATCATAGAACAATAAATAATCATTTAGTTGAAAGTTTTTTTTTACATAAAGCAAAATAAAAGTAGTAAGCTTTGAAATGGAAAATTAAGTTTTAAAAAGTTCCGCTTTTAATCTAGACAAATTGATACTAAAGATGTCAGCCCCATTATGCTGTGCTTGTCAAACAGACAGACAGAAAGACAGACATATAAATAGATAGATACGTAGACAAACAGCCTGATAGATGGATAAACAGATAAGCATGTTGCTGTTTACATATTTCGACAAACCTACAAAAAAATATGAAATTAAAAAAAAGATAGATGAATAGTAAGGTAGATAGGTATAAAGAAAGAAAGGAAAATAAATAGATGGATGAGAAGATCTTTGGGTATAGATGGATAGATATAAAGATAGATAGATTGATACTTAAGTTGTCAAAGCTAATTATCCTATGGTTGTCAAGCACCCTATTACCTTTTATCCCCCCTGCCTATAAATTGCCCTAAAAAAAGCTTGAATGAAAGAAAGGACCAATTTTTGTCTCTCCCTATTATTTGCTAAAATCTTAATTTGACGTCCCCACCCTCCCCCAATAAAATAAGTTTCTTAAAATTTGTTATTGTTTAAGCAATGATGCGAAGAAAATTATGTTTTTTTTATGCAAGGATAACAGTGGACTTTAAATTGACTGCTACCAAAAGTTTTATAAACACGATTTCTCTTCCTTTGCTTAAAAACTTTGGGTACTTTTATGAAATGGTGATTGGTAGGCTCAAACTATTAGTGTACAAACTTTGCAACCAATAATTTTAATCTACAGAGGGAGTAATTTATTTATCATTATTGTAATATATATCTTATCCTTTGAGATCTCAGAATTTTCAGAAATACTTATATGCATAAAATATATTTTGCAGTATTCTAAAATAACCCATAACCTTGTGGACATCTGACACGCCCTCATTGTTCAAAATTACGGTTAAGACCATTTTTTCTCTTTTTAGCAAATTTGTCTTTCATTCAACCAAAAACAAATCAGGATGACATTATTCATATGTACCGTAGCATATTGAAAATTAAAATTTTGGTGTTTATTTACTATAACAAATTTGTATAATTCTTTTATATAAAGTAGTATTTTTTTTGTCTGAAGCTTAAGATTTCAATAACTACTTAACCGATTGAGTTCTAAATTTTAGGAAAGCTTTAGAGAGGTCCTGGGAGGTTTTGGGACTTTTTGATTATTTACATTTAAGTCTTGGAATAGTTTTTGGCTATTTTTATTTCAAATACAAATCCCCTAGATGCTTGAGAGCAGCCACAAGTAACTATACTTTGTAGTACAGCTTTTTTTTAGACAGAAATGAGAGAAATATAATATAAAAGTATAATATATTTGTCAATAATATGTCAGCAAGGAACCCTACTAACGGGGACGACAAAGATTTTAATTTCGAGGGGGGTTAAATAGGAATATTTCAAAGGCTTAGGAGGGGGGGGGGGGAGTATTACCCCTTACCCCAACTCTTGGACGTCTGTGCATTTTAAAATAATAGAGGCATAGTTCTGCCATAGTGATCTTAAAGAGCGAAAAAACACATAAATAGAATCATAGAGTAGCTTCGCTTCTAATAGTGTTGTCAATCATACTTAGGATAACATGTTTGAAGATTTTCTTTGTCCAAAAATTAGCCAGGCATGCTTTTATTTATTATTTTAGTTTTTTTTTGGAAAAATATATAACAAAATAGGCTATTCTTTAAACAATTTAAGTAAAATTTAACATCTTTAAAATTTCGACGGAAAATATATTTTTGTCAAAAACGCGTTGTCAGTCTTTACCACTTAATTAAAGTACCATATAGTCGAAATAAAAAAGTCAATATGTCTTCAATGTTTAATGCCATTGAGTCAAAATTAACCTATGAAATTCTATTAAACTTAGTTTTGGGAAAATACTCAGACCACTACGGATCTTAAGGGAAAAGACAATAAAAGATGAATTCATGTAAAGCCCCAATGATGAAGAACATAGTTAACCTTTATCTAGATTAAAATTTATAAACTAATTCAAAAAGATGAAAATATGTCCCCTTTTCATATCCCCTAACATATATATATATATTCTATTGAACTGAAAAAGGGATTTTGACAGGGGATGTAATTATTGTATTATCATTGTAGCTACCCAAGTTTAATAGGCGAGTTCATTAGACTTGAAATACTTTTTTGCCGCAACAACACTCAGCCGCGACATTAATAGTTAGAGTGGGGTAATGTATTGGCCAAAAACAGGCGTAACACATTACCATGCATAGTGAGGAGTTCTCACATAAAGGTGTTGCAATCAAAAAGTTGGTTGTCTGATGGGTGTTACTTAACCTAATAATCCGGATGTTTGGACAGAAAAGTAAAGATTTGGCTCCCCTTAGTTATCCTGGGTTGTTGGACCTAAGCTGGATCTTTAAATCATTTCAATTCTGCACGGGGTGATTTAGCGCACCATTGAAATGATTTAAAGATCCAGCTCTGATATTAGAGTGTCATGGATAGCAGTCCCGCCTGTATGGGTTAATTGATAGGTAGCACAAATTGTTTGGATATAAAAAATAAAACCAAAACTTGCCTATTGAACCTGCTCCTGGGCGTGGTCATGTCTTGTCTCTTATGTCGTGACCGAGATTTTTTTCTGTTTGAAAAAGGAAAAAAGGGGTACTTAGAACCTTTTTAGTTGGTTACTAAAATTTCAGCCCACCTTTTTTGAAGAATTATATCTTCTTTAGCTGTATAATAACATTTTGCTCTGTACTGGTTAACTTTTAAAATTTAGTTTTGTAAAGTTATTAAAAGCTTAGATATTAACAGGCAATCTATATAAAATCACCTGAGAACTTTTGTACTTTGACCTAATATCTTCCACTTTGCTTAATTAAACTTAGATTAGTAACCCACTTACGAACATTATTGTTCTTGTTTAATCGTTGTCTGCTATTTATTTTTCAGAATATAATTGAGAAAAGGACCAATTTAAAATGTAAGCACTTTTAGATCCACGGAACGAGGACAAACAATCTTAATTTTAAATGAATTATAATTTGTGTTCCAACTTGAAAAAAATATGTTGTATTTTAGTTTGAACAATAGTCTAATGATGAAACTATGCAAACTATGTATACCATAATAATATGTTGTGTTGCTATAATCAAAAGCTCCCAAGGTACTGACATTCCAGACTTTTTATTGAACAAACCTTGCCTAGAAGTTATAATTGTACATGGTAATGACTTGCGCTTGGTTTGGGCCAAGACATACCCCAGGGCTTCTCATATCAATATGATGTATCTAATACATTACTCCCCCAGCGACCAGTGGATATTATTTTATTAAATTCCATATTAGTTTTTTTATCGTGTCGTATCATAGACAGCTTATACGATGCAGTATATGATTTTTCAGTATGGCTGAAATCCGGTTCTAATCCAGCAGATATTATCAAATTCTTAGCAATACTGAAAATTTTCTATTAACCACTCCCTGTTCGTGGTGCTATCACAAAGTGTAACCGCGCCCCACCGAAATTATTTCTAAATTGTAGTGACAATGCGGCCCACAATTTTATTTATGCCCCCACAAAACTCCAAGAGAATGCTCTACATAGGTAGCAAAAGATCTTTGTAACGGCCCATCCAAACTACTTATGACAAAATTGTGAATTTTCACAGAAGGTAGTTAATTTATCTTCCATTGACTCATACATTTGCTTAAAAATACAATGGTTAGAAGGACCAGGAGGAATTGTATTATTTTATTACTGACCGACCAACTTACAGATCAATCAGTTTAAAGTAGCTTCGCTCCTAACAATTAAATATTTACGATAACAAATGAACATAAAAAAGGTTTATGGGAGAATTAGTTGTGATTTGTTTTGAAAATATAGAACCGTTGATAATAAAATATGAGGGAGGACACCTTTTTATTATCTATAAACTTGCAGGCCACCTTTTCTTGTATTTTTTTTAACTTCGAAGCTTAAGTGCAGAAATGGATAAAGGATGTATGTGGATATTTTAATACGGGAAAATTTGTCGTCAATTAAGCTTGCTAATATGAATTCCATATATTGGTCAATTGGTTCATCCAGTAGAAGAGGAAAGGATAAGGTAAAGGGGTTGGATGGGGGTTATCATTATTTTAGCAGGCTGTTAAAATCACTTTATTAAAGTACAGGAAAATCTGGTGCAACATCCAAGTAATAATATATCGATAGGCACAGATTACACTGCTTTTGACTAAAATTCTTAACTGAATTGTAAGTGTTTAAGTTTGTATGTCTTCGCCTGTTATGAGACAAGGCATTCCTTTTAATTTAAAAATTAAAATGAACGTGTCTAACAAAAGAGTGAAAGCTAATAATGTTGGCTGTTTAAAGGATCTTAAGCAATACACAGACAGTCACACATACAGTTTAATACATGGACTATTTATATTATTAACCCGAAAAAAATATAAAGCTTAATCTTTAATTTTTACATTTTTCCTATGAAAAAAAAACTTTAAAATCCCCTAATTTTGTAGGACATTGAGAAATGTTGATCGTTTATCAATGTTAAACAAGGATCATGACGAATATAAGTAGCGCAGCAACCACAACTAAAAATTAATGAAGAATAAAGCATATAATAAGCAAGGGAGGGAGAGGACTTGGACTGTTTATAACACTAGTCAACAAAGTTTTATAATAATGTTTTCATATTGAATTTAGATCGGTTGGTTCATTAAATTGAGTGACCAAACTTATAAACCACTAATTGTAATCTACAGAAGGGGTAATTTTGTTAATCATCATTTGGGATTTACAACTAATGTAATCATGAAAAAGATTTCTTCGAAAGAGTACATGTCAATAAAATATTGAATATGACATTCTAATTTAATATTTCTTAATCTGATATAAACACAAAGATAAAGTAGTGATGAACAAATGTACATACGAAATTATTCTGCTTACAGAGTAGCTGCACTCCTTAAAAATGAACAAATGAGCGTTTTTTTAACACCAAACTTGGTAAAGGCCAAAAAATCTCCAAAAATCTAACCATTTATAGGAAGAGGAAAAGTACTTTTAAATAGAATTGCTAGTTAAGAATTATCTTCTATAAAAATCTTTTATGTTTCAGCCCCAAAACTTGAATAAAAAAATTATAATATTTATATTAATCGCATTGTCTTAAAGATTGATTTCCGCAGATATTCAATTTGAAATTTTTTAAGATTAAAACAGTTTTTTTATACTTGAAGGGCCAAAAGTTCTGGGCTTACAAAACTTAATTTGTTTTTATTTAACATTTATGTTCCAAAAAGCTATGAAATTTACAAATTAGTAAACTTTTTAAAAATCATTATTTTAAACGTAGAAATTTTTTTTTGTAATTGATGATTTAGAATCAATAGACCAGTTTTTAAAAATTAAAAATCAAAATCGTTTTATATTAGTGGGAAATGTAAAAAGGCAGCCGAAGTAAAGATATAATATCACATTTAATAACTAAATAAATATAAATTTTCCTTTTTGGACGAACAGACAAAGATAAGTGCTTTATATAGTAGTTTGAATATTCAAAAAAAAAATTATTAAAAACTGAGCCCATTTTTAGGCTGGGTTTAAAATTATATGCCCATATTTCAAATCCTAATAAAAAAGCCTTTTTTTCTGTATTTCCTTTCCGTAACTAACGAAGTTCATAAATTTGGGGTTTATTTGAAATGACAGGTAAAATACCTACTTCTAAAAAAGCGTAGCTTTTCCAAAATTGGTAATGTATTTTTCAGTGTATTTTTTCTTTGCAATTTAACCGACACAAGCCTAAACGGATTTTAGCGAAAAGAAAGTTTTTCCTATATTTATAATTTTTATATAATTAAAATTGGAGTATTTACATCCCCCATCACATTATACAATCTAACCACTTTTGCAGATTAGGAAATAATTTGGACACCTAATGTTCGATCAACTTAATCCAGTTCCCCAAAAATTTTAATTTTAAAGAATCATCCTTTTAATTTAAAATCATGCTAAATTTTTTTTTCTAGTAACACTATTTTTTAGAAATTGTGTTCAATAATATGAGCTTTGTTGTCATTGTTGTTATCATCCTTGTTTTAAACAAAAATAGATAATTGAGAATTTTGGGGAAAATCTATTTGTATGTTAATTTTTAATTAATATTAACATAATTTTCTATTGTTTATTTCAATTAGTCAACAATAAACAAAGGGTCATGTTAGAGAGAGGGGACATTGGGTTATTTATTACAATAGTCCCCAAAGTTTTATTATAACGTTTTATTTTTCATTTTCCAACAACTTTGGGGACCTTTGATTGGTTGATTCATTAAGTTGAGTGTTCAAGGATTTCAATCACTAACTTTAATTTACAAAAGGGGTAATTTGTAAACATTTTCCCCAAATTTTAAAAGGGTGGGTCAAGTCCGTTTCCTCCAACTACATTTTGAAAAGTTTAAATCCATTTCTCGTATTCATTTGAATCGGTGGATAGGAACCGGTTCTCATGAATACGAAAAAACCATTTCTAGCATCGTATTATATCCAGTTACGATACGAGAAATAACTATTTCAGTTTTATTTAATACTGAAATCTAAAATAATAGAATACCAATAGAAACTTCATATGTGTATGGATATTAAAATTTCCAATTTGACCCATGTAGATATTTAGAAATATACGGCATATTATATAGGAATATAAATATGCATATTCTCATGGAAATAGACAGACATTCGGTAATTTTATTCAATTTTAAATATGTATTACTAATTAATCTACTAAGGCTGTTCTTAAACACAAGAATCTGATCATAATTAGAAAAATATTTCCAGTGTGACTTCGAAACCGGTTCATATATGTAGATTAGAATCAGTTCTCAGACATACTAAAAAATCATGTACAGCATCGTAATATAGATAATTTTCTACGAATAGTAAAATGAACAATCCTACTATCAATGCCAGTTTTACTAGCCCGGGCCTTCGGCTCTGCGGTGCTAACAAAACCAGAATTAATAAGACTAAAACCTAGAGGTAATGTGTATATGAACTATACAAATACACAAAACATACATGAATTAAAACCGATTAAAATAACTGAATGTCCATCCCTTATCCTAGCATAAATATAGGACCAGAGCCCATACCACAATGTAAAACATCGCTCCTCATGATGGATTATATTCAATAATAATAAGCAAGACAAAATTTAGGGCGCGGTAGCCGCGGAACGGCGGCTGATATGCGGTTGTAAAACAATTAATAAATAAAAATGTTGACTATAGTGTAAATGGAAAAAGAGGCAATAGCTGACATATTAATAGCATACTGTAGTCATTTTTGATTATCCTTTTAATAAAGTAATAAGATCATAGGTCCTGGAAAGGGTTTTTAACAATTTGGAGGGAGGGTAACACCAACTCTCAAAAGAAATCGCCCCTAGATTTAAAAAAAAAGAAAATAAACTCCACTCATATGAGTCCTAATCTATTTAAGGTTTACAAAGTGCATTATTTCATTTTTCTTTTAGCTCCGGATTTCAGCCGCGTTAAAAAAATGCGGTTGACAACCCCGGCGGAGAAACCTATGTAGCGTGTGTGTGTGTGTATGTTGTCATAATGAATAATATGACAAATTTAAATGAATATTTGACAAATTTTTGTTCAAACTATATGTCATAATAATCATATTATGTGGTGTTCTTTCCAAACCGTCACATTTAGATAAACCATTTCTTTGTTGATTAGTAAGTGGCAAGCGAAAAATTCTTGCTGAAAGGATTGGTTGTAGAATATTTAAAACAGCATTGTTCCTTCCCAGCCTAACAAAGCCTAAACTTTTCCTCACAAAATAGCCTAAATCCTCCACAGAACAAAATAAAAAGTTTTCTAGTAATGTCTCTAAGAGCCTGTCTATCTAGCCGTTTTAGAGCTCCTACTAAACTCACAAAGCTTAAACCACTAAAATAAAATTTCAATTACATAATTGTGCTTTTTGAAAAATAATTGCTTAATTCTAATATATCTTAAATGCTGCCAAAAGGCCAAGTAACAAAAACAATTATGTCCATAAGTGGGGAAGCTAAGAATGTGGATAAATATTGTAGAATTTGTGAATAGTGTAGCAACAAAGGTTAACAATTTAAGCGGTTTATGATAATATTCATTACTACTGCTTACTTATTAAAACTATCACTCTACCATTTAACGCTGTCCTTTATATTTTTGAACGTTCGGAAAGAATTATCATATTACAGATAATAATAAATCATGAAATATTTGATTTTCAGTATTGTTGAGAACTTGTTCTAATCCAGCGATATTATTAGGTATTTGATCGATTTCGAAGCCATACTGGAAAATAATAGAGTAGCTGCGTACTGCTCAAAAAGACAAATTATTCCAAATGAATATGTTTCCATATTTAAGCGTTTTCTCAGAAAAAAAATCATTAATTTTCTCTTATTTTGATGTTTTCACAAAATTAGTAAAACTTATGGTAGCGCTTTTTTAACCTTTGGATAGGTAGATTGTGTGTAGCAGCAAACCAAAAAACCCTATAAATGGCATGTAAAATAATGTTAGGGTTGCGGAAAGTGTAAAAATACGGTCTAATTACTGAAGAATCTTAAAAATAAATCATTGAACAAAAATGCTAAAACGCAAAATTCACAAAATTGTAAAAACACTTTTATTCATATGCGATGCCAATTTTAATTTTAGATTTCCCTTAAAAGTTGAAAGTGAGACATTAAGTGTTTTTGGCGATGGGCAGCCACAGTAGTGAAGCTTCTCTGTAAATGTTTTATTGTTGACTCTGTATTAAATGACGTCATGATATTCATAAAAAAATCTGTTCTTTTAAATTCTTCAATAAACTAACTATTAGCTGCGCCCCTAGCATCTAAGTCCTTTGTAAATAGCCAAAATTTTTCCAAGACTTAAACATAAGAATAGAATAGCATTAAACAATGGCAAGACCTATGTGAAGCTTCTCTAAAATATAGAGCTCCACAGAGGCTTAATGCTTCTAGAGGCACTGGATAAAGCCACTTTTTCTTGAGAAAAACTACAATAAAAATGTTATGGCATTAACGTATGCCAACATTTCATTAATTCAATTTTTATCAGTATTGTCTTGAAATCTTTGCATTTTATTTAATGTTCAACAAAAATATCCAAAGTTGGCTAAGTATTCTTTTTAAAATCAATTTAGAATTTTATCATGAAAAAAAGGTCTTTTTTTCTGTCCAGATCTGTTTTAATATAAACCAGCGGCTGCGCCCCTTTACATCTAAGGACCTGTATACTTCGCCACGATTTGTATCGAGAGAATTCTCCCTTACAAGTCATGGCGAAGTTGGAAAATATTAGTAGGGAAGAGCAGAAAAATAAAAATCTTAAGCTACAGACAAAAAACCTTACTACTTTAAATACTAGGATATTTTCTTTTATTTATTGTAATTTAATAATAGCTACGCTTCTAGTACTGCAATGCCATATCGACACACACACACACACACACACACATTATAAGATGCCAATGCATTTGGTCATTAAATTGTCTTTTAGTCAACTTTCTTTTACATTTTACTGTTTTGGCGACGTTAAAAGTAACGTAGTTATAACCAAGAAATATGCGTCTGTCTGTTAAAAATCTGGGATCTAAAGGGATAAAACAATGGCCAATAATGATTAATGAACAAACCAATTAAATAAAAGTTCCCAAGGTTGTTAAGCCAACTTTTTAGGAAACGTCATTACAAGACTTTGGGGACTTGTGTAATAAACAGCCTAATGTCATCACCCTCCATGGTTTAAAATTGATAATATTTTTTGCTTTTTCAGAAATATATGTCTACCCTGTTCTGTAATTCGTATTTTTCAAAGTACAAATATCCTTTTAAAATGATTTATTTTAATCTGCAGTGAAATGCTCATAAATTTTATTTCTTAAGTTGCCATATGTTTTAAAAATGCTTAATCTTTAATGTATATAGATTAATTGGAAGGTAGCAAACTTAGCGATATTTATCGTATTATAGACGGCTTTTCTGCGGATATTGAAATGAAACTTTATTAGATTAAAACCAGTGGTGATATCCCCGAGGGGCTGAAGTCATGGGTTAACAAAACTGGCATTAATTTTATTATTTTCATTTTAATATTTGTGGAAAATTGACATTAATACGATGCTATATATGATTTTTTAGTATAGCTGAGAACTGGTTCTAATCCAGCGGATATTACTCGGTTTCGAAACCTTCTATTAAACTATCCCAATAGCTCTGTCGAATATGATATTAATTGCATTAAATTCACATCAAAGATTTAAATTTAAAATTTATGCTAACTTTTAGTAAACTCTTTAAGCAAAGTTTTTGGATTTAAAATTTATTGAAAGAGACAAAATATCTGAGATAAAGTTTAACAAGGTTGACAACGAAGAAAACATATAAAATATTTTAATTTTAAAGCACAAGCGACAACGCCCCTAGCTTCTGGGGCTTTGTATTCAAAGGGTCAAGAAGGGGACAGCAAAAAAAACTCCCAAGGCTTAAATTTAAATTGTAATAGCCTAAAACCGTCCTGGGACATAAAGCATAAATGGAGAACCTAAATAATTCAGCAGTTTTTAAACTATAAACAAATAAACTATAAGCAAAACATTTAAATAAAATTTCTCTCCCTTTCCAAAACTAAATTTTTAGATCAATCTTATCTTTCCATAAATCTATAAGATAAAGTTTTCCTTTGGGTAATTTTAGCAAAGCTAAACAAACATCAAACGATTTTTAAAATTGCCTTAAACTGAAATTATGGTTTAGGGAGTGGGATTAGTCCAATCCCTAAGAAAATAGCTTTAATCATGCTATATCCTGTACTTATGCGAACTGTAGGTATGATTCTTTCTAAATAAATTTTGTATATAAATTTACAGTCCCTAAAAATTTACAGTTACTTTCAAAAACAACATTGTAAGAAAGAAAGGGGGTTAATCGGAATGAAAGATACAGGGTAAATATGGATATATTCACAAGGAACATTTGTCGTCAATTTAGCTTACTAATATGGACCTCATTTATTGGTCAGTATCTATGGTATCTATCCATGTCTGTATTACAATTAAGAATCCTTAAAATGTTTGTGAGATATTATGTTAATCTTTAATTACTGCTAAATGCCATAAAATTGGAATTGGATCTAAAGGGATACGACAATGGTCGATAAGTTGATGTATATCCTCTATGGTGACAAACGAAATTACTCCAACTGTAGATTACAATTAGCGGTTGAATCATTTGAACATTCAACTTAATGAACCAATTAATCACAATTCAATAAAAGTCTCCAAAGTTGTTAAACCAATGAACAAGAAAATGTTAGTGTAAAGTTTGGGGACTTATTGGGGTGTAATAAAACACCCAATATCCCCTCCCTCCTTGCAGGTACACACTGCTACTTAGTTTGGTCATTAGTACATTAACCCTTTACAGTCGGGCCCCTTGCCGCACCTTAATCGGTCGGGGGGGGGGGGGGGCGTTCAACGCCCCCCCTTATTATCTCAGTTCCTATTAGAGCTAGAGGGCTAATTTTTTTTGTGCAAGTCCCCTGTTTGATAATGAATTTCCGACCTTTTATAAGTCTAAGTCAATTTTCGCTTCCTTCACCCTTTTATTTAACAATATTTGTTTTTAGGTCTTTTTTTACTTAAAAATTTCAAACGGCTGTAATTTTCTTATTTTTGAAGCTGGAAGAAATTTTTTTTTCCAGAAAATGTTTATCTTTATGTAAATTTTATATTAGAAATATCAAAATATAAATTTCAGCGGCCGCAGCTGTACTTAGCAGCTGCCAGCCGCCGCAGTCCGCGGTCGGCGGGAAAACGGCGGCGAATCTTCATGAAATTTTAATACGTTATGTAGACATGTAAGAAAAGCTTAAGTTTAAAATTTGAAGTCTCTAAGTCAAAAATTGCGGCCACAGGAGCCTTTTAAAGATTTCTGGAGACCTGGAGGATCAGGACCTGCAAGATCATACCTGGAACCTGAAAGTGACATGAACACCTGTATTTCATATAAGGATGTACTACTAGAGGATTTGTTAGTATTTTGGTATGATAAAATGCTTTGTTTTAGTCAAAAAAATATTTTTGCTCTTTACCTGGATGACCCTGCCAGGTTTGCTGGCATCCTGTGCCCGCCAGGATGGAGATTTTCAAAAAATTCCAACTCTCAGTTATGTGTCATACCCATACTTAAAAAGTCAAGCAGTTTGGGCTCTTTATCTTTCACACACAGAAAATGAGATAGAAAAAACCGGATGGGGGGGGCGTTCAACGCCCCCCCCCCCCCGACCGTTAAGGGTTAATAGTCAATAAAGGGAGATTCTTACACAAAGACTTAAGAATTTGAAAAATATGATAGATATATGATTTTTTTGTCATAAATAGGACAAAAAAGTAATTCAAGTTATGAAATAGGCTATGACTAATAAGTTAAATTTGATATTGTTTTTAGGAAAACCAAAATCTATATTTTATTTTTCTCTGGTTTCTGTACTTACAAGAGGAATTATATTATCATAGAGTCAATCTATATGATATTTGCTATATGCTATTATGTCCGTATGTATCAATATTTATATATAAATGCAGTAAATACTATCTATAGGTTTTTACGTCTATGTTTAATGTTCTTTTGTTAAGATGTAAAATGTCCTTGCAAATGTTATTTCATAAATAGATAGATAGGGATGGATAGATAGATAAATAGACAGATTTAATAAAAAAAGGATGAACATTTATATCGAAATATAGATAGACCGATAGACTTACATTAATGAGTAAGTAGGTAGATAGACAAAATATCGAAGGAGAAATATACAAAGATAAATTAAATGATCGACAACTGATAACAAAAAGATACTTATCTATCTATTGATAGATAAATGGATAGACATCCAAAGACATAAAAAGATAGAGAGATAGATAGATGTCCTTGATGTTTATTTGCAAAGTCCCATCTTCGCAATAAGCCAAAGTCAATACTTAAAAATATCATTGAAGTTATTATAAATTTTGAAAGAAGAAAATTTTTCAATAAAAAAATGATTGCCAAAATAAACATTGGTTGCTTGCAATTATTATTTGAGAACCCGACATATTAAAAGTAATAATATGTTTAGTATTATGTTTAAGGATCAGACCCGCTCAACAATAGAAAGGGTTTATAGAAACATGGACTAACATTCAGCACTTGTGATATTATTTATTTGAATCATGTTGTTTGTTAAATATCAAGTAATGTAAAAATATGAATCTTTTCAATTCACTTCAAAAAAAAAAATATATATTATGGGGTGGAAATTATTGAAATTATGATAAAGAAAAATCTAAAGTAGATTAAAATTGCTTAATATCTGCCTATGAAAATAGAGACGAAGATATTAATAAGAGAAAGATAGATAAAAGAGAGAGAATGAAGGAGCAGAAAAGGAGATATAAATGTATCTAAGCCAATAGTTGTAAATTATACAATAAAGATAATATTAAAAATTAGCTAAAAGAAAACAATAAGAGCATTTAATGATTTGCATTTAATATAAGCCATTGTAACTTCTTTTCCTCTAAAATTTCCGCTTGTCAAAAAGTAAATAAAAAAAATTCCACCTACATCTAATTGTAGAATAATTTGCTGTAGTTTTAAAGAAACAGTAAATAAAATAAAACGTTTAAAATTTGCTATCTTACTCTTAATCTGTTGTAATATCGTATCAACACCCTAAAACTCAGCACAGGGCCAAAAATAAATTTACATCTTTATTTCTTGCATACAAATAATTGACAGATAGATCTATGGACAGACAGATAGATAGACTGATAAATATTTAGATAGATAGATAAATTTATAAGTTTACTTCTTGTATACTTATAATTGACAGATGGATCTATGGACAGATACATAGATAGAGAGATAAATATTTAGATAGATAGATTGATTCATATGTTTATTTCTGGCATACAAAAAATTGACAGATGGATCTATGGACAGGCAGATAGATAGACAGATAAATATTCAGATAGATAGATAAATTCATAAGTTTATTTCTTGCATACAAATAATTGACAGATGGATCTATGTACAGACAGATAGATAGACTGATAAATATTCAGATAGATAGATAAATTCATATGTGTATGTATTTATTGCTAATAATTGACAGATGGATCTATGGACAGGCAGATAGATAGACAGATAAATATTAGATAGATTGATCAATTCATATATTTATTTCTTGAATTTCTTAAATACGAATAATTGACAGATGGATCTATGGACAGGCAGATAGATAGACAGATAAATATTTAGATAGATAGATATATTCATATGTTTATTTCTGGCATACAAATAATTGACAGATGGATCTATGGACAGACAGATAGATAGACAGATAAATATTCAGATAGATAGATAAATTAAATTCATATGTTTATTTATTTATTGCTAATAAATAATTTACAGAATGATAGAAATATAAAGATAGGCAGACAGGTGGACATATTAAGAAGAGATAAGACAATGGACGGTAACTGATGTACATTCCGAATGATTATAATAATTATGTCTAAAGTTTAAGATAAAAGATATATAGAAAAGGAAATAAAAAGCTAGCCAGTAAGATGGCAAGTGAAATATAGTTAAATATAAGTTAAATAGAAGATGGATAAATTATGAATAGAATGAGTAGAAAAATTAAGAATAAAAATTATTCTCATGAAAATATATTAATAGATAGATAGATTCTTCTTTTCTTAAACTTACCTACAAAGAATATATATATTAATATAGATCACAAAAGAAGGTCAAAAAATACTTCAAGAAAAGCTACGCGCTAAAAATGACCATAAACTTCCTATCTTTATTTTTAAAGGTGTGTTTTGAATGGATGGAAATAAGTTGTCTTAAAAAAAATAAAAGTAGAACAGGAAAAAATATCTTTTTTAAATAAAAAAAAGGTAATATTAAAGTTCAGTAATACTACAATATTATGTAAAAATAATAATAGAATTTTTAAAAAAGCTATGATCTCCTTTTACTGAATACTTATCTATATATATACGGTGACAGGCAAATTAAGGGTCAGATTTTGTACGGTAGATATTCTGTTCATTTGCTTTTTCTTTAGTT
This sequence comes from Acartia tonsa, assembly GCF_053477335.1. Lineage (NCBI taxonomy): Eukaryota > Metazoa > Arthropoda > Copepoda > Calanoida > Acartiidae > Acartia > Acartia tonsa. Next base: position 46,016,065 of record NC_137268.1, read on the forward strand.
TTATTTGCAGGAATCTAAAGGGATAAGACAATGAGAGATAAATTAATGTGTACACAATGATGATACACAAAATAACCCCTTTAGCACCGTAAGATTAGTGGTTGAACATTTGAATACTGAACTTGATAAACCAACCAATCAAAATTTACTAAAGTCACAAAAGTTGTTAACCAACAAATAAGGAAACTTTATTATAAAACTTTGGAGACTAGTGTAATAAACAGCCCATTGTCCCCTTTCTCTCTCTGGTTAATTTGCCTTGTACTTTTAAACTTAAGTACATTTTCGAACTACTGGATATCTACCACCATATTTATGCATATTAAGGAAGGGCTGAGTGGTGGTAACACCTTCAAAATTCATAAAAAATGTCCTTTTCAACGACTCAATATGTTTTTTCATTACAGCGAAATTAAGAACTGTTAAACTGTTATATATCAACAAAAGATTAAAAGTGCAATTTCATTATATAACCTATTACATAAAGTAATTCGATTTTTTTCTTATCTGAAGACCCATATAACTACTCAACATGTTGAGTTCTCCTTTTTAGACAAGCTTCACATAGCTCCCGGGGTGGTTTTATGTTGTATCAGAAATAATGTCTAGGTATGATTTAGGCATCCATCCTTTTCTAAAGCATAAAGAAATGCCTAATTTCAAAGAAAATCTAAATCAAAATAACCACTTCAATATCAAATGTTATATCTTATTATATAAAGTAGTAAGTGTTTTTTGTCTGTCCCGAAGGATCTTGCTAACCACTGAACCGATATTGTTCTCTTTTACAGTGAAGCTTCTTATAGGTCCTTGAAAGGTTTTAAACTATTTTTGGGGAGGTTGTCTTTACCTCCCGCCCCTCAAAAAATATTTTTTTACTCCTTTGAACACAAATTTAAAATTGGATGAGGTCGACTTTTCACCCTCCTACCTTAAGTGCCCCTAGAGGATTCTAGGGGCGTAGCCGCTAGTAAGCAACTTAAACAGTAGTACTTATACTTATACTTCTGGGATTTTTTTGTTGTTTTACAAATACGACTTTTTAGGTATTAAGGAACTTATTTATGCATAAATGACCATAACTTACAATCTTTCAGATGGGCACAGACAAGGATATTGCATTGGAAGAAAAACGTATTCATCCGATGCCTATCTATGCAGTTATTATATTAATAAAAGTATGTAGTTATAAAAGAATATTATTTTGTCCAAAATGTGTTAGCAATCTTACTTATTACTATTTATAACACCTTCCTTATATCAAAATTAAGGGGGGTGTAAAACAGACAATGAGAGAGGTGTTATTCCCTTTGCAAGAGGGTGGTTACACCCCCCTTAGTGTCCACTCCCTTATATAATCAACATATTCCTAAGTATAAAAAAACGTTCTTTTGCTGCTATAACTTACAATCTTTCAGATGGGCACAGATATGGATATTGCAATATGGAAGAAAAACGGATTTATCCAATACCTGAGTATGCCCATCCTGATAAAATAACTTATATGTTGCGTTGAAAACAGTGGCATGCTTAGGATTTTTGACCCCCTTTAAATCAAAATTAAAGATGATGCAAAGAGACAACAAGAGATATGTTAACTCCATTACATAATCAACATTCTCAAAAGTAAAAAAAAACTCCGTTTCACAGCTAATTGGTAGTGCGAATGGGGCGTTTGTCCAATAATATGGTATGGAGACCGCTCTTCTATGAGTACTACTAAAAACCTACTTTTACTGCAATACACATAGACATTCTCATCGTCGGTTCGTCTATTTAGAATGCTTATCCCTCTATTCCCACAAGTATAATACGAATTTGGTTGAGCTGGTGGAAGCTCAACAAAAGACCCACGCAAAGTATTATATTGCTTTAATCTAAGAATAAATGGTTGGTTTTGATATGCGATCGGAATTATATAAGTATATTAAGTATTAAGGAAGGAAAATGTTTTATAAAGTGTATTTATATTACAAGTGAATAAGTTAAGTATGAAAATATTTACAGGATAAGTGTTAAAATTATAAGTAGTGTAGGACAGAAAAGTGCCCTAAGTCCCAAGCAGTGAATTGTGCTAATTGTTAGAATTCTAACATAAGGCCTAAGCTCAATTCATGCTAAGTACCAAGGGTCCTAAATTTAAACTACAATGCATGCCAAACAACTAAGTCATTACCTTTTAAAGCCAGAAGAGAACTTGATGGTAGGAGAGTCAATAAATAACTAACTTATTTTAAGAGATACATGCTATAACATCAGCTTATAATAAGGATCTTAGTGTTTGTCTGTTCAATAAAGTGTCTGTATGTTAACTTGTGACGTAAATCAGACATGGTTGTAGGCATACATTCTTGTACTGATTGGTTACATGATTACTTTAACAATAAACATAATGTCTTTAATAAACATATAATATTAACGAATCACATACAAATTACCATGAATAGGCTAGCGTTACCCATATATGGTGTTATATTGGTAAAGGTAGGCCTATAAATGCATAAAAGGATACAAATAATGCCTTGGGCCTAGCTAAAGTAATTGTGTCTCGTGCCTGAATGTTACTTGATAATTACAGAGGCACATCAATCAAATATTTAGATTCTACTCTTATATAGTGTTAACTTTATATCAAACATTGATAGATAGTCTGGATGCGAAGCATTTCTGTAAAAGTCTTATATGTACGTTCAAAGAATTTGAAAATTGGGGATCGCATCTCCATAATTTGATGCGCGAAGCGTAGAAAAAAAAATTCTGTTGGTGTGGCTTTTTGCTTGACAACCCCCTTGGCTCTTTAGGGGATGTAAACCTATGTCGAGGGGGTTTAGTGGGGTGTAGGGGATTAGACACCTATTGGGGTGTATCCACCCTCTTTAATTTTGCCATGGGGTTGAATACACCCCCCATATCTACGCCTCTTGTTGAAAATATAAATGACAGGCATGACCGACATAAATCATTGAAATTATCTAGTTTTATTACAGATTTTTAAGAAAGGGAAAAAAATTAGGGGAAAACTATTTTGATTTTAAATATACAAAATTTTTTGCTTGATAACCCCTATTATGTTTTTTTAATGGGATGAAAAGTAGATGATAAAAAGTTGTTCTTTTTAATCAATAAACATTCAAATTTTTTATAAACTTGATTTTCAACTTTTTTTTGTTGATAATTCTTTTTTTAGATATGAATTTGTATTTATCTAGGTTTTTGTTTGATTTATCTAAAGACAAGTATCCTAAAAAATAATATAGCTGTTCTGTAAATTTTGTTAAAAAACTAGGGGCTTTTTATTCGAAGGGAGGGGCCCATAGGAGACAAAAATTGCCTAAAACCATAAGACTTAAAAATTAAAGAATGGTATAGCATAAAACCATCACCATACCCATTTTAATTATCACTAAAATGCTATTAATCGATTTAGTGGTTAATGAGATCATAACGACAAAAAAAACTTACTTTTTTAATATAACGGGGTAGTCATTATACATCAATATAGCGTTTCATGGCATTTACGAAATTTTAATAATGGTCATAATGGAAAACCTATCTTTTGCAATAATTTGTCAGCTTTGAACACATTTGAAACGTAAAAAAAACTCAGAACAATCAAAACTTGTTTAATTCAATATTCAAAATTTGAACAACAAACCTATTTTTTATTCAATCGAATAACCAAAGATTTTTGGTGTTCTATTCTTAAACAAAAATCATTTATTTTTTAAGAGCGCAGCTATTTGTTTTTGGTAAGTTACAGATTTTTTATATTTTTAACTGCAAGCAATCGTCATGAAAATAGGGAAAGGTATTTTTGAAAATAAAATAGGAATTATAGCTAGACAACTAATATTTCCAATACCCACAAACTAATTCTAAGCTTCTTACTATATGATGACCAACTATAATTACTAATATCCGAGTATAATTCGACTGTAATTCATGATGGTTCCCAAAATTTATTATTACAATATATTATTCAATAAAAATTTGGGTACTTTTTACTAAGTATTGATAAGGTTATAAACAAATTTCAATAATTTTAATCTATATAACCATCATATTAGTATAAAAATGATTTAACTGATATTTACGTCGACAAATGAGCATATTCTGTACAAAAAGTATAAAAATCAAATACCTAGCATTGGTCATTATTATTTCTACGGTCGTGCAGTGAATTTTCGGGAGTGGGGCATCTACACAATGGCATCGAATTTGCATTTTTGGGGGACAAAAGTTCACAATGCATAATAACCTAGGAACTAAAGGTATAAAACAATAGATGATAAATTTATATTTTTGACTCCAATGATTATAAACATAATCGCCCATCTGTAGATCTAAATTATTGGTTGAAACGTTTGGACACTGCTAGGTAGAAAACAATCGAATAAAATCTATAAAAAGTACCCCACAGTCTATAAGTAAACAAACGAGAGAACGTTTAATAAAAGTTTAGATACTAGAATATTTTATAGTTTTAATTTTTGTTAATTTTGTCCATTTTAACAGGATTTGATCCCGCTGTGGTTGATGGGGTAACACGCTGTTTTAAGATTTTCTCCAAAAGAGATATAAAATGAGGAAGGAAGAAAAAGAGAAAAGAGAGATAGATAGAGAGAGAGAGAGAGAGAGAGGGAGAGTGAGAGATACATAGATAGAAAGAGAGAAAGAGGAGAACAGAAAATGAAAGAGATATAGGAAGATTTAAATGTTGGTTTCGATCAGCAAATACAAAGAACATATAAACATAACTTTACATTATTGGCGTTCACAGCGATTTCCAGGGGAATTTTATAACCATTAAATAGGAAGGTAGAACTTCCCAATTTCAAATTAGAGGGGGTACTAAAGGGCAGAAAAGCAATTCAACCCGTCTTTTATTTTCTTATTAAAATTCAATCAGTTGCTTTCATTGTACTTTAAATTATTTCATTATATGACATTTTCATAAATAAATAGAAAATTTCTTTCTTGGCAAAAAAATGTCAGTTTGAATCAAAACAGGACAGGCAAAGATATAAAAAAACTCATTTGAAAAAAATGTTGAATTTATGGCACACTACCCCAAACCCGTTAAGCCATAGCGCAAGGAACCACCCTCTCTAGACGTTCAGACAAAACAGGACACACTAAAATCTTTGTAAAGCGAAAATCACTGTAAATTCTTCGTATGTTTTACCTTAAAGAGAATCCCACATAAGTTTGAAGAAATATAATTAATGAATCAATGATGCCATCTAGTAAAATACAGAAATTTTTCTTACTACAGATAGATACGTAAAGATTTAAACAAGGATGACAACATCCATAAAAGCAAAGCACTGAAACGGTAGTACAAACGGACATTAACTCTTGTATAGTGTCTAAACTGAATAATCAGAATATAAAAGTATAAGATTCGAAGCAAAATTGTAACTAATTTCTTTGAAAAACTACAGGATTATGTTTATGGACATACTTACATTTTTAGGACTTGATTATAGAGTTGCTTAGCTTAATAATATAATAATAATAATAAGAACTTTTATTCAATAACTCTTTCAACCCTGTTATGAGATAATCACATAGACATTTTAATTATTACATTATGACATGGCGATTAAATAAATCAATATATTCATATTTATCTAATAATTATACAGTTTTAATTATTACGGGTGAACATTGCTGGTTAATTTGGATAAACTAGGTGATTTCTCTTTGGCGGCCCAGGTGAGGCAGAGCCGCTGCTGGCTGGACTGTGGTTGGTGTTGGTACCACTTTAGCCTGCCGGTACCGCCAATTGGCGGATTAAATAAGTTATCCGCTGCGTGGTTCCACTGCCTTAAATCTGCTGCAAGCTCGCCTTCTCCGCTGCTTCTGCTACGCCTCCGCATCCCTGACTCTCCATAACAACCTTTACAACAATGTTAATACGTGGCCGATCAACGAATTGATCGGCTAGCGGTTAGTCGGGCAGAGGATAATCAAGGCTTTAGTGGGCGTCTCAGCTATAATTGTGATCAATGGACATACTGTGTGACTACAAGATAAGAATAAAGAAGAATGAAGTAAAGGAAAAGAACAAAAGAAAAATGAAAGAATCGGTTTTAGGTTAAAGTTAAGATTTTTAATTTAAATTTTAAGATTCAAGTGAATAATTTAACATTAGTTTCTACATTAAGGGTAAATCCAACAGTTTTTCGAGGAGCTTTCCTCTGCCAGATTAAATAAATTAGATTTTGTTAAGTTAATTTGAAAAGAATTAAGGAATTAAAATATCTAAAAAAAAAAATTGTACAAAGAAATCGAAAAAGATATGAGTTTAATTTAAGATTAATTTAAAATTTGATTAAATAAACAAGTGTCGGAAAAAAGAATTAAAAATTAAGAGAAAATTTGCTTTGATTTTTGATTTTTGATTTTGGCGGCAGAGGTCAGCCCCTAGTAAGGAACTTATTTTGACGTAACATCTAATTCCAGGGATGTAGGTACGTGGATTGGACTCTAAGGACACAATGTAATCCCGACAGGAGGCTATGGCTGCAGGGAATCTCGCACTTAGTCCAAACTGATAACAAAAAATACAATCAAAAAATTTATCATTTAAGGTTTACAGTTTAAAGTATCAAAGAAAAAATTTCAAGGAAAAATTTCATTATATGTCCCCGATTCCCTGTAAAAAGATTTATGTTCCGGACAAGACTTGAGGGCTAGGACAAAAAAGGCAAAAACTTTCAAGGATGAAGAAACTGATAAAAAACTGATGCCCTGTCAACTATGTGTCAAGGGTTGATGAAAAGCTGTCATGTTTTTAAGATTTGAGATTTGAAATTACTAAGAATACCAGTTCCCGCCTCACAAATGAAAAAAAAAAAAAAAAAAGGATAAGGATAAGAATAAACGAAAAAAATTGACTTGTTAAACTGCTTTTAGGTGGTGATTATGAATATGAGTATGATGTCATGTGTGTCTTTCTGTAAAATCAATAATATACAAGGTGTTAATATTAATAATAAACATAATTATTGGTCGAAACTAGATGGTATTTAAAATATGAAGGAATGCTTTCCTTTTAAACTCTAGGTATGTAGGAATGATTTTTAAATTTTCTGGTAAAGAATTCCATATTCTTGGAAAATAATGAAGTGGGGAGTTAAATATAAAATTCCTATTAGTTTGATCTATTGTGAAATCATACCTAAATCTAGTTTCATAACCATGTATCGAGTTACGGGTGTTCCATGTGTTGTCAAATACTTTTGGTTGGAGATTATTTTTATATTTATACATAAATAAAAGGACATCATAGTCCATTTGCTTTTTAATTGGTAAAATTTCCAACTGTTTGAATAGAATCCTTGACGGAGTCCGGCGTGGTTTTTTTAATATTATGCGACAACATTCTTTTTGAAGTTTTAATATAGGCTCAAGTAAAGTGTTTGGAACAGCCGTAAATACTATTAAGCAGTAACCTATTATTGATTTTACATAGGACGAATAAAGCAGTTTAAGATGTCTTGAATCTAATAGATTTTCATTTGTTTTAGCGAAAATACTATCCTTAGCAACCGTTTATGCATCATGTTAAAATGAATCTTAAAGGACAACTTTTCATCTACCTGGACACCCAGGTGTCTTGCTGCACGTTCACTAGGCTCCTCCCTACTCAATGATATATGATCTAGCTTGCTGATTTTTTCTGGAAGGTTTTCTCCTTCATGATTTGTGTTAATATATACTGGGAACTGAGCAATAAGATTCCTTTCCTCTTCTGTAAAGTTTTGCTTTGGTGATTGAAATAAAACTACCTTGGTTTTTTTGCTGTTAATAATTAAACGATTGCTATTATACCAATCTGTGATCTGGGGAAGAGTAGTTTCAATCTTATTAAACAGTTCCTGTACATTATTTGCAGTTATCAACACAAAAGTGTCATCTGCAAATAAGCTCAGAAGTGCATCCCTAGTGGCAGAGTCTAGATCATTTACCATGAGGAGGAAGAGTAATACGCCAAGTGTCGAGCCCTGGAGAACACCTATAACAATATAAAGAATATCAGAAAATTCTCCCCCAAAAGCCACCTGTTGAGCCCTACCCTCAAAGTAACTCTCAAACCATCTCAAGACCACTCCACGGCAGCCATAATGCTCAAGTTTTTTCAATAAAATTGTACGATCAACTAAGTCAAAACATTTTTTTATATCTATTAATATCCCGGCGCACACTTTCTTTTCAGAAAGTGCAGCCGTGATACGATTGACAAGATCAAGAACATTATGTGCCGTGGAGATATTAGGTCTGAAACCAAACTGCCGTGGGGAAAAAAAAGATCTTTCATCCAGGAAGGTATATAGTGTCCTATACATAATCTTTTCTAAGGGTTTGCTGAACGTATTGATAATTGAAACCCCCCTCCATGCCTCTAAGCTACTTACTGGCCCTGATTTGTAAACAACGACATTTTTGCTTATTTTCATTTCTGAGGGAAAAATTCCCTTTGAAAAACTAAGATTATATATATGGGTAAGCGGCTTACAGATGTTGGCGGCGCATTGGACCAAAAGTTTGCATGATATATCATTCACATCCTTTGCAGTCTTAGGTATGCAACTCGTTATCGCATTAAATACCTGGAGTTCATCCAGGGGAGGAACGAATACACTATCATTTATTGGGGGGGGTAGGTAATCATGAAAATCTTTGGAAGTGTTGGGTATTTCAGGGGTGAGATTCTCACCTAATTTTGCAAAATGCTGGTTAAAAGAATTTGCAATGTCTTTTTTGTTTTGGATTTTTTTCCCATCAATTTCCAAATATTCTATCTCATTTTGAAATCTAGATTTACCCATCACTTCCCTCAAAACTTGCCATATCTGTCGACCATTTTTACCCGCTTTTTCAAGTTCAGATTGATAGTGTAAACGTTTTTTTTCCCTGCATGCTCTCTGGTAGTTATTGCGGTAGCGGCTATAGTTATCCCAATTTTCTTCTGTTGGTCTATTTAAGGCTTTTCTATACAACTTATCTCGGAAACGATTACACAGCAGAAGATGTTGGTTCATCCACTGCGACTGCGGCATAGTGCGGCGATTATTCCGTATTTCTTCCTTTGGACAACAGCTGTTGTACAAAGAAACAAACACAGAAAAAAATTTCGCATAGGCTAAGTCAACATCCTCCGTGTTAAGAACTTCTTCCCAATCTTGTAATGATAGTTCATGGTTTAAATTATCAATGTTTGCTTCCTCAAGGAATCTTTTTTCAAAATATTGTGGTCTTTTTGCAGGTTTAGGAATGATATGAGAGAATGAACTACTAAGTACAAGATGGTCAGATAGATCTGTTACAACTACATTAGAATCTACAAAGTTGTCTAGAAAATCCCTACAGAAGATCGAATCAATAAGGGAAAATGAAAAATTTTGGATTCTAGTTGCTCTTAATGTTAGAGATAAATAGCCGCTACTTATCATAATATTGAGAAAACGAGAGGCAGGACCTAAGACGTCATAGGATGTGAACAAATTAAGATTAAAGTCGCCCATAAAGAATGTTGGAAGATTACAATCATCAATAACGTCTAGAAAGTCAGCAAGAACATTAAAAAAAGTTTCAAGATCCTCTGGGTTTTTATGTGGGGGCCTATAAACATTTACAATTAGGGCTTTAAAGTTGCCAAATGAAATCTTAACACACATAGTCTCAAATATGTGTGGTATAAAAAAATTCTTGAATAAAACTTTAGTTTGATATTTGTTATCTACATATAACCCAACCCCTCCCCCCCTCCCTTCCAGTCGTGGGGCAGAGATAAAGTTATAATTATTTAATTTTAGACTATCTCTGTTTGACTCCTCCGACAACCATATCTCCTGCAGGGATATGATCGACGGGCCCATCCCCTCTAACGAAGCCTTGTCAATTAAGTTCCTTAGCTGTTGGACTTTACTATTTAAACTCTGAATATTTATAGAAAATATTTTAAATAATTGATTACTTGAAGACTTGAATTTATTAAAAAGAGAATCTATATCAATATAGTCACACTTTATGTTAAAGTCACTAGAGTACTCTCTAAATGTATCATCGTAGAGAATACTACAGAGATCATAGTTGATATTCCCATTAAGCCCCTCAATATCATCTACCTGACCAGAACCCGTTGCTTATGGATGCGTCTGGAGGCCAAGGACACGGGGGAGCAGCTTCAGCTTTGGTTCCAACTATGCAGGCAGCATCTCTTGGCATGTGTTCCACTAAAAAAAACATAAATAATAATCGTGATATGTCTCTACGAGTCTTTTTCTCCCCCCCCCCCCCCACCCCATTAGTTAGAGAAAATTTAGAGATTAATTAGAGAGAAAAATTAGAGAAAAAATTAAAGAAAAATTAAATATGATTAATGGCTAAAGATTAGAAGAGAAAAAAAAAGAATGCTCACGTAATAATTTACTTACTTAATCTTACTTAATCAGTCTTTTTTTATTAGTTTACGGCATTGACAGATTATTTAATAATAATATATGGAAAATTAACACAATAAGAATAATTGTATAAAAACGGCCAAGCGTATAATTGTGTTAGTTGTGTTACATGTAAAATTACATGTGAAATTTGTATAATATGTATACCAGTAGCATTACAACAATATTTTCAATGCTAATATTAGGAATCCTGGAGTCTTTGGTAGACTGTTTAGGATTTGGTGGCTGTAGACCTTGTCGAAACTGTGGTCGTTGTTGATGTTGTCGTACCTGTGGGAGCAGTAGCAGCCGTTGCTGTACCTGAGGCCGGGGCTGTCCTGGACTTGGATGGTGCTGGAACCGCGGCACCGCTGTCTGGGAGGGCAGGAAATTCGGCGGTGTCAGCGTTAGTAACGCCGATAGGATCCATGGTAGGTTGATCCTCATTGTCCCTCTCTATCTGGATACTGGGCAGCTTGTTGGCTTTCAGGTCCTGGAGTAGAGATTTAATCTCTGACTCGAAACCTTTAAAAAAGACATCTTTGTTAGACTGGCCGTTTTCTCGCATGAATTTAACGATTAGGTTGTCCGTCTCAATAATGTCCTTCAGTGGCGGTAGCGGGGTAATGAGGCCTATATGTGATCTGGCCATGCTGTTGAGTACTTTTACCCATTTCTGTGGCCCGTCTGCGGGCATAAAGGCCACGCTAGTGCCTGACAGCTTAGTTTTGGACGCAAGTCCGCAACTGTGCAAGTAAGTCATTAGGCTACGGTTTGTGTCCGCCAAATCGTGCGAACACTTGATGAATTTCTTACCGTCAAATGAGACTGCTGCGCTACTACACCACTGTGTCTTGTCCCTGGCACGTTGATCGATGGATTGGAGATGTCTTCGCTTGTTTATCATGAAACTGAAAAGTAGATGTCTTGAGTAAAAGCGAAAGATGTAGTTTCTAGGTCCCTTCACCCTTTGGCTCAGTGGATGACTATATTCGATTGTATTGTCATAGTGTATGTCCTTCTCCGGATTCTGGGCCTGTAAAACAGGTTTGATAATTATATTAAACACTTCATGACTTGTCGGGGTTTTTTCCAGCCAGGGACATTGAACATTGTTTACCCGAATAGACCAAAGACGGTCACGTTGCTCTCTATGAGCTAGCTGGGACAGGACATAATCGTTTAACATTGTTTGGCACTTTTCGCGGGCCGATGCGTTATCAATGTAATTGTGAAAATCCTTCGTTAAAGACACTATTCGAATGGCAATTTGTTGTTCAGTTGACAATGTTTCACCTTCAATAATCGATCGAATATCATTCATTTCATCACGATGTTTTATGTTCAGAGCTTCTATGCTCTCTTTGAGGCCGCGCATTTCGCTCAAAAATGTTTTATTAAAACTGTCGCTGCTTACCTTTTGTAGCTTCTCAAATGCTTGCACTGACTGACTGACAGCCTGGCTTACAGCCGACTTGATGTCTTCTTGCAAAAAAGACCGCACCTGATGAAGTGCGTCCTGCGAAAGCAGAGCCTTTGGAGGCGGCATTTTATTTTATATAGCAAGCGACACTTAATAATATATAATATTAGATGTGTATTAGAGCGTGGTCAAGTAAAAACTGGACTAAAGAAATGCGCGGGTTAGTTAATCTCTGTTGATCAACCAATAGCCTAAAGATAATTGGTGCGTTGGACCAATGAGATTTCTTTCTTGTCGGTAGAAATTGTTTCGGCCAATGAGCGAGCTAGTTCGCCGGTAGCTCCTCCAATGAGGGGCCAGTACGAAAGTACGCCTTTCCGAGTGTGTGTGGCTGAGGGGTATGGTGATCAAGGGGAAGGGGGTACGTGTGTACGCCTTCCGAGTGTGTGTAGCTGAGGGGTGTGATGACTGAGGGGTGGGGGTATCTTGGGGAAGTTAAAAAAGGGTAGAGTGTCTACTCTGTGCTAGGCATAGGTGTTGCTAGCTGAAGGGTAGACTAAAGACTTATAATATTGTTCTTTGTTGTTCCAGGAATCAATATACCAAAAATCAGATCAAACAGATTATTAGATCACATAAAAATTTGTTGTTAAAAAAGTAGAAAAATCAACATGTTTAAAATAGACATACGGAGATTCTGGTAATGATTATAGAGTTGCTACGCTTTCTAAATCGTACCTAATTACTACAGGAATCATCAAAGTTTGAAATCGATAGGACAATTCTAACATGCCTAAATTAACGAATAAAAGCTATCTATCTCGGACGGACGGACGGACGGACTTACGGACGGACCGACCCTAATTATAGAAAAGCTTCGCTTTTAATTAGCTATTTTAAAAATATTATAAATGCGAGTGCTAAGAAACGCCTTATTTTTGTTACATGTTGCATCTTATAAACTTAGGAAGGAAGAAGGAAAAGACTAGTTGATAGAAAATTGGAAAAATAGAGAAAAACGAAAAAAATATGTAAGAAAAGAAATAAAAGAAAAGAGAGAGAGAAGAAAGAAAGAAAGAGAGATAAGGAAAAAGTAAGAAAGTAAACGAGAGAGTAAGAATAAGAAAGAAAAATAGAAAAGGAAAGAGAAAGAAAGAAAAAGAAAATATAAATATAAATAAGCTGAGCTACATACGTTTTAATTGATTCTTGTTGTGATTTAAAAACAATCAAACTTCCTTTTACTTTGGTTTTTAAACTTCCTGGCTAAAATTTAGAAATTTTAAAAATAGAAATTAGGTATCCTTATACTAAGGTAACAGGTTGTCTGTGTGTTTGTACCGAAGGATCTCGCTAACTGCTAAACCGATCGGGTTCTCCTAAACAGGGTATCTTCTCATAGGTCCCGGGAAGGTTTATGACTATTTTGGGGGAGGATACCACCACCCTCCCAAGAGAAATCACAATAAATCGAAATTTTTTTTCTCTCGAACAGAGACTCCTCCGTAACATTGCACGGTATCGTAGAATCTTGATAGAGACTCCTACGTAACATTGCAAGGTATCGTATTATTTAAAAGAAAAACATATAAAGTGCCACTAGAGGCCTCTAGGGGCGTAGCCGCTAGTATTCTATAATTCTATAAAAGAGAAGATACCCTATAAATATTATTGTTTAGTCTGCCTAATGCCAATAATGCCGTATAGTAGTAGAACTTACAGCATAATTATTCGTGAAAGGATAAACATGAATGGGACAGGTGAACAAAACAGTTTGTCTCCAAGTTTATTCCAATACAAATTAAATTCTTGAAGCTTTTAACTTATTGATAACAATTACAGCATGCTACTTTACCATAGTATTATTAGAGTAACTTGAAGAAGCTTTATTGCCAATCAGTGATCGTAAGTGGTATGACAATGGACAATAAACTTAAATACATCCCCAATAATGATTTAACAAATTTACCCTTGCTGTAAATCTGAATTTTGGTTGAAAATTTGAATAATGCTAGTTTGAACCAACTAATAAAAATTTGACAAAGTCGTTAAAGTTATAAGCTAACGAATCTATTTACAGTCGATCCTTTCTTATAAAGATCTTATGACTCCACTAGCTTTTTAGAAGAATTCTCCCTATCCAATTTTTTGCACTTTCATATTTCTTTTTTGGGGTTTGGTATGTAATAAAGAGCATACCTTTATCCTTAAGAATAGAAAACAAGTACATTATTGTCCAACAAATAGGTTGATAGTCCGTTTGATAGTTTTCCCTGAAGGTACCTATTGGAGCACAACCCCCATCAATTATTTTGAAATGAAATGAAAGTAAGCGGGGCCGGGAGCTTAGGTTTTAGTAGGTTTTGAAGCCCCGCAGTGTTAAGGCACCGTAGAGTTAAGCCCCCTCCCCCTAATTTTCTAATTAATATTAGAGTTTTCAGTGCTCGATACTCACTTGAAGGGAAAGCACCATTTGCGAAAGTTAATGCACATTTTACTGTATATTGTTCTAATGGATATAGAAAATAAGTATATTATACCAGAGGAAAAATTGTTGTCAATTTAGGTTGCTAACATGGACATTATTTATGGATAAGTTCGTTCATTCAATAGGAGAGGAGGCGAAGGATTAAGGGGGTGGATTGGGGGTATCGTTATCTTAGCCAGCTACGAGACTCACTTTACTAGAGTACATGATAATCCGGTGTAAGATCCAATTGATAATAAATCCATTATTGTTCTCTTTGTTCTATTTGTACGAGTTACAAAATATTTTTCTCATTTCCATTTTCAGAAACATCAGAAAGCATAATCGTGCACTTTCTCCTCTCATTTCTTTGCGCATTTTTGTTATATCAAAGCTTTTTTTATTATTATGTAAGTACGTCATTGCTGCAAATTTATCCTAGTAACTAGCTCATATATGTCATTAGAATACTGTTTTTGAAGTATATTAACTTTTAGATATTGTTTTCTAATGGACGTAGGGAACATTGGGCTGTAAATTACATCGGTACCCAAAGTTTAATAAACACGTATTCTCAGTCGTCGTGTTAAATTGAGATACTTTGTTTGGCTGGTTAACAATAGTAGTGTTTAAACTTTTCAACTGATGATTTAATCTAATTTGTCGTCTTTTGCTAAGACCCTAGGTTATTTAGTATTTTTACTGAATTTTGATAAGAATTCAAACCTCTTAATTGCATGTTTATCAAGTGTCATTCATGATCATTATTTTTACAAATATCATAAAGTTGACAAAATTATTTTAATATTTAACAACAAATTTTATTTATGATTTTTATTATATAGAAATGTATTTCTTTTCAAAAATGTCTTATTATATTTTGATTTAAATTTTTTTTGAATTTTAAAATCAATCATCTTTTTTTATATTCTGTGATATATGGTTAAAATATGTATTTTAACAAAACAGCAAATTCATATAAAATGTAGGTTTATTGCAATACTACGAGAAATATCATTTGTCAAACCCTGCGTGGAATACTACATGCCAATTGAACCTTACAAAATCTAACTTAAACCTAACTCATTTAACCCATATTAGAGTAAAACAAAAGAGGGGAAGGGGTTGAATAACTGTATTACCCCTTTCCAAGGACCCTTTGCTGACATTCAATTGGGTCTTTGAAAATCAACCAATAGCGTCGGGAATATTGACACAGCCAAGTTGCTACAAAAGAGCAGAAAGCAATTTGCTAGCAGACGAAAAAGGCCCTCAACAGGGAAATCCAGGTAATTGCCTGGTTATACATCTAATACTATAGATTTATACACCATTTTATGTTTTTGCTATTCGACTCACTAACACGTGATTTACTAAAGTGCATAAACACTACATATGTATAATGCATATGTGAGCGAAGGAGAAAGCATAACTAAAGTTAGGTGCGTGTGTATGTCCTACCAAAACAGCCAAAAATGTTATCAATTAAAAGCGAAAATATTACATAATAGCAAAATGAACCAGGAAGTAAAACGTGAATGTTCTTTATTTTAACAATATATTACGCGTATCTCAATTAATAATGTATATCTAAAGCCATATTAGTCCCCTACCTATTAAGTTTTGAAAATTTAGCATGTTTTACCTTATTCAACCTTTAATAATGTTTTGCTTATATTGAAAAGTTTTGAAAATGCTACATATTCAATAATCTACGGTTAAAATATTTATTGGCTATTTTGTAAAAGATATTATATTGTAAACCCACCATGTAAGACGTATTATGGTACTATTTTAGGCTACGTTTTGGCACCCGTTGGTAGCAAAATTTTCTTAGTTTCTAGATGGTATTAAGCAGGAAGGTAGATATTGGTCAATGGCAGTTAAAACAATACTTCTCTTAATTTTTACGTGTACCTTGTAAGTAGTTTAGGGGAGCATAATCTTCCTGCTATTTATCTTTTTTTCCCTAAAAGATTTACAAGAATTAGGACGTTGAACGATACATTTATCTTAGTTTGGCTGAGAACCAGTTCTGATCCAGTGGATAATAATCGGTTTTGAAGCCATACTGCAATGAATATTATACTTTCTGGTTTTAGATATTTAACAATATACAAGAACCTTGAAAAAAAAATGATTATTTTCATTGGTAGAATAAATATTTAAGTAGTATGTATGAATTAGTAGTATTATTAATATGTTTCAAACTAGTAGTGTTCAAACTGGTGAACCAATAATTTTAATCCAAAGAAGATGTTTTTTTTTCTTTTTCGTTTTTTTTATCAACATATCGTCTACTGTACATTCAAAAATGTGAATTTTGCATGTTTAAGACAACAAGTTTTGATAAAAGTATCCAACCGTTTTAAGCATACGTGTATTGTATTTATATAAAACCTTGGATACCAATTACCAATAAAATTTACGCTGTCCGCTCCGCTCCCTCTCTGCTGATGAACAAACAACACACAATTGTACAGAAATTATTGAGAAGCTTTACTACTCTAAACAACAAAACGTTGGAGTGGTTATTTTTTGCCGAACACAAAATTCTAATCATGTTTACAGTCTTTGAACTGTTGCTCAGGGACACGGACATTTATTCTAACCAAAAAAATTATATGTACATGAGTAGCCAGTAACATAAAAACGAAAATATTACTTGTATATTGAAATAAGAAAGAATAATTAGGCGATCTTATGACTTGTTTAATTCTAAAAAATACAAAAAATAGCTTTTTCTAAAAACTTCTTTCTGTATTAGTCTATAGATGTGTGTTTGTATGGGTTTATTTAGAGCGATGAACTTTGTAAATACTTTTAAATAATCCTTAACTTACTTTTAATTATTTTCTTCTTTCAATAACAAAATTTCTTATTAACCTTACCTGTCTGCTTTTCATTCTTTTTTGAAAGTTCAGTTGTAATTCAATGATATTTTACTTAAAATTAATTATAATCAACACGCTAATATAGTTATCATGTCATTATTAAAATAGCGTTACATTGTAGACATTGGATTATATTATTATGCATATTATTATGCTATAATATCCAATAAGATATTAAGGCAGATAGCTATAAAGAACTACAACTGAACCTTATTATACCAGGGATGGGTTTTTAAAAGATGCCGCGTTTTTTCGACAATTTTTTAGACATTGCTTGATTGAACGAAGACGATGGGATTTCAACACAGAGTATACAACATAAGAATTCAAAATTTTAAAATTATTTTTTTAGCCATTTGTATAATGTCTAATACAACTTAAATCCATTTTCGCTGCATATTTATTAATGCATCTTTTTAGATCTGTATTAGAATTATACAAATGGCCAAAATAATAATTTTAAAATTTTGAATTCTAAAGTTTTATACTCTGTTAAAAACCTTATTCCATCTTGAAGATCAATGCCCCGTACGATTTTAACAGAGTATACAACTTGAGAATTCAAAATTTTAAATTATTATTTTAGCCATTTGTATAATGTCTAACACAGCTCTAAAAAGATGCATAAATAAATATGCAGCGAAAATGGATTTAAGTTGTATTAGACATTATACAAATGGCAAAAAAAATGATTTTGAAATTTTGAATTTTTATGTTTTATACTCTGTGTTGAAATCCCATCGTCTTCGTTCAATCAATCAATGTCTAAAAAATTGTCGAAAAAACGCGGCATCTTTTAAAAACCCATCTCAGGCCCTACCTTATGACTTAACTCAATGAATTATTACCCTTTGTTAAACATTTTCAAGTGTTTATACAGTGATTGCTCAATAAGTAATACAATAATAAAATGGGTAGAAATATTAGAAGCTAAAAGAACCATTTTAAGATTTTTTAAATATTATAATAAAAGCTCGATAGTTTTAGGAACATAGTTGATAATGGTTACCATGCCTTTATACTGTCTGTGTCGACAAAATGATATGTTAAAGCATATTGACTTATTACCGATACAATAGTGTTTAACATTTAACTAATAGATAGGTAATTCACATATCGTTATTCTAATAACAGCCTTGTATATCATACTTTTGCTAATAATGTTCTTTTTACTTTTTTGGACAAACATTATCTTTGGTGATTTATGCTATTAATATTTAGCAAATTGATTTGCATGTATTTTGGAAAGGTGCTAGATGCTTAAAACTGTAAATTAATGACGTAGCTACTCTACAATCACCATTGGATGTTTGTCCATCTGTCGAGGTTGGTAATTTTTTTCAGTACATACCTATAAAAATATAAATAAAATTAAGAGGCAAACTATGTTTTTTAATAAGTCTAGCAATTTTAGAGATTAAAATAACAACTAAAACAATATAGAAAAAAAACTTTTATTATAAATTTAAAATTAAGTGTAATAATATTTTCAAATAGTTAAGATTACTGTTTATTACGAGTCTATAAATCAGCATATCACAAGACAAGATAATATGAGACAGAACAAAGATGACAACATCCATAAAAGCGAAGCACTGAAACGGTAGGACAAACGGACATTAACACTTGTATAGTATCTGAACTGAAAAATCGGAACACAAATGTATAAATGTCGAATCAAAATTGTAGGTAAATTTGTTGAAAAACTGCTTAAAAACAGGATAATGTTTATGGACATACTTACATTTTTGGACTTGATTATAGAGTTGCTTTGCTTATAATATTGTTCTTTGTTGTCCCAGGAATCAATATACCAAAAATCAGATCAAACGGATAATTAAAACACTTGAAAATTTGTTGTTAAAAAAGTAGAAAAATCAACATGTTTAAAATGGACGTACGGACATTCTAGTAATGATTATAGAGTTGCTACGCTTTCTAAATCGTACCCAACTACTACAGGAATCATCATGCAAAGTTTGAAATCGATAGGACAATTCTAACATGCCTAAATTAACAAATAAAAGCTATCTATCTCGGACGTACAGACGTACGGACGGACGGACGGACCGACCCTAATTATAGAAAAGCTTCGCTTTTAAAAAGGGTTATGGTAGCTATATATTTGCTAAAAGTGCAAATCCTTGTAAAATCTTATTAAAATTAAAAAGAGCTAGGCATAGACGTCCAAGGTTGGGACTAAAGAGTTGTTTAACCAACCTCAAACTTTTAAAACCCTTCATTTTAGCCTCATTTAAATAAAAAGCTTGGACGTTCCTGGAGCTAGGCCAATAGAAAATATTCTTTTAACAAATATTGTGAATAAAAAAGCGGAGAAGTTTAATTTGTCCTACATTAAATCAGTAATGAAACTATCCCCAAAAAAACATCAAAATTAAACTAAACATGTCCCAGTTTATATGTTTATTAGGGACAGAATTGCCTTATGGTATTCTATTCTTATGAATTTAAAAGCATATTCATAAGGTGTTTTTATAATCATGTAAAACAAATATTAAAGCTTTCAACAATTTTTAAACAACTTTAATTGGATATTGTCGGTTTTTTTAAATCGCCTCTTAATGGGCGTTTCGTCGTATTTTCACAGTAGATTTTCTCCTATTTTTAGCCCCTGCTCCTAGGGTCTCCAACCTTTCGGGACAATCATTAACATTTTCCTAACCTAACCTAAAAAAAACTGCAGAGCTAAAATTTTATCTTTTTACAATATCTGTAAAAACAGCTGATATTGTAATTGATGTAATATTCTTGAATAATATACATGAATATTAATCACAAACATTCTGACTTCAAACTTTTGGTGGTTGGATTTTGGTAGCTATTTTTTTGTTCTGTACAATTTAAATTCTTATGTCTATTTCTTGTTTTAATCATTACATTTCTATCTATCTTTTATTCTAGAACATGTAAAATTAGTTAACACAAATACTAAACGATTCAAATAAACAATATTTATGCTTTTTTCGATTTTGTACTGTATAAATACTGTAAAACCAAATATCCATCACCAAAATGTTTTGTTGTATTTTTAACTGTTTTTATGAATTTGAATTTTAAAAAGCTTTAGCTTTTGAGATACTATAGATGAGATGGTAGCTATTATTGCGCTATGAAGCCTGAGAAAAGAATAACATCTTTTTGAGAGTAAACGTATTTTCAAAAACTAAAAAAATACATATTCATTAACTGTTAATAATGTTTTTGTAATTATTTTTATTTTAGTTTGGAGTTTACTGATGTTTAACATTATCCGTATTGTAGAAACATATTATAGAAGATCTAATTGTAAATGTGTAAATAAAATATTTTATTGAGATAGGCTAAGATGTGTTTTGGCCGATGTCCTTAGATTATAAATAACATCAGACATCAATTTCATATTGGCTAGAGTGTAAATGTTTCTTTAATGTGCAATCCCTTTATTTCATTCAAGGTACAAGAGGCAAAATAAAGAATAAAACTTTGGAAAAAACGAATAAACAAAACAAGCACTAAGAAATAAAAAAGATCCTCTGATTTAAAAAAAAAAACAATTAGCATATCAAGGCGTTTTATTTTTTTGAACGTAATGGCAGAAAATAAAAGGTTTCTTTTAATGGGGATAAGAAAATTGATAATTCGGTCATGAAGAAAATTTAAAAATAATGTACAAATCTAAATTCCATTGTTCTGTCCCTGTATACCTGGATATTATTATATAAATGAGTGAGAGATGAATTTTAATGTAGATATTCATACAGAAACTGTAGGGGGTATTATACACCTTAGTTATACTTACAGGGATAATACAATGGTCGAAAAATTATTAACACCCCAAAGATGATAAACAAAATTCCCCTTTCTGTACATTAAAACTATAGGTGGAAATGTTAATACCTACCAATTAAGATCTAATGAGAGTACACAAAGTGTTTAACAAAACGTATAAACTTTGGAAACATTTATAATTTACACCCAATGTCCCCTCCCTGTGAAATTATACCTTATTATTCTTCGGAGTTTTTGTAGTTTCAATTGTATTGAATAATTCTACTATTTTTAGGTGTTTTGAACGAATACTTTCATGTTATTCTTTGCAGGGAGGGAAAGGACAATGGGCTGTTCATTGCACTAGTCTCTAAAATTAAAATAATATTTTCTTATTCGTTGGCTTAAAAATTTGGACACTTTTATTGAATTTTGATTGGTTGGTTTTATCAAGTTGAGTGAACTAACGTTTCAACCACCAATTGTAATCTACCGAATGGGTAATTTTGTGAATCATCATTAAGAACGTACACCAATTTAACAGTGATTGTCTTATCCCTTTAGATCCCTGATTATTCTTTGGCATTGGTTACAAATTAATTGTCTAAATCTAATCACCTATCTGTTTAACTTTTTGGTTACCATAGCCAATATAAACAACCTGATTAGAACACGGAAACATTAATCTATGATACAAAGTAGAATGATGTCTGTCCGTCCGTCCGTCTGAAGTTTAAGATCTCGGTAACCACTGAACCAATTTGATTCTACTCTTCAGGGTATATACCTATTGGTCCTGTGGTGGTTTTAGGCTATTTTCTTGGGGGGTGGGTCACCCCCAACCCCCCCAAAAACAAAAAAAATCCCCCCCATCTTTTTTTTATTGCAGAAGATTTCCTTGGTCCTTTTTTTTGCAGGAAATTTCCTTGGTCCTTTTACAAATTTCACCTCAATTTTTTTTGATCACCTCTTGGGGCAAAGCCCCTAGAGGCTAGGGGCGAAGCCGCTAGTAAAAACTATAAAGCATAATATTTAATATTTAAGACGTGGTAATATTGTTTTTTATCATTAGAGTTTTACATATTGTTAATTGTTTTCTCTATTAAGATTTCTAAACAAAAAGGAAAAAAAAATAAGATAATTAATAATTATCTTTATCAATTAATTAATTATTAAGTAATAATATATTAGTTATATATTTAATGTTAATATACTTTAGGTAATATGTTATTAACTTTATCAGACAAGTAGAATAATATCCCTAAAAAGCACAGCTATTTCCAAATAATAACATTTTAATAAAAAAAAATATTTTCAGTTACATGACAAAATGACATTCCAGATTATTGCTAATTATTACAGAAATGCTCATGCAAGGTTTGAGATAGATTAGACTTTTCTAACCTGCCTAGATCTACTTTCAAACTAAACGACGGACACACCCTAAAATAGAGCAGCTTCGCTGCTTTAAAAAAGGGGTGCGTCACACCTCGCGTTTTGTTTATCCTTGAATTTTGCCTATATTTCAAAACAGGGAAATACACAATAAAACAAATTTGAAAAGTACGAAAAAATCTTTTTAAAATGCTGATCTTGCGGTAAAGAAATTATTATTCATACATTTAAAATATCGATAAACTGAAAAATATATTTTTACAGAGCCTCCTTCAGGAAATAGCTACTTATGGACATAGTTTTCTTTATTTTCTTCAGATTATCTATCTCTTTGCTTGAATTAAGCAAAGCTGTGGCTTTAGCTAATAGTTAATGTCTTCCAATTTAAAAAAAAACTTCAAAACTTAAACTTATCGGCCAATTATCAAATTTAGATTTTTAAGTGACATAATCAAAATATCAAACTAATTAGATTCTACAACATTTCATAATATGTTGCAGTTGTGACAACTCTAATAAAAGCCTTGCAGTCGACATAAAATATTGTTGATGTGTCAGTTTGTAGTTATCATTCAAATTGATAAAATATACGTGATATTATGACAAGGGCAATTTTGTCGTCTATTTAGGTTGCTACTTTAGTTCTCATTTATCGGTAAATACTTTTCTCCGGTAGGAGGAGAGAACGGATGGAATAAAAGGGTTGGATATAAAAGGGGTATCGTTATTTTAGCCACCTGAAAGGACCATTTTATTAGATTAGGCAAAAATATTGTGCAACATCTAAGTAATTAAATATCGATTCGTATAATTACAAATAAACAGAAGTAAAAGAGTCGCCTTTTAATGTTTGCCCATTTAAAATAGTAATTAAACAATCAAGCACCGACCGACGTGGCTATAAATAAGCCACATACCTTCACAGTTTACTATTTTCATTTATTTTAAATATATTATATCATTTTTGGACTGGTTTAAAGCTTACTTTCATAGAACAATCTAATGAAATCTTATAAACTTAAAGTGGATTAAAATCGCAAATAATTGTGTTAAAATATTAGACAACCAACCCTTTCTTTAAAGTATAAAAGTACACATAACAAAATTCGTTCATTAAATAAAATTGGAGAAAATATTCAAAGATAATTAACTTGGTTATTGTATCAAGTGTGCATGTGGGAGGTAGGAGTGGGAACTACCTCTTTCACTATCCTTTGGGATGAAGGTAAATCCTTTTCCATTTGGAAATTTCTTAGTAGGGAACTAAGAAATAATTTTGTTGTCACTTTGCTTTTTAATAACTCTGCCCCCTCCCCCCTTCTTTCAGGTAATTTATCAGTGAGGGAAAAACCTGTCCCCCAGCTAAAATCATATGCACGCCCTTGATTGTATCCCAAACATGAGAGTATCCTTAGGGCTAAGACGTGTTGTATAGTTTCATAGTATACCCATCTCATAGTCCAACCCTCTAATAAAATAAAACATGGAAGTTTTTAGAGTTAGAAACATCCATGTTTTTATTATTGATTAGACTGTAAATTATACTGGTACCCAAAGTTTATAAAACCAGTTCTTTTATTCGTTGGGTCAGAGATTTGTGGGAACTTTTACTAAATCTGAATTAAGATTGGTTGGTGCTAACTGACAGAATTCAAATTTCTACCAGTAATTTTAATCTACAGAAGTGATAAATTTGTTTATTATCAATTGGGATTATTACATATTATGTGTATTCAATTAGTTTTAATTTTTAAAATCATGCCATTTTAAATTTTAAAGATTCTTTTAAAATTGTATCCTTTCTCTATAAATAAATTTATAATCAAGCTTCATATTAATTTTAAAATCTATAAATATAAATCTTTATACATATAATATCGTGTAAGGAAAGGGCTAATATTTAGTAATGTTGATTGATTATAAAAATTTAATATTATAATAATAAATACAATCTTCTAATCCTATTCCTATAAGTTACACCAATGACGAAGCTTTTTATATATAAAAATTTACGTCATACTGGACTGTCATTGGTAATTTAGTCTGTGTATTGGCCTATCATTGGTCAATTATATTGCATGACGTCATTTTTTTAGGCACTATAAAAAAATCACATATTCTGACTCCTTTGGTGTAAATACACATAAAAATAAGATGAATAAAATCTATGAATATAATAAGTCACAATCTTTTAGAATAAGATATAATTCTATAAAGGCTATTTTCCTTATAGCAAATAATATAGGGGTGATTTTTATAGGTTATTTTATAGAGAGTTAAGGAAAAGAAAAAACATATTTTAAATAGTTGTTTTTATGTTGTTGACTAAATAGAATATTTAACGAGTAGTACATTAAAATGTCCTTTAGAAATAAGTTTGACATTTCATATTATATCAAGAAAAGGGGTTGTTAATTTGTTTGCCCTTTAAGATCTCGTTAACCAGAAAATTATTTGAGTTAAGGTAAGCTTCACATACATACATGGTTTTGCAGTTATTCTATTTAAAATTAATATGCTTGGGATGGATTTAGAATACTTTTTATATAACATCTAACATAGAGTATCTAGATGCTAGGTGTGACTTTAAATTTAAATAATCTTTACTCTTTTGAAAAACTTTTGATATTGAGCTAGGAATATTGAATTATCTTACATTTGCGTATCCCTGAACCCTTTCAAGAAAAGAAGACTAATTAAAAGGCGGGCTTATATGTGGTATAGTTAATGTACATAAAAATATATGTATTTAAAAATGAACTTAGAAATGGGTATTTGTTGGCTTGTAAAATTAACGTTCCATCGAACCAACATATTTTTTAAAAACATCAGATAATTATTGGGTTGGTTGAGGGTTCGAGTAGTATAGAATATCATTATGAACTTAGTTCTTATTAAATGCTGCTATATCAGGCTTTATGATATTGATAATTATGTGTAAAAGGAATAAATTTATTATATCAATTAATCTATAATTTACACATTATTTTGCAAAAAATCAAACATTCTATTTTCATGTGGTTTCTTCTAGTATTATATTCCTTTTTCTTAAAAAGCAATTTTGTTTCCCTTTTTTTATCAGGATTTTAAAATCTATTGGTAACAACGTGAAAACACTTTCTTAGAGGAAAAAATTGGAGTAATGCGCTGGGAAAATAGTTTGTAAGATACGCAGTGCCAAGTTATGTAAACCATTTAATAGAGTAGCGGTGCTACGCTACAACCAGCTTTGTCTGTACATCCATTTTAAGCATTTAATATTTTATTTTACTTAAATATATTAAACAGATCAATAAACTCTTATATCATGGGTAAAGATTTATTTCATGCAAAGGTATGAAGATGTATATACCTATATATGAACTATGGTTAGAGTAATATTCAGCTTCGCCACATATGCACATATAGACATAATTGTCCTTGTTTTGACCCCAGAAAAAAAAAGTTTATCTATATTTACAGTGTCAGAGAATGACATCCTAAAAAATCCTATAAAAAATCGAAAATTTCATATGTTTAGTTCCTATTTATCTTGCAATCAACTCTATATGTATATTAAGCTATATAACTTAGAAAGAATTTTAATGTGTATAATAGATTTAAAATCTACATAAAATTTTAAGGATTTTTTTTATAAAATTCGTTTTTTATAAAATTCATTATTTAAAAGCGCAAATACAATTTAAGTTCATTAATTTTGACATCCGTGATAGGTGGATTGAAAACTACCTGAGCTCTAATTGGTTAAATGATGTACGACACTTAAGCTTCTCCAATCAAAGCACAGATTGTTTTCAATCCACCAATCACAGATGTCAAAATCAATTAACTTAAATTGTATTTGCGCTTTTAGATAAAGAATTATACAAAAAACGAATTTTATAAAAAATCCTTAAAATTTCATGCAGATTTCAAATCTATTATACACATTAAAATTCTTTCAGACTTATATAGCTTAATGTATATTTAATATAATTCATTCATGTATATCTTAATCAATAGGTTAAGGATAAAACCAACATTTAAACATTTCCGAGATAATAAGCTTCACACAAACAGCCATTTTGCTTTTGAATATTTTTTTCAAATAGAAAAAAAAAAATTAAACTAATCAAAAAAGCAAAGGTTTGATATCTATAAATTTTGCCACGAATGTTTATCCTAGTCCCATGGCGCGTAAACAAAATGAAATACAAGCTTTGTAAAGTATTTATTTGAGTCTTCACTCAAATAAGTAAAAAACTTCAATTCATATCATTAGCAATATTTTGATTATTATTATCTCCATGAGCTTTGTATCTACTCATAAACTAGAGGTATGAACGTCCATCCGGCAGTCCATTTTAATTTTCGTGGAAAATTGTCTGTAATTGGATCCTATACATGATTTTTCATGAGAACCGATTCTAATCCACCGGATGATAAATAATCAGTTTCTAAGCCATACTGGAATAGTTATTTATCGCATCATATTATAAACAGCTTTCCTTGGATATGTTTAACACAACGTAAGAACACTTTTATTAGACCTCAGATAGCCAAAGTCATAAAAGGTGTAAAATATTTCTAGGGTTTCACGATGAAAAATGTGTACTAATTAATAGACAAACCTTTTCAGAATGTTTCCAAAACCGTTTGATATCCTCTGGATTAGAATCAGTTCTCAGCCATGCTGAAAGATCATGTATAGTACCGTATTATAGACGATTTTCTGCAAATATTAAAATAAAAATCATGAAATTAATACCAATTTTGTAAACCCGGGCCTTCGGTCCCTAGGGGCTTACAAAACTGGTTTTAATCTAATAATTTATCGTTTTAATATCCGCAGAGAGATGTCATTCGTTTTTGAAGGACAATAACAACAAAAATCTATCATAATTATAAAAGTTAATATTATTGATAAAGTGAAAGATAAAAAGATAAAATTGAAAATTAAATCTCTCTTTTCTTGTATAAGGATGATAACAGCTTAAATTGATAATAAAACAACAAAGTTTACATTTCGTACACTATGTACGATAACCCTAATGAATTGAATAAGATGTTAAAGAGCTGACATGTTATCGACAAAATCGTATTTAAAGAACATTATCATTATCGAATTGATAGCATTATTTAATAATGGTCGTGGCTGATATATTAACGACATGACAATAACTTATACTTGATGCAAAAGTTCTCATTCGTTGAATTAAAATATTGTAGACAAATAACTTTAATCTACAGAAGTGGCAATTTTGTTTATTATCATTGGGGATGTATATCACTTTATTTCCACACCTTGAATGGGGGATTCTAATGCTGTACAATTATCGAAAATTACATTTGTTGATCAATTTGAACCAACAAATTGAGCGGAGTGATTTGGCGATTTTTGGGCCTTTTCAATTCAAAATTTCCCTTTTCAACTAAAGTTAACTTTAAAAACCGTGAAAATTTTAAAAAAGCTAAACTAACTAAAGATGTTTATTTAAAGTTTTGTTCATTCTATATAAAGTCTTTTTTAAAGATTCTTTTAGGGAAGCCTGAAGTAGGTTCGGGTTTCAGGCTATTTCCTTACTCCTTCTTATCCCCTTGAATACTAAGCCCCTAGAGGCAAAATCATCAACTTGTCGGATATTTTATTGACACAAGTACTTATTGATTACTAGAAAACTAACTTTATTGCAAAAACACTTTCAAATGTCCAACTCCCCTATTTTACTTTACATAACACCTCTCAAATCAACCCCCCCCCCCCCTCCTACCTCCCTCACACGAACTAACACATACAAATCCCTCTTATTACTTTTTCTTTTCATTTAAATAAATATCTAATAGCTGTAATCAGGGAGGTAGGGGATATTGGACTGTTTATTACACCAGTCCTCAAAAGTTTATAATATTCTTTTTTTATTTGTTGTGGACTCTGGTGACTTTTTTAAAATTTTGATTTGAAGGATCATTTAGTTGTGTCCAAATACTTCAGCCTCTAATCGTAATCTAAAGAAGGGATAATTTTGTGTATCATATTTGAGGATTTACAACAATTTATCGGTTATTGTCTTATCCCTTTAGATCCCTGAACTATAATGCTGTTCTTAAAAATTTACTTAAATTTTGTTAGCTGTTTCGTTTCCACATATAAGTAACTTTCGAAAAAATGATTAGTATGTCAAAACCATTAAAGTAAAAAATAAACAAATTAAATCTAATTTTAATCATAAACGTTTAAATATCTAGTAATTAAAAAACAAAGCTTAATAAATGGATGAATATACATTTTTGATGAAAGAAGGCATTTAAAAATACTAAGATAATTTTAAGTTAGTAATATTATATTTTAATCGATTAAGAAAGTATCAACCCTTAAGATGTAAAAGATTTTGGTGATCGAAAATGGGCTTTATATAAGACTTTAGTCGAAATGTAATATGGTAACCAAAAAGATTGTCCTTATGTAGTATAAATTATTGGTGGAAAAGTTTGGATACTCTTACTTTGTACAATAAGAGATATAAGTTTTCCGGAATTTTAATGTAGGGAGGAGATTTGAAATCTGCATCAAATTTTAAGGATTTTTTTATAAAATTCTTTTTTTGTATAATTCTTTATCTAAAAGCGGAAATACATATTAGGTTAATTAATTTTGACCAATAGGATAGGTGGATTTTAAACTACCTGCGCTCTAATTGGTTGAATGATGTACGACATCCAATCAGAGCGCTGATTTTTTAAATCCACCAATCACGGATGCCAAAATTAATTAACTTAATTTGTATTTCCGCTTTTAGATAAAGAATTATACAAAAAAACGAATTTTATAAAAAATCCTTAAAATTTGATGTAGATTTCAAATCTCCTCCCTACATTAAAATTTCGGAAAACTTATATCTCTTATTGTACAACCCCATAAATTTCTAATATTACAACACGTTTTAAGCTAACCAATGAAGAAATGTGTTTATTAACTTTGAGTGCAGAATAATAAATAGTCCAATGCCTCCTCCATCTCAGCAATTTTTTTTTAAAATTAAAAGAGAATTTATTGATAAATGTACAAAATATATGGTCCAAATATCGTTCCTCAATTTTTTAGATCGCTGTCATCAAAGAATAAAAAATAATCCACTAATCATCCAGTTGAAAACAGGGAACTAAAGAGATACGACATTGTTTGAAAAACAATTACTTCTTCTGTTATTTTTGGCCAACGAGAGAAATCGTGTTTATAAAACTTTGGGTACCAGTAAGATTATCAGTCCAATGTCCTCTCCTACCCTGAGTTTAAAATCAGTTCGAAAAATTTTCTTAAATTAAGATCTTCAAAACAGATGATCCAATATTGTTATTTTTTATTGTAGCATACATATTATAAACCCAAAATAATTGATTTTTCAACTAAAATATTGGAATACTAAAAGCATTATAAAAGGTGTTTAAGGAATATATATTAGTCGATGATGATTTGAAATAATATTAAAGGAATATTTTCACTCCCATAACCAATAAGTAACAAGATCGATTATGTTCAAATTTAGCGTAGGAACAGCAGATTACCAAAAACATTTTTATGAAAGAACAGTAAAATATCATACAGTAATAATTAATTCAATTGACATATGTTAAATGTATTCAAATGTGAAAAAGCAGACATGGTAAACTATAAAGTAGATTTGCTAACTCAGATAAATAGAACGTTCCCCCTTTTGTATTACGTATATTTAATTGTTACATTTAATAACTCACCCCCTTTTTTCATTCTTTAAAAGTAAACTACATAAATTTAACTAGAGAAGTAATTTAAAAGCAAATATTTTCTTATTTAAGTATTATTTTTCTTAAAATGAATAAAAACAGAAATTTCATAGCCTTACACCATTTTCAATTTTAACTATAAAAAATTGGGGGTTCATTTTTTTGGACGATTTCTTTTGGGATGTTGTGATTTCTCCCTCTAGAAATAGTTTTAAACCTTTCCAGGACATACGAAGAGCTACGTTCTAAAAGAGAACCGTATCGGTTCAGCAGTAAGCGAGATCCTTCGATACAGACAGGCAAAAGGGGCGTCGTAGCTCAGTGGTAACACACTAAGTTACGGTGATGAGAGTTCGAGTTCTAGTCCCCATGTGGCAACTCGAATTTCTCAGTTGAATTTATTCACGCAACTTCCCCTGGTTGTGTAAGAAGGATATTATTGAGTAAGTTTGGATACTTAATAGTCAAGTACATAATATCAGTACTACCCTTATCCCAAGCTCCTCTGCGGAGAGCGTCATTCATTACGGTGACTTAATTTGGGACACCTGCCATACTCGGCGAGGGTGAGGTAATAATGAGTAGCTCTCATGAGATAGCGGGTCAAGTCATAATGTGCTTGAATGTGGAGCTTGATAGCCCTAGTGGCTATACAAAAGTGTCTCAGCCTACTCCATGACTACTTAGGTCCAAACCCTAAGAGACTATGGCTAATCAATCAATACAGACAGGCAGACATATAGACATATAGACATCCTGTTACTTTTACATAAGGTTTATAGAAACAAGGTTTAAACTCTCCTTTGAAACTATTACTACACATGGGCGTTCACATAATACTATTCTACAATGATTGATTATCCCAGATGTTTATACTTTTCCGCCAATCAAAAATAGTCATATGAAACTCAAGGCGCGAAAATTCAAAAAACATTATGTCATGTATTACATATTGGTCATCTAAAAAAGCCAAAAACCGTACCAAGATTAAAACATTAAAATTATAAACGTGTCACCTCTCAATTGATGTTTGTATATTTCTATTTAGATAAAAGGTTATGACAATCAACCTTACGCTAATATGAATGTGCTAAATTCTGACTTTGGTAACTTATAGTAATGATTATGCACACAATTACCCCTTTTTTAAGATTGAACCAACAAATCGAAAATTTAATAAAAGCCTCCAAATTTATTAAGCCAACGAATAAGAAATCTTTATTATAAAACTTTGGGGACTAGTCTAATAAACGGTCTAATGTCCCCTACCTCCCTGTATTAAATGACAATCAGATAATCTACAGTTTTCATAAAATTATTTGCTTCTTTGTAAGGACGTCATTTAGCTTGCTTTAAATTTTAAGGTTTTTTATGCCTTAAAACTAATCCTAATAATTTCATAGTTAATATATTAAATTGGCGTTTTTAGATATAGAAAGAATTTAAAAAAATTTTTTATGACTGAATTTGTTCTAACAAAATTGGTAAGCCATATAAACTAAAGTAGGTGGATGGGTGTGTTTCTGGGAAACCACTGGACCGAAGGTCTGTAATTTTTAGAAAGACTTTGTATTGAATATTTTCATGTTTTGCAGTTTACTTCCGACTAAATAAGTATATTGTCTCTTTTAGTCTTATGCTATCAAAATGATTATTTTTGGATTTTCTAGAATGAGAATACTAATTTTTCAAGGTGTCTTACTTTTAAGGGATCTAAAGGTATAAGGCAAAGGTCGATAAAATTATGTACATCTCCAATGATTAAAAATAAAATTACCCACTCTGTAGATTACAATTAATGGTTAAAAATCGTAAACCCTCAACTTAATAAACCAACCAATCAAATTCATCCAACGATTTAGAAAGAGTTATCATAGAATTGAAGGCTAGTGAAACAACAGCCCAATATACCTGCTTACTTTAAATTGAGGGAAGATAAATTCATCTTCCATGAATCTATCCCTAGCTACTTTATAACCATCAATTATCTTAACATAATAAAACCTAATGTTAGTATAAAAGGGTTTATATGTAAAATTATCATATGAACTAAATGGGGGAATATTTTTTTTAGATAAGCTACTCAAAAACTAAAGTCCGTCTGCTGGTTAAAAAATAATATCTAGACACAGTCTAGACTGTAAAGGAACTTCATATTCTAGACTTTAATAAAATGAAGTTACTATATTAAAGTTTACTGTTCTTGTCTCATAAACTATGTTGTTAGCTCGTCATTGATTATACCAGGGAGTGAGGAAACATTGAGTTGTCTTTTACACTATTCTCTAAAGTTTTATACTAAAGTTTTCTTTTTTGTTGGCTTCATAACTTTGAGGACTTCTTGTGAATTTTGTTTGGTTGGTTTATTAAGTTAAGTGTCCAAAAGTTTCAAACACTCTTTGTAATCTACAGAAGAGGTAATATTGTGAATCATCATCGGGGCTGTACATCAATTTATCGGCCATTGTATTTTCCCTTTAGATCCCTGCCATTATACATTTTCATTAAATGAAAGTTCTTGAAACAATTTGTCAATGTTTGTCAATTAAGACCCCATAAATGGCTTTCAAACCCCCCAAAAAAGTTGAATAAATGTCGGCGGGAAGGCGAGAAATATTTTTTTTTGTCTTTTATAGAGGGACATGGATATATTTAAAGAGTTATTTATCGAATCGTATTTTAGACAGCTTTCTATGGATATTATAATGAACATTTATAAGATTTAAACCAGTTTTGGTAGCTCCGAGGTACCGAAGACCGGGCTAACAAAACTGGTTTTAATTTTATGATTTTCATTTTAATATTCATGGAAAGTTGTATGTAATACGATGCTAAACATGATTTTGCATTATGGCTGAGAACCTGTTCTAATCTAGCGGCTATCAATCGGGTTTCGAAGGCATACTGAAAAACCTTATATGTTTGATCAAATTTAAGTATTCTAAATATTTTTAAAAGGTTTCTTAAGAAACGGTTAATTTATTTTTTTTGCAAAAAGGCAAGTTTTAAGAAAAAAAGTATATATCAACATTTCATGTTAAAAATCTATTTAAATTGCTGAATCACTATCCCCCTTCCTTTTTTTGTATTTGGTTTTTATTCAATTAAACTAGCAGCTGATTGGGAATTAAAAGATAACAAGAAAGTTAGGATGTAAGAATGTCTGTCTGTTAGTCACTTAAGAACTTGCTAACTATTAGTTTTACTTAATAGAGAAGCTGCATATTGTTCATGGGAAGATGTTTATAAATTTTAGAAAAGAATAGACCAATCCTCCTAAATAGTATGATAATTTTACTTAAGTAGCAAAAATAATTTTGTTATGTTTTACTTTTCCTAAAACATATCCCCACCCTTGCTGAAAGAGGAGTGTTAAATATTTTTACAATCATTTATTGGTCTTTCAATGGCGATAGGTTACTTTTTATCAAATTCTTTTTTTCATACAGGAATATATATGGATCTAGCAACTGAAAAAAAAATAGTTTTTCTGTGTTAAAAATAGCACGTTATACTATAGAGATGTTAAAATGTTACCTTCTACTGCTATGTCAGACATGTGACACTATTATTTAAGAATTTCACGCCATTTCTTGATATTTCTTATTATATTTAGAGTTCAAACATACAAAAAAAGTTTTTCTTTCGGTTCAATACCCCTTACTTCTATAGATTATTATTGAACAAAGAAGGTTTATAAGTACAGCTTGATGGCAGCTTTTTATTCTAATTTTAACACCATTAAGAATTTCAATTTTTACCTTTTTTGTGTTGGTTTATAAAATGGATTTATTATATATTTGATCCTACATCAGATTATCATGTTCTCTAATAATGTTAAACTTGCAGCGGACTAAAATAACAATCCCCCTTGTTTCATTTACCCCATTCTCTCCCATTCTACTGAATGAACAAACTTTACTGACCAATAAATGACAGGGAAAATGGCAATCTAAATTTTTACACTGTCATTATATCCATGTATATTTTACATCCATTGTTTACAAATATTAGAACAGGACAGACAAAGAAATAGGAAAACATAAACAAACAAGGACAATTATGTCCAAAAGTAGCGCTGCTATAATTGTAGTAGCAGGCAATTCAATCTTATTTTTGCAGGTAATGTAAATCAATCCCTGAATAAGACATTGCTGATTACATTTTAAGCAAATTGAAAACATATAACTATACAAGGCTTGGGAGATTTTGAGTTATTTTTAGATAATACATATTTATCGCATCGTATTATAGACAGCTTTAACATTCGTTTTTATGTGAAAATTGTTTGTAATACATGATTTTTCAGTATGACTATTAACGGTTCTAACTATTGCACAAGATATTGATCGGTTTTTAAGCCACATTGACATAGCAGTTACGAACAATTAAGCAAAGGGTCAAATAATTTAAAATTTCCTAGACTAGCCTTTCAGTTAGGGTTTCCTTAACCTTAAATACATGTAAAGGACTTTGTAAGACTTAAGAAACCCCAACTCCTATTCTAGCCTAAGAAACTTTATAGGATTTGGCTCTTTGTTTTTTTTTATTTTGATTTAAAATTAAAGGTAATAAAAAGCTGCACTTCAAAACAAAGAAAGGTCAGACTTTAAAAACATTTTTTTTTTAAACAAGTATATTTATATCCACTATATTTACACAGTAAACTTAGTTTCAAATGAACACTTCACATACCTACAATAGGTGAAAAAAATTCATTATTTAATTAATACATTCCCTGTTTAATTTATTTTTATTGATTAAAAACCCTGCCTGAAATAAAGAAAGGTGAAAAAAATGGCTAAAATTAAAAATGGTCTTTTGGACTTATTTATGTATCTATGCCTCTAACCTATCCTTAAAAACTTACAGATTATAATGAACACAAGGAAAGGAGAGATATTCTAAATTAAAAAAATATTTCTTTGAAATTAAAGAAACCTGTTTAACGTAAATACTTTTTTAAAATATAAATTGCCTAACACCATCCCAGGACCTATGTGAAGCTTTCCTAAAATGGAAAACCCAAACGGTTCATTAATTGTAAAAATCTTAAGCTGTAGACAAAAAAAAACTTACTACTTTATATTATAGGATACTAATCAAATTATTTTGTCGATTGTTTTTACCTCAACCGACATTTTATCGACAAGTTGATATTAGTTATTTCTCGCATCGTATTATAAACGGCTTTCCGCGGATATAAAATGTAAAATTATAAGATTAAAACCAGTTTTTTTAGCCCCGAGATGCCGAAGGCACGGGCTAAAAATACTGGTTTTAATCTTATAATTTTACATTTTTATATTCGTAGAAAACTGGTTAGAATACGATGCTAGACATAGTTTTTTCGTATAAACGAGAACCGGTTCCTATCCACCGGATTCGAATGAATACGAGAAAAAGCTATTATTACATTTTTCATATTATCTATCCTAACCCAATGGATAAGGACTAAAAAAGGTGCAGCCTGAGTATTTTTATTTTTCCAAAGTTTATTTTTAAATCAAGACATTTTGTTTACGCAAAATTCATGATTTTTGGGTGTGTTTTTTATGAAGTTTGGCTACTATATAATTCACGCTGTTGTACTGTTTATATACGTCCTTATCTTATTTAATACATTGTTGTACAGGTTAACTTTGCCTGACTGGCATTGGCTGCACCCATAGCCTCTAGGGACTTCCCATTTTTGAAGATCTTCAGTAATGCACAAACATTAATACTACTTCCTAATTAGTTTATGTATTTGCATTTTACCCTCCTCAAAAGTTTTAAAATGGCATTAGATTATCCCCTTTAAACCTATGAAACTCTTCATTTTACCCCTTTTAAAAAGCTTGGACTTATTTAAAAAGATTCCTTTAATTTATAATTATTATCAGGCTTTAATTTTTTAAACCGCCTTATAGCGCCATTAATAACAGGATGACATTGGACTGTTAAGTATACTGGTACCCAAAGTTTTAAAAACACGATCTCTTATTTGTTCCTTATGGTTTTCAGTATTTTAACAATTCTTGATATCTTTGTATTGGCCAAAATTTTCTACCAATAATCTTAATCTACTGAAGGGGTAATTTTAGTTCTAATTATTGGGGATGTACATCAACTTATCTGACATTGCCGTATCCTTGTCCTTACCTATTAAAAAAAGTGAATGCTCATTTAAAGGCACCTTAAAGGCGAGTTCATGTCAGAGATAAATGGATAGGGCACTGCAGGATATTTTCTGTCCTTTTATTTGAGAAACATTCTTTATACGTCTATTTTCTGACTTACAAATGTGGAAAGGAATTTGGAAGACTTCCCTTCTTTTCTCCTAGTGGTCTAGATCTCCATGGTAAATCTCTGCGCACGCAACTGGATGAAAAATATTTTTTTTCTTTAAGTGACATATCCCTATATTGATATATTTTTGGTACCGCGTACTGGCAATTAAAATCTTCTTCAGGGGACCAGGGGAAAGGACTTGTTTTCATAGAATTTAATACTTAAATAAAACTTGTTATATTTAAAAGGGTTTATGCCGCCTATTGGTGAATAAAGTGGTTATGGCTAACATTTTACCGACATGGACACTTCCACTAACATAAATCATCACAGGTAAACATATATATACCAGCATGGCGTTAAATTCTACATTCTTATGTTGATATAAAAACTGCACAAAAGATAAACAAAGAACTTTCAAAGTTCATGTTTCTCTTATTTGGCCTTATTTGTCCTATTCTTCTATATTTTTTTATCATCAGAATCCAAGTGCCTAGCTCTGTGTCTTAAAAGCTAATCAATATTGGCGTGGAAGCCAAATTTTACCATTCACTTTCAAACCCATGCAAAAAAAACCTGGATGGATGGATGGATTGATGGATTTTATGTACGCTTTTCCTGTTTTGATTAGACCTTGTCCTGAGGTGGATTCTTAAAAAAATTTGCCCCACTAATCGCTTAGTGGGACAAAATTGTTTTCGTGAAAAATCCACCAAAATCACATTAAAAATGTACAAAAATTAAACAAAATCATAGAAGGGTTATTAACATAAGATTTTATTTAATTTTTGTAGATTTTTTATGTGATTTTGAAGGATTTTCACGAAAAAAAATTTGCCCCACTAAGCGATTAGTATGGCAATTTTTTTAAAGAATCCACCTCTGATCAAAAACATAATTAGTAAGATCCCTTAAAATATTCAAACCACTGCACTGAACCGATTGAGTTCTTCATTTTTAGAGAAGCTTTACATAGATCAGGGTATGCGACTATATTTACTGCCTCCTCACCACCACCCCCTTTCAATAACAGAGGAGCAGCCGTTGGTAAAGTATATAAATATAAAAGTTATTGATCATGTTAATGGTCACAAAGGCGATGTAAATTTAGGCAAATTAGTGCTTTATAATAATGTAAGTTATGATAAATATTATTTAGTCGACACATAACATTAAAACTTCCTTACAGTCAAACTGACAGACAAATTGACAAATACAATGACGACATTCAAACAAAGGTACAAAACTAACAGACAACAGACTGACAAACAAATAAACAAAGGTACAAACAAAACAGACATCAGACACACAAACAAATAAATAAAGATACAAACATAACAGACAACAGACTGACAAACAAATAAACAAATGTACAAACAAAACAGACAAACAAATTAACAAATGTACAAACATAACAGAAAACAGACAGACAAACAGATAAACAAAGGTACAAACAAAACAGACAAACAAATAAACAAAGGTACAAACATAACAGAAAACAGACAGACTAACAGATAAATAAAGGTACAACTAAAACAGACAAACAAATAAACAAAGTTTTAAACAAAACAGACAAACAAATAAACAAAGGTACAAACAAAACAGACAACAGACAGACAAACAGATAAACAAATGTACAAACAAAACAGACAACAGACGGAAAAACAAATAAACAAAGGTACAAACAAAACAGACAAGCAAATAAACAAATGTACAAACAAAACAGACAACAGACAGACAAACAGATAAACAAATGTACAAACATAACAGACAACAGACAGACAAACAAATAAACAAAGGTACAAACAAAACAGACAACAGACAGACAAACAGATAAACAAATGTACAAACATAACAGACAACAGACAGACAAACAAATAAACAAAGGTACAAACAAAACAGACAAACAAACAAATAAAGGTACAAACAAAACAGACAACAGACAGATAAACAAAGGTAAAAACATAATAGACAACAGACAGACAAACAGATAACAAAGATACAAACAAACAAATAAACAAATGTACAAACATAACAGACAACAGACAGACAAACATAACAGAAAACAGACTGACAAACAAATAACAAAGGTACCAACATAACAGACAACAGACTGACAAATAAACAAATAAACAAACAAAGGTACAAACATAAAAGACAACAGACAGACTAACAGATAAACAAAGGGACAAACAAAGTGTTAATTTATTACTTTGGTTAAATAGGATTGGTACTTAAACAGTGTTCAAACATTGTTGGGGAAAAATAAATAGCAAAATGTCATTTATTTTTTTCAATTCGTTGCTTCTCGCGTTAAAGCTTTTGCTGTTAAAAGTAAACGTTAAAAATAAATACAAATAACGTATTTTTGATGCCTTTTAGGTTGAGATAAGAGCTTTTATATGGCTGAAAATAGTTAAAGATTGGAGGGAGGATCTGAACGAGAGAGTCTTCTACCATTTTGGGTTCAAAGGGTAGGTTCGTTACGTATCTTTTGTGGTATTAAAATGATAGTTTTTCTCCAATTTTTGTCTATGTCACTGATTTGAACACCGCAAAATTCTATGTGCATCTATTTCTAAGTAACATAGCTACTATATTTAAAGAATATGAGATTTTCTTAGCTACTCTTTAAGAAAAGCGGCAGCATTTTAACACAGATTCCCATAGCATTTATTTTGAACATACTTTGTTAAACCGTACTTTTATTATGATAGGTAAAAGTATATTATTTTAAAATGTGGGTTTTGGCTACTTATAGATGTTATCATCCTTGTTTTTCTCCTTTTCTCAAATTGCAAATCACTCTTTGATGACTTGAATATTAAACAAAACAGCAAATCATAAATAGTCCAAATAGCAAATTCTATGCTAGTTAAATTGGGTCAAAAATATTAAAATATGACAAAAGAATGAACTTTTATTCAAAGAGTTTGAACCCAGTAAAAGTGTCGGACTGATTATGACGTAAAAAAAATAATTAGCCAATGAGAGGCCACTATAAATTTTACCATTGCATTGGTCAATAATGGCCTCTCATTGGCTAATTTTTTTTTACGTCATAATCAGTCCGACACTATTACTGGGTTCAAAGAGTTTGCATTTAACTTTTCAACAGCCAAAAAATCTTGTAATTATTATAATAAAATTTGCTAAAATGTATGAACGTCGTTAAAGCATAAGTTTGATGATCTGCAAAGGTGATTAGGTGAATGCATACAGAGGTTGGGCTTTAACTCTATTTCTGCGGGATTAATTTTTCCATGAATTTTGTGGGGAGGAAGGACAAAGGCACCCTCGATTGAATTTGTGTACAGAAAGTAAGGTCTTTCAACAAAAAAACAAACATGTGTAAAAGTTTGTAAAAAAAACGAAAAATCATATATCTTTTTAAAGTAAAGCTTAGAATAAAAGCAATTGTAAATGTTCGAATCAATTTGTGATATCATAACAAAAACAATTACAGAATTAAGTAACGCAAGACTACAAATGAGAAGTTAAACATAGATTTTTATAATGAAGGGAAAAGTGGCAAAGAATGGGAAGGTAGAAATAAGAGGACACTTATCATACGGCCGTTGAATATAGACACAAATATTAATATCAGACCTGTACAGTAGTTTCACTGCCAAAAATTTTGCTAAAAATGGCAACATATGTTTCTGAAAGCTTTTTAGGTATTCAAAATTCATTTTATATATTTTCATATCATAACAGACAAATTTTGCCGCAAAATATATCCAACAGGGGCAGGGCATTGTATTATTGAAATTAAATATGATATAAAAAGCTGTCAAATCGATGTTATGTCTGCCACAATTACCTTTATTTAATAAGCTATAAAAATTGGAAAGAATTTTAATGAATATAATAGATTTGAAATCTGCATAAAATTTTAAGGAATTTTTATAAAATTCGTTTTTTGTATAATTCTTTATCTATAAGCGCAAATACAAATTAAGTTAAATAATTTTGACATATGTGATTGGTGGATTGAAAACTATCTGCGCTCTGATTGGAGAAGCTTAAGTGACGTACATCATTCAACCAATTAGAGCGCAGGTAGTTTCCAATCCACCTATCCTATTGGTCAAGACACCGGCTAAAAAAACTGGTTTTAATCTTATGATTGTACATTTTTATATTCGTAGAAAGCTGAATATAATACGATGCTAGACATAGTTTTTTCGTATGGATGAGAACCGGTTCCTATCCACCGGATTCAAATGAATACGAGAAAATTCTTTCCAATTTTTAAAGCTTATTATTTAATATTGTTATCATATTATGCATATAATCGACAAGTTGAAAAATTGTTTATTGACATTTTTGTCTTCCAGTTTTCTCAGAAACATGATAATAATCATAGGCTAGGCGTTGGGGGACTACATTACCTTGGAAACAGGTGCTGTACTTATCATGAAAATCCATTGATGTCCAAATCAATGGGCTATATGTTAAGCTTCTATTTGTTTTCTTGGACTTATTTTTCTTAATATTTTTCCCTATGACATATTTTGATATTTTGCTAGGGTAGAAATAGCAAAAAGCGAAACAAGGATGATTTTTTACATAACACAAATAAAGCTAAGCTTATATTATAAAGTTTTATAAATAACGAGCAAATAAGCTAATATAAAAAAAGGACTATAAGCTATTTATTACACTAATCACCAAAGTTTTATAATAACGTTTTCTTAATCGTTGGTTTAACCACTTTGGGGACTTAAGTGAATTGTGATTTATTGGTTCATTAAGTTTAAAGTTTATTTTGTGTATCATCATTGACATCAATTTATTTGTCTTTTCCCCGTAGATCCCTGTAATATACATTGATATTAAAGGGCATATTGTTAATTTAAGGTTATAGAGAAGCTACGCTAAAAACACATTTTATTTCCCTTCCAAATTTATATTTTTTTCTGTCTTGAACATTAAGATCTTCTAGTTGTTTTACCACACTGATGTTTCTCATAGGAAGTGAGAACTAATTTTTTTAATGCTTAAATAAGAACATTTACATTTACAAAAAGCGCAACAAAAACAAGCAATAAATTAATCTATTTCTTTAATCTCTTTACCTTCTTATTACTATTATAGTAAAATTAAAAATTATTGGTTGACACATTATTGGTTTGTTGGACCAAAATGTGTTAACCCAACGAACGAGAGAACGTGTTTATGACACGTTGGGTACCTGCATTATTTACAGCTAAATATTTCCTCGTTTCCTACTTTATATATTCTATATTCTAGATTTTTGCACAGGAAAAAATAACGTTCTCAGTTTATTGAGACAGAAAAACAATTTTTAACACCTGGCTGTAGCTCAATGGTTGGGATAAAATACCAACACATATTTTGCCATTGGGGAGTTGATTCAAACATTGTATAGTGTGGCAAGATTACTTTGTTTTTAACTATTCCGCCAATAAGTAATAACTTAATTTTAATGCTTTTTATATAAGATATCGAATTAGCATTAGATTTTACAGTTTGGTACTTAGCATTTTTAATTAATAAGTTTTTTACACGCAAAAAAAATTGGAGGTTACTTTGCTTTTGTTTGATCATTTTTCTTATATACCCAACCTCAATAACCATTATAATTCCACACTAAAACAACTAAATGCTCATTTTAGAAACAAGTTTATTTGGAAAAATAATATAAAATAAATAATAATATTAAAGGTAAAGATTTAAGTAAAATGTTTATTAAAATGGATGGTATAAAAAACAGGTACAAGTATATCCACGAGTAGCACAGTAATTCTAAATTCTAAATATTTAATATTTAAAGAATGGTAAAGTGTTGATTTGCAGAGATATTTATAACACGTTTGACAATTATTGTCTTAATAAACATATTCCTAACGTAGTGACAAATGGACAGAACATAATTATAGACTAGCTGCTTTATATGAGGATATACAAACTTTCCCGATTTTGTATAATTTTTGAGGAACACGACTCCAGTGACGACATATTTTTCTTTCCCGAAAAAGGGAAGGGGGGAAGAAAATCTCTTCAAAAGAGATGGGGAAACCCCCTTTTCTCCCATCTCTTTTTTCTTCCCCCCTTCCCTTTTTTTTCTTTCCCCCTTCCCTTTTTCGGGAAAGAAAAATATGACGTAACTGGAGTCGTGTTCCTCAAAAATTATACAAAATCGGGAAAGTTTGTATATCCTCGCTTTATATGGCTTTTTTATTCAGAGTGAGTTTTAAAACGTTAACTTTACCATTTATTTCCTTTAAACAATTTTTGAAATAAGAATTTAACCTATATTTTAACAAAGGTGTAGTATTTTTGTTATAAATATGCATATTTTAGCTAATATAACTACATACATAATATGCACAGTAGGGCAAGGAAGGTTAAAAAATTAAAGCGATTTTTGTTTGTTTGTCTATAATTTGAAAAGAATCTGACATTGGATTGGATTGTAAAAACATGCAACCAAAAAAATTAGTTTAGTTAAAATAAGATTTAATTTTGTTGGTTTATTTTCCATTGTTCTGTCCCTCAAAAACCCGGATGGAGAAAAAAAATGACTTTTGACCAATTCCGCCCCACTGTACTTTGTAAACCAAAATTTGAAAGATATTGTTCAGCTTTTAAAATGCATTGACCAAAAACAAATTATTTTACATTTTTTTCTGTTAAAATTTAAACAGTTTTTAATAAAAAGTTTTTTTCGGAATAGTAGCATTTTTAAACAGTTTTAGATGGCATTGATGATGAAATTGTCCTTTGAAATTAAAACAAATAAGCTAACCAACATTTTAATTGTATTGTATTACCATATAATCTATCTTTAATTTTCATTTTTTATAGTTTTTTTACTGCTTTTTAAAAGCGAAGCTTTTCTATAATTAGGGTCGGTCCGTCCGTACGTCCGTCCGTCTGAGATAGATAGCTTTTATTCGTTAATTTAGGCAGGTTAGAATTGTCCTATCGATTTCAAATTTTGCATGATGATTCCTGTAGTAG
The DNA here is from genome assembly GCF_053477335.1 of Acartia tonsa. NCBI lineage: Eukaryota > Metazoa > Arthropoda > Copepoda > Calanoida > Acartiidae > Acartia > Acartia tonsa. The sequence goes on from NC_137268.1 coordinate 46,059,466, forward strand.
TTAGGTACGATTTAGAAAGCGTAGCAACTCTATAATCTTTACCAGAATGTCCGTACGTCCATTTTAAACATGTTGATTTTTCTACTTTTTTATGTGATCTAGTTATCCGTTTGATCTGATTTTTTGTATATTGATTGATGGGACAACAAAGAACAATAGTATAAGCGAAGCAACTCTATAATCAAGTCATAAAAATGTAAGTATGTCCAGAAACACTATCCCGTATCAAGCAGTTTTTGAACAAATTTACTTACAATTTTGCTTCGACTGTTTTGATTCTTTTATATTCTGATTATTCAGTTCAGACACTATACAAGTGTTAATGTCCGTTTGTCCTACCGTTTCAGTGCTTCGCTTTTATGGATGTTGTCATCCTTGTTTAAATGCAAATAATATGAAAATGACCTAATTTTTTAATAAAAATTGTACCATTCGGACCAGAAGTGTCTTACAATAAAGGAAAAATATTCAAGAAAAGTGATATAAGGAAAAAATCCACCAATTTTAAGACATGAAATTTTGCAAATATCGTACAAAAGGGAAAAATGTTGAGCATTTTTATAATAATATGGGTGGTATACGCTGGGGTACAATTTATGATAGATTTAATACAAGAATTATATCATACTTTGTTGCTCTTAATATGTCGACAGCACTAGTATATATGTCTGTCGTATGACTTCGAAACCGATAAACATCAACTGGATTAGAACCGATTCTCAGACATACTGAAAAGTTATGTATATCATCGTTTTACAAACAATTTTCCAAGAAAATTAAAATAAAACTCATAAATTAATTCCATTTTTGCTAACAAAAAACTGAGCTGGATCTTTAAATCATTTTAGTGGTGAGCCAGATTGGGGTGAGCCGAATTTCAGCCAATCACAGCGCGGCATTTCATAAAATGCTGTGCTGTCATTAGTGGAAAGTTGGCTCACCCCGATCTGGCTCACCACTAAAATGATTTAAAGATCAAGCTCTGGTTTTAATTTTTTGATTTTTCATTTTGATATCCGCGGAAAGCTGTCCACAATACAATGCGATAAATAACTATTCTTGTAATTCTACTTATTATCTTTATTTAAAGCAGCTATAATAAACTTTATAATGCTATTACAATCCTATTAGCCCTAACTAAATAATGATATTCAAAATATTTTTGTTAGGATTAGGCTTTAGTTCAGCGCGCGTCCATCTGCCTGCAAATAAACAAGGATGATAGCAAACAAAACATTCGCAAAACATGTGACATAAAAGGCTTTTTAGGTACGTTAAAAATATTTGTAAATATATGCTTCTTAACATTATTTTTTGGCTTTAGTCAATGGTTTGAGTAAGGGGCTGTAGGGAGCTAAATACATTCCCCCTACAATATGAAATTGGAAAGGACAACCATGCTTATATTATATCATATCTTCTAGCAAATTCCTGTGCATAATATTGTCTATAACTTTTCCGCGAAAAAAAAATACATATAATAAAAATGTTATAATTATGTACATTTTAATGCACAATAACGTTTGATTAGTTGTTGTTCTTATTACCGTACATTTAAAAAGTCATAGAGTAGCTGCTCTATTAAAAAGTGCGTTTGATGTCACATAGCTTGAAATCAAGACGGTTGGAAAAAGAGACACTGAAAAAAATTCTACCAAAAATATATATTTTTCCTTACTTTTTTTAATGTACTTCATCATTATTTTTCTCATATTTTATTTAATTAAAGCTTAGTTTTCGAAAACCATTAGAATATGGAAGCCAAGACAACTATTCTTAAGAATTAGAAACCAAAATACGATTTTTCATTAGTTAGCTTAAAAACTTTTATTAAATTGTGATTCGTTGTCATTATACATTCAGTGTCCAAACTTTTTTACCAATTATTTGAATATAAATCAATTTCTCGTTCATTGTCTCATCACATAAGATCCCTAAAAATATCCCATAATTGAATAGAATCTCGTATTTTTTTCATAAAGAGTAAATGAATTTGACTCAATTATTATTCTGAGTAAATATCCCCTCCCAGAGGCCTAGGGTAATGCATATAATGTCTTAGCTTACAATGAAATATGAAAATCATGGCTAAGGCCTTTTCAACCATTTTTGCCCAATTTCCCATTAATTTTGGCACATGCCTTGTTAATTCTCCCCCTCACTTTCCCTTCTGACTGCCATTGTATTTGTAGGGATAGTGTACTTGAAGATTATTAGAGATTCTTTTAAATATTGTTATTGTTCTTTTTACTGAAAAATAGGGTTTTATTTGACCCATTTAAACCTGACAGAAATTGTTAGTTTTTCTTTAATGTCCAACGAGGTAGAATTAAGCGTTGGGTTTTCAAGAATAATTCCTGTACACTTCAAACGATTTAAAATGTAAAATTTTAATATTTTGCAATATCTAAAGTTCATATCAATTATTATTCGGATATTAAATTTTGCTTCGTCATTTCAAAATTATAAATTAATGACTTAAGCTGTTTTTTTGCTAATTATTCAGCTAAAAGCAATGTTTTAAAGTAGTTTTAACCTCTTAAGGATATAAAATGAAAATAGCAATGACAAAGTTAATTTAACATAAGTGTTATTCAAAAACTAAAATAGTTAGTTATCGCAACATATTATAGAAAGCTTTCCGCAGATATTTAAAATGAAATATAATAACATTAAAAATAGTTTTGTTAGCCTTAAGAGGATGAAGGCCCATGCTAACAAAACTGGAATCAATCTTAGGATTTTTATTTTCATTTTAATTTTTTCACTTAATTTTTGACAATTCTTTCAATTTGGCTAAAAATTAACAATTTTGACATTTGATGAAATCTTTTTTTTGCAAAATAATTTGACATTGGAGTTTAGAGTTAAAAGAATAATTCAAAGTCATTGAATTAAAGTGTTCATACAAAAAGTAGATCGTCAAATTTAGTACTTATTAATCATTTAATCGAACAAATTTTATCAAAACATAATGCACAATAAATTAAGGAAGAGCTTATTGTAAAAGCTAAAAATAGAAAAAATGTTTTTTAGTTTTAACTTTTAATGCTTTTTAAAAACATTAAAATTAAAAATTTCCTACTTGTCATTCTAATTATGAAGAAAATACTTTGAAAAAAAACAAACATAGTTTTAAATATCATTAAGCTTATAAGGTTATGACAATTTTTGAAGGCCATCAAACTCTTTTTTTTAAACAAACATACCTGAAATAACAAATATAATTAGTTTATTAAAAAACAAATAAAATTACTGCTAAACTACAAATAATAAACTTATGTCTACAAATTGGAAAAATCACAGTGGCCAAGTAATTTCATAAAGGCAGGTAGGGTGGGGATAATTTACGGTAAATAAATCTTATCCCTTGAAAAAACTAGTATCCCTTTAGTAGTTATAATAGTTGATGTTGTTATAAAACATAGAATAATTTTGGTACATCCTTATGACTGTTGTATAGTTGTACATTTTCATATAACATTTTGGGACATCCTAAAACCTAAAAGTTAAAAGTGCCACGAATATGTAGGTAATACATTTTGTGCCAGTCTAATTGATAAATTATACATTTCGAGACAATCTAATGACTAAATAGTTGAACATGCCACAAATATTTCTGTGCACGTGCGAGAATAAGATAGATATATGTTTATAAAATACAGACAATTATTTAAATATTTTAAACAGCGCAATTAATCTAAATGTAAAGAGATGAGGGATAATGGGCTGTTTGTTACACTAGTCCCCCAAAGTTTTACAAAAAAAATTTAATTCGTTGGCCTACTGAAATTTTGATTACTTGGTTTATGAAGTTGAGTGTTCAAACGTTTTTAATCTACAGAAGGGGTAATTTTGGACATCATCATGATGATGTACATCAATTTATTGGCCATTGTCTTATTCCTTTGGACCATTCTCTAATATCAGTCTTTCAGGCCTTCGTTCTCGAAAATGAGTCAAGAAAATGGTTACACTTTTCTATAACTCAATTATCTTTTTTTTGTAATATCTTTTTTATTATTGGCTATTTGTTTACTGTTCTTATTTATATGTATTTTCATTCCATGATAATTTTTTAAATGTATTTATATTTATGCTATAATGCTACAAATATTGATAATTGCAGTTTTGAAAGGACGCATGGGATAGGATAGGTATGGAAAATATGTTTCTAATGGTTTTATTTCTTTACGCTAATTTATCTAGTTATTATGAAAGGAGTTTATATGATGTCGTAGATTTTTGTCTGTGGGATCTAATAATAAAGTCAAACAATAAAAAAATGTACAATCTAATATACTTTATCTATGTGAGTTTTTTTTTCTTCTAAATCCACTATATTTGAATAGTGCTTAACAACAAATACAGTTCCAAACACTTCGGCTGTGCAATCAATGTAATATAGATGTATGATTTAGACAAATACCTGTCCCAAAAGACAGAGACCCTTTTCATCTGTTAGCCAATTACTTTTTGTATTTTTGTAAGGACTTTGTTGTGTTTATATTTATATTAGCTTATTTAAAAGACCCAATACGAAATCTAGACAGGGTCCATGCCCTGAGAGAGAGTTACATAAAGCTCATGCCTCCTCTATTCTTTTCCTTTCATGGCTGTACGGTCTTAAAAAGAAATTTAAGTGAAAGTTTGCAATTGCAAACTATCATATTTATATGTAATGTACGAACATAGATATAAATATTTAATAGAACCAAAGGATAAATGGGAGGGAATTAAATGGGCACAATTAGACACATTTAATGAAATCAGCTGTATGTATCATTTGGATAAAAATCAATGTTTTTTAATAATTTTATTGCAGGTGATGTTGTTTTAATTCAATTGTAATCACCAAAATTTTCGACTTTAAATCATGAATTAAAGATACATTAACTTCAATTGTCTTATCATTATTTTCCCCAAAAAAGAACCTAAAAGCACGCCGCTTTTGTTCAATAATTTGTACCCATGCATACTCTTTACTTATAAATAAACCCCTTTTATCATATGTTAAACAAGTATAAACTTGAAAAAGTAGCGCAGCGTTATGTATAAAACTTTTCCTATGATTATATAGATATAATATATTTATCTTCACCCTACCTAACATTTCTTTATCAAAAAGAACTGTAATTTTAAATAGCAAAAAATGTAAAGGAAAAAGTTATTTTAGATTTTTGATCAAAGTCGTAAGAAATGACTTAAAACAATTCCAAGGCTTAAATCTAAAAATAGAATAGCCTAAATCCTGGTACCTAGCAAAGGTCCTCTCAAAGAAGTATTCAATCAGTTTAGTAGTTATTAAAATCTTAAGATTCATACAAAATAATCTTAATACTTTATATAATAGGATATTTTAAATATTTTGAACTACCTGAATAAAAATCTTTAGAGAAGCTACGATTTTCTAAAACACAAATACATACTCTTTTTGTTTATCTTTGAAAAGAGTTTTATGGTTGGGGATATAAGTAGAAAAATTATAAAGTGGAAATGGGAGTATTGCACACAAAAGAATGTAAGTTTTTCCAAACAAAAACTAAATTTCTCTTTAATTATCATTTTTGATAAAATCAATTATATAACTCACTAAAATCTTGAATTATTCAGAGATCTAAAGGGATAAGACAACGGCTGACAAAGTGATTTATATCCCCGATGATGATACACAAATTACCTCTTCTGTAGATTACAAATAGGACTTGAAACGTTTGAAGACTCAACTCAGTGAATCAACCAATTCAAATTAATAGTCAACAAATAAGAAAACGTTATTATAAACTTTGGGGTCTAGTATAATAAACTAATAACTAGTGAGTTATTATACCCACTATTAATATAATCTAACTTAAAAAATTGATTCAACTCCCCAACCCATATAACCCAAACCTTTTTAAAGTTGATTTTTCCTTGCTAGGAAAAAGAGTTTTAAACAATAGCCTGAGTATTACAGGGGTTATCTTCAAATAATTTCTTTTCAAAGTCACGTATACAGAATACAGGGAAGGAGTAGGCATTGGGCTGTTTATTACACTAGTCCCCATAATTTTATTATAACGTTTTCTTATTTATTGACTCTACAACTAATGTACTTTTGTTGAATTTTGATTGGTTGGTTTATTAAGTTGAGTGTTCAAACGCTACAACCACTTGTAATTGCAATATATAGAAGGGACAACTTTAGTGTGTTCTTATTTGATGTACATCAATTTATCGGTCATTGTTTAATTTCTTTGTGTTTGGAGAATTAAGGGATGAAAATTTTTATTTGGCATTACCCACCCCCACTTTCCCTGTGTATATTTTACATGGAAGGTTTTAAAACATATTTAATTTTAAACAAGAACAATTATTTCAATTGTATAATTTTAATAAAAGAAACAACTTAAAATCATCCCAAAACTAAAATCTACAAAAATTTAAAAGCCTGAAATCATCTATGTTACAAATGAAAAGCTAACCTAAGATAACTCCTTTTAAATCTTTTAAGAACTATACTTTATTTTGAAATTAATGTCAAATCTATTCTATTCTTCTGTTTGTAAATTAATGCTGGGTTTTAAGTCTTTTATATTACAGGATTACTTTCAATTAAGAGGCCCCTTTGGCCTGTCATTGTTCGGTTTTGTTTAAGATTGGAGATCATAGAAACCATTTGTGAAAGAAAAGGAAGGAAATATTCAAATAGATTTATTTAAATGTAACCAAAATTAAACTAAATACATTCTAGAAAGTAAAAAAAATATTTTTCATGGAACCTTTTTTTTATTTAAATGGTTTTAAACTATTTACCTGCCTAGATTAAAACTAACTAATAATGAACACTGTATGCTTTTAATTGATTTTAAAATCTGCTATGTTTAGATTATAATATTAGCTGTAATTTTAGAGAACTTTAGGCCATCTACAGACTAAACTTAATGTCATTTAAAAGCCTTTTTTCATCGTCCATGTTACATCTAAAAATCTACCATTAATTTACAATACCTATTGTTTTATTTTACTATATATAAAACTATTTAAATTTGGGTTAAAATGAAATCTATCTAAATTAACAACTAAATAATTAAAGAAATATTACTTAGAATTACTATGCAAAAGTGCTTGTAAAAAAACAGTTTGTGAAACTACAAATAACGTTTGTGATAAAAACCTTTGATTAAAAACTTCTTTCGTATGTCTGCTTGATTCGTAGCTAAAATATAAAAAAATCTTTGAAACTTTAAATTGAAAATTAAATTCAAATATCTTATTCATATAAATTATATTATGAATCACTTCAAATCTTTGACAGGCAGACAAACAAAATCAAAGAGTAGGTTTGCTTCTTTATAAAGAAACAACATGAAACCCTTTTTTATATGTAATATTTGAAAAAGCCTTTAAGAATAATGAGCATTTTCTCCTTTAGTTAATACCAAGCAATAAAGATTAGGTTGGGTCAGTTTGGTTTTCATTCTAGTAGCGAAGATACTCTTTAACCTAATTTGATATTCCGCATATATTTATTAAACCTTGATATAAAAATCTATTCTGTATAGTTTATAAGAATTTAGGAAAATGAACCTTAAATTTAGAAATTAGACGTTTTTTCAATTGATTTTTTCTGTATCCTTTAGATCAATACCATACTTTAATTGTTTTCAACATATAAAATGCAGTCAAATTAAATATTGGAAGCTTTTCATAGAGGCTATAAAACATGACGTCATAGTCTCCTACCATTGGTCAATCTAAATGTATACTAGCCTGCCATTGGTAATGTAGTCTGTGTTTGGTCTATAATTGGTCATTTGTATTGTATGAACTACAAAGAGCTTCAAAAGATGATACTGGCTAAAAATTGAGCCAGTCTATTTGTCCATGTTGGTCATAATAAATAAATACTTGGGGTATTTTATATTAAAAATTGAGCCAGTCTATTTCTCCATGTTGGTCATAATAAATAAATACTTGGGGTATTTTATATTAAAAATAGCCAAGCTATTTCCAGACGTTTATACAATACAGATAATATTACACAAAACTCATAAAAATAATATTTTAAGTGGTTAAAAATAGCAAAACAAAATATTTCAAGAAGACATTCATGTCCAATAATAACAAAAACTCAACAATGTAAAAAATTATTCATTTATTATAACTAAAAATGTATTGCAATCTTTTTCTTAAAATCAAATCCGCCAAAAAACGGAATTTATAGACAATCTGATCATAGACAGAAATGGAACAAAAAACTATTTTACCAGTAACTTTTTCTCCCATTTAAATGTAGTTTAAACATCTCCCTTTTAAATTCTGATAATCTAAATCATACAAAACATACTATTATAAGATATAAGGTAAAAAATAAACTTTCTGTGTCAGCAATAATCCTTTTTGTTACTTTGCGGGACCATCTAAATTTGTAGGATAATGTTGATTAATAGGAAACTTTACTAGCTTGGGCGAGTGGCTAGAGATATGTTTGCCTGCCCTGTTCGGGCACAACGAAACCGCAAAAAATACATAACAGCAAATAGAGACGTTTACGTTTTTACTAGGATTTGACGAACATACAAAATTATTTTGCTATTCGGTTTCTCTCCGTCAAAATAAACTGAACTAAGATAAATGTCTATTTTCTGCATCTTAAAAAGGACGTCATACAATACAAATGACCAATGATAGTCCAGTATGCATTGCAATTGACCAACGGTAAATTTTATACTGGTCTATCATTGGTCATTTGTATTGTATGACGTATTTTTTTATTGGACATGATACACTGTTTCAATAACATAAAACTTTCTATTGCTAATAAATTTATTGAATAATATTGTACGTATACCAAGATATTCGATATATTTAACATACCAACCTTTAATGTATGTTTTGGTTTATAAAAGGTTTCAGCTTGGTCAAAACCTTACTACTTTGTGTGTGTTTAAAAGATAATCTTTTATGTATTTAGGGTCGGTCGGTCTGTCTACCCGTCAGTCCGTAGTACATGAAATCGAATCTATCAAATACATTGCTTCTTTTTTGACAAAAACTTTACCATTCATAAAAAACAATAACTAAAAAAATTTACTTATCCTTTTTATTCTGATAGAAAAATTATTAACAGTTTGACCCCTTCAATTTTCTTTGTTTAGATTAATATTTTGTTTGTTTGATAATAATTTTAAATTGAAACCTGTAAAACCTTTATGTATTATGGTATACCATTTTAATAGTCAATTTCAACTAAACACCAAAAATAAAGGTGGTTGTGGCTGATTTATTTTACTGACATTTTTTAGACTTAATACAGTTAGGGAGTTGAATCCATTTTTATAGAAGCAGAAATATAATCTATGATTATGGTTTGGACCCTCTAAAACTGTAATCTATCCTTCCACTTTCCCCTCTCTTGGTGAAGATATCTTCAACGCCGATACGATTTTTGAAATATAAGATTCCACTAAGTGGAATCTTACATTTCAAAAATCGTATCGGCGTTGAAGATATCTTCACCAAGAGAGAGGAAAGTAGAATCTTACATTTCAAAAATCGTATCGGCGTTGAAGATATCTTCACCAAGAGAGGGGAAAGTGGAAAGTAGATTACAGTTTTAGAGGGTCCAAACCATAATCATAGATTATATTTCTGCTTCTATAAAAATGGATTCAACTCCCTAACTGTAATAATATTCACTTTAAAGCAAGACAAAAGTTACAAATAAAAAAATGTCAAAACAGCGATTATATTGATGGGATTTTAACTCGTTCATCCCATATTGTCACATAAATCTTTATAAAATGTTATAAACTCAATAATTGCTTAATTACGATTGCTGAAGCACACTCCTAAACTACAGGAAAGCTTCGCATTAAAAAGACCCTAACATTAAATGTTATCCTTAAAAAAGATAGCCAACAAAATGAAGATTTTACGGGGGAGAGGAAAAAATGTGTAAAAAATGCGTTGAATTGAACCATCGAATTTGGGTGTTCAAGGCTGAAAAAATGTGGCGCTTGATATTGAAATTGACCTCTCTTCTTACAGGAATACAAGGATGATTCCATGGGTCAAAAATTTAAGGTTATATTAAAAAATCCATTAAAAGGTTGTTTTTTGATGGTTTCGTACAACTATCTAGCATCTTTATATGCCTTATTATATAGTAGCTTCAAACCATGCCTCTAATCCTAATTCTATTTAAGGGTTTGTGTTTTATATCATAACAGTTTTAAAGCTTCCCATAAAAGCACAACAAAATTGACCTTCGGAAAAAATTTTAATGACTTAGTGATATTTTTTTAACTTTAAATATTAACACCTTTTTCTTGAATATTTTTGTATTTCTTTCATTCTTTCTCTTTCTCTCTCTCTCTCTCTCTCTCTCTCTCTCTCTCTCTCTCTCTCTCTCTCTCTCTCTCTCTCTCTCTCTCTCTCTCTCTATCTATCTATCTATCTCAACTCTCTCCTCTCTCTATTAATCTCTCTCTCTCTCTGTTTCTATCTATCTCTCTCTCAATAAAAATTGACCCTTTAACTCCCCTCGTCTCTCTAAACCCCTTTTTAAAATTGGTATTTTTTCATTACCACCAAAAAGGAAACAAACATAGCTTGCATAAAATTTTTCCACAATTTAAAAGTACCTAAAGTTATTGTTATTAACAAAGAAAAAACTATGCAAAATTTGATAAAATCTGCTAATTTTGAATGGTGGAAGTTTTAAATGGACGCTTTAACAGATTTATTTTAGAACTTGGATTGGCTTTGGATCAATTTAATTTGACCCAAGCTTTAGCCTTCAATGGACAATCTTACATGATAAATTAAATTGTTTCATTTTGTTTTACATAAAAAAAGCATATGTTTTATTTGATTACACAAAACATTGCATAATTCAAATCAGTTTCTTCTTCTCCTACGAGTATATCTTTATATTTAATTCAAAAAAATATTTAAATCAAGGACTGCCTTTTTAAGTGTCTATATTTTCGACCTTTAAAGCCATTTTTAAAGAAGAAAAATTTTGACTTTCCCATGATTTTAAAAAAATTCTTAGACTTATTCATTTACCATATTTTCCTTAAAGAACAGATCACACTTATAATAAACTTTTATGAAGCTTCCTCAAAAGAAATGTTGAGTAAAATTATTGACTAAACAGACAGTCACACATACATTCCACTTCTTTTGCAGGCAAGGTTGATAATTAAATTTTACAAAGGAAAAAAAGAGAGGAATTAAAAGAGATAAAGAATAATCAAAATGTGTATCTCGTGAGTGCCTTTGTCTGATATTTAAATGCTTTTTAGGATAGCATAATATAGGTCTAACTCTATCATCTATGATATTTTTAAGACAGTAATCAGAAAGCTTATAAATGTTTCAATATTAACTATTCCCTTCATCCCTGTCAAAATTGGATAAAAATACTTCAAAGGCAAAAATCCCCCTACCCCTCTTGATTCAGTGAATAGCAGTTTTCCATTGTTGACTGAATTAAAAAAGAGTTTAATGTGCTTTACCAAGGATTTAGGGTAGGCTATTCTGAAAAAAAAGTTATTAGAACATGGAAGACGAGGATTTTTACGTTGATTTAGAGTTAGAAAAAAACAAGAAATACACATCTATGATTTTACTTAATTTTGTCTGTTCTTCTATTCTCTTAACTTCGCCCCTAGCCTTTAAGGAGGGGTAACCTAGTTTTTGTATCATTTATTTATTTAGGTGAAATCCAGTGATTTTGTGTTTATGGTCTGACGTATGTACATCCTTTAAAATAGCCTTAAATATGATCTGGACCAATTATAATAAACAGTAGATCCAGCCTTTAACAAAATAGTAAATACATACATACATCCAAATACTTTATGGTACAGTATAGAATAATTATCAAATGTGAAAGCATTAAGTTTACATTGTATAAACCTAATCTTCTATTTGCGGTACTTTTTCAAAAAAATCTATAAGGACATGAATTCTAACAAACAAATAAAAGAATATATTTAGGATGTTGTCTAATTTTCATGTCTTGGGGTGGTTTTAGGCTGTTTTTCTGCCACCCCCTTCCCCCTTCCAGTGAATATGTTTGAGGCGCAGCCAATAGTTAAATTAATCTTCAAAAATTTTAAATATTTTCAATTCAAAATATACTTTTTTTTTACCTTTCAAGCAATTCATATTTCTCTTTTTTTAAAAGATTATTTTTCCCTATCTTCCTATAGCAGATTAAATACAATTAAGTAAAGAATAAAAAGAGAAATAGAGAATAAAAAGAATTCTTTAATTCAATTTAGTTTTAATTTGGCTTAATTTAATGTATTTTTTTGTAAAAAAAAAACATACGGTTACTATTCTATAAGATTAAGTAAGTGGACGCGTGTGTAATTTCCAGGTAAGTTTTGTTTGGTCCAGGGCAGGTTTTATGCTATATTAGACAGAAATGCTCAAAGGAGTTATAGTGTGTGGGTTCATTTTATGATTTTATGAGCCTTAAATATTTTCTCCATTAGGAAGCCAATATGTGACTAATTTTCAAACATTTCAACAATATAATAATTTTTCATGCAGTTTTACTGAAAGAAAGTCAAAAAAATATTATTAAAGACAGAAAATTTACAACTTTTCTAAAAAAATATTTGGGTATGAATAAAATTATAATCATAGTTGAAAACCTCCTGCCTCAGTAGTTACATAATCCCTAATCCAATATTGAAACACTAGTGGCTACGCCCCTAGGATCTAGTGGCTTTGTATGTGATGGAGCAGGTAAGGACAGAAAACGGGCTAGAAATTCAACTTTCCAAGACTTAATCTTAAGCTACGAACAAAATGCCTTACTACTTTATATAATATGATAACCCCTAGAGGATAGTGACGACACCACTATGATGTATAAACAAATTGTTTGCTCGTATGCTTCGTATTAAGAGATGTAGTATATAGACTTTATCATTAAATACTAGCCCTATGCTTTTAAAGCCCCTCCCTTGTGACGTTTCTTCATTTGAACATCCAAATATCTTAGTCATCATAGCAATATTAAAATAACTAAGGTAGAAAAAGGTTTCTATAATCAATACAAAGTGTTTTTTGGCCCAACAATTGCATAATAATATACTATCGATTATGATTGTTAGTTTGAATATTATTTTTTGCTGGTTTTTAATTTTTCGTTTTTCTATCTCTTTCTCTTTCACTCCCTCTCCCTCTCTCTCTTTCTCTCTCTCTCTCTCTCGAGTAATTAGTGAATATGAAGCTCTATACTCATTTAGAATATGGGCATACGGCGAAAGTTTCATGCGTACCACAAAACAGCAAATTTATAAATATAGAATCATTTTAAAGCGGTTTAATGTTTGTCCTACTGTATGTGTGTACTATAAGATCTCGGAAACTGTTAGAAACATAAATGTAAGTTTTAAGGAAACTTTGATTTATTCATGGGCAGGTATAAAGCTTTTTCAGGGAGGAAGTATTGGTTACATTGTAAGAAATATTAAGTTATCACACAAATAACAGGCGAAAGTTTTAGCCATTATTGCTATTAGCTTTTATTAGCGTAGCATCTCTATGATTAAATAAATCTGACTTAGTTCGTCTGAACGGTGACATATAACCAGTAGTCCGATAATGTACGCAAAGAAGGTGTATCAACTATTTTTTTTATAGCTAGCCGGTTAATTTAGTAAGTAGTAGATGTAAAATTTTTCATAGAATTCAGATATGCAATCGGTTTTTTTGTAGACCTCTTATTTTTTAAGTAATTTAAGTTTAAAAAAAAAAAAATTAAGTCGATTTTAAGGTACTAAAATGCAACAAAAAAAAGAAAGAAAATGGTCATTATGAACAAAAATAGTAAGATCTTTAATTTGACACCTTACTTTTTCAATTCTGTCAGGTAATTATTGAAAAAATCGATTTTTTTAAACCCACGAGAATAAAAACTTTGAACTTAATTTTATTATTTCACAAATAAAAAAATATGGGTTCATATATACCATTAGAATCAGAAAAATATTACGAATCCATTGTAAGCAAAATTGAAAAAAAAAGTTTACAATATAGTATATAAACTACAATAAAAGGAATTATATGAAAATATCATATTATGTTGTACAGGCAACGTCTTAATTCTTCAATTGAGTATAAAAATGGGAAGGGGGTAAAGAGGGGGTAAAGAGGGGGTAAAAAAGGCAAGACAATAGTGTTGTCTGAACAAAAAAAATAATTGGCCATTTCTGTAATTTTTTAATTTTTTAATTTTTTTCAATTTTGCTTACAATGGATTCGTAATATTTTTCTGATTCTAATGGTATATATGAACCCATGTTTTTTATGTCTGTTTGAGAAAATATTTAGGTCTAAAGTTTTTATTATACCGAGGTTAAAAAAATAGATTTTTTCAATAATTACTTAACAGAATTTTAAAAGTAAGGTGTCAAATTAAAGATCTTACTATTTTTGTTCTTACTGACCATTTTCTTCTTTTATTTTGTTGCGTTTTAGTACCTTAAAACCGACTTAATTTTTTTTAAAAAAAACTTAAATTACTTAAAAAATAAGAGGTCTACAAAAAAACCGATTGCATATTTGAATTCTATGAAAAATTTTACATCTACTACTTACTAAAAGAACCGGCTAGCTATAAAAAAAAAAGTTGATACAACTTCTTTAAAGGGCACAAAACCAAATAACAATTTAAATTCTGTCTCTTATCCTGTACCTTTCCGATAATTATAAAATATCTCCTAATGTAATATAAGTATACTTATAAACAATCAAATATTCCAATACAGTTTTAACAGGCAGAAAAGGGACAAAAAAGGGTATATAAGCTAAAAGTTAAACTGCGCTGTTATATTTTAAATATAGCAGTTCTTCGCTTGGTTTGGATATAATTATTCTTGTGATAATGTTAATATATTTTCTTCCATATAAATATTAATTGCCTCGTTCTATCATATTAAAATTCATAAATTTCACGAGAAAACAAGGATAAAATATCTTTTAAAGCGAAATTTAACAATAAACACGTTTTTTAGTAGCTGCGCTGTTAAACATACCTAAAATGACAAAATTTATAATTAAAAAACGTTTGAGTAAAGTTATTTTTTGAAGTTATGTTAT
Source organism: Acartia tonsa (assembly GCF_053477335.1). Lineage (NCBI taxonomy): Eukaryota > Metazoa > Arthropoda > Copepoda > Calanoida > Acartiidae > Acartia > Acartia tonsa. Next base: position 46,074,577 of record NC_137268.1, read on the forward strand.
TATATCAACACAAAAATGAGTTATAATGTGATTACCAAAACATTGTAACAGTTATTTATCGCATCGTATTATAGACAGCTTTCCGCGAATATCAAAATTACAAATTATATTAAAACTAGTTTTGTTAGACCCGAGGGACCGAAGGCTATAGATAATTTCAGTATGGCTAAGACCCAGCGGATATTAAGCGGTTTCGAAGCCGTACCGGAAAATGTATGCACGGAAAATTTTTAATAAGCGAATTGAGTAAGAAATATTGCCTTTAATATTTTGGACATCAAAGGACATAAAACAGGGCATGTTTAATTACATCCATTAAGAGGATAGCTAATTAGATAGATAGATAGATAATTAGATACCAAGATAGATAATTACTAATACGTTTTTGGATAAAATGCACTTTTTTCTGCATAAATAATTTACACACACACAAAACTTTTTAACTTGAATGTTTAAGAAAAACTGTAAATATGCTGTTCATGTTATTAACAAAGACATTTTTACAATATTTACATATATTATTTATTAGTGAAATTGTTGTAATTAAAATACATAGTAAATTCTCTCCCAGTATGGCCTCGAAACCGATTAATATCCACTAGATTAGAACCGGTTCATGCAGCAATACTGAAAAATCATGTAAAGCATCGTGTTAGAGGCAAGTTTCCTTGAATATTAAAATACAGATAATTTTAGCTAATAGCCAAACTGGTTTTTATCTAATATTATTTTTTTTTATTTCCGTGGAAACTGTTTATAATACGATAAATAGCTATTCTTAAAGTGTAATAAAAAAATAAAGAATTTTTTATAGATTTTAGGGGAACACTCAAACACACACATACACACAAATTTGCAGAATCTGTGTAAGAATGTGTGTATGCACATATTAAAGATTAACATGTATGTATAATATGTGCAATTATTTTTTATAAACTTTGGACGTGTGCGCAAAAGGAGATCAGTTTTTAAATCTTTAAATATTTATCAAAGACAATTATGTCCAAAAGTTGCACAGCAATAAATATAAAGCCGCTTATAGTTCATATAAAGACTATGACGCCATGCAATACAAATGACCAATGATAGGCCAGTATGCATTTTAATTGATCAATGGTAAAATGTATACTAGCCTATCAATGGCCATTTGTATTGTATGACGTCATTTTGTGTATAGGTACTATTAGTTACTTCAAAAATTGCATATTAAATTTGACAGGTGTTGTAAATAAATCACCACATTTCAATCTGTTATTGAATAAGGAAAAATATTAAGTTATTACATGTAAAAAATCATAATAATTAGAAACAGAAAAAATCTAATGCATTAAAATTTCAATGCTTTTCATATCTAGTTTAGTTTAAAGCTTGCAGTTATTACTAGAAAAGAGTCTTCTAAACCAACATAAAAAAGAAGAACAAATTACAAAATATATTTTTTAAAACCCCGCACCGTACCACAATTATAAACTAGTTTTATCATAATTTTTTCTCTGTAATATTGGGTCAAAAATGATATAAAAATGTAATAAAATTTCGGCATAATTACTTTATAAGACAGATTTTGCAGATAGCGAATATGTTCACATAATTCTGTAAATTTTTAGCAAATTTGTAAAAAAAAATCACTTTAAGACTTAGAGTAAATATTGCATCTAAAGAATAATGTTTTGCCTTCAACTCATATTAAAACAAAATTTGCACTAAAATTTTTAAAAGTATATTTCTTTGATATATTATTGGTAGAAATGTTAAAAATCTATTTTGAAGTTATTTAAAGCAATACTTTTCTATACATTGTGTTTGAATTCATAATCTATTTCAATTAAAAACTAATATATAATATGAAAGAATTTTTTTTATTATGGATTTAATTAATATGTACAAAACATAAAATTTAGATATATGTATCTCCTTCAATTATCCTCCTAAGCTGTAAAAAGGACAATGGCAGATTTATATAACTAACTTAAACTATCAAAAATAAAATTTCTGCTTTGGCAGATTAAAGTAAGAGTATAGAGGAGCAAGGGGTTGAATAACTGTATGTTCAACCTGTGCTGACTTTCAATTTCGTCTTTGAATATCAGCCAATAGCGTCGGAAATATAAACACAGCCGCCAAGTCGCTACAAAATAGCTGGATGAAAAAGGTCCGAGCTAACGGATTCAGGGAGATTCAGGTAGTTCACTGGATTATACATTTATACTTAATACTTAATGTTAGGGATATTAATCTAAGCTTTAAAATAGTAAAAACAGTGGAAGCTATTTTTTCACCGGCTAAAAATTTGGCAAATTTTCATAATATGTTTCCTTGCTTAAAACATAAAAAAACTCTGACATCTTTATCAAAGGGCAGCAAAAAAAACATGGATTAGGAACGGATTTTCAGATATTTAAATTTTTAAAATCATGTATGGTGAAAACGAAATTGATTCTTTCATGTTTTAAGGGATTTACTCCCCTACAATAGACATAGAAAAAGTAATGTAGTTGAATACTAGAACTTAACAAAAATTAAAAGATTTAAATCGCATTTTTTTGATCTCTGTCTTTTGCAAACGTCTTTGTTAAAATGTTTTTACAATAATGGCAGTAGTATAGCCAAATTTAGCATTAAATTAAAAAAAACACGCTTATTTCTTCAACTTCATAGAAATTGAAGCAAATAAATTTTATTTTTAATAACTTAATACATTGAAATTCATAAGATTATTGCTACTTTTCGCGCATTTTTGTTCGTTTTTAAGCACATTTTGAAGTAAGATGCAAAATGTTTGAAAACCCTTAATTTTAAACGTTTTATTCACAAGATAATGATACGATGAAAGAATAAGAGGATTAAGGGATACATTTAAGGTACAAAATATCTCTATTAAGTTTTTTTGCGAAAATTTTAATAAAAAGAGCCTGAACCTACAAAATGAGGCAGATTTAGTCTTTTAATCCAGAGAGAGAGAGAGAGGGGACAATGGGCTGTTTATTTCACTAGTCACCCACGTCCTATAATAACGTTTTCTTATTTGTTGGCTTAACAACTTTGGGGACTTTTGTTAATTTAGTTGATTCATTAATTTGAGTATTTTAACGTTTCAATTACTAATTTTGTGTATCATCTTTGGGGATGTATATCAATTATTGTTGTTAATGTTGTTAATTGTGCATCTCAAGTTCTGTCATCAAACAGAAAGTTTGGGTTGCTAACATGGACTTTATTTATAGGTCAGTCTGTTCATCCAGTTTGATAAGAGGTAATTGGGTAAAAGTGGTGGTGTTTTTTTATTTTAGCCACCTGCGAGTATGACGTCATGTAGAGTACATAATTATCTGGTGCAACATCAAATGTATTAATTAGAATAGCTGCAATCTAATTTAACATAAATAGGACTATTCTATCAATCAGAGCACTTTAAAAGCTAACCGTCAATAAAACGCATTCTTACTATAAGAATATGTAAAAGGTTTGGCTATTGAAAAGTGAAATGAAAAAAGGTTTGGTTATCTAAAGATGGTAAAGATCAGAATTTCAGATAAAAATATCAATTAATTTTTTTCTTATAGGCTGTAAATTAATTTTTTCTTATGATTACACCAGTGGACATATATCATAGTATACCCAAGTATCATATATCTAATGGCCTTGCCACAAGCTTTTAGGGTCTTAGAAAAATAGCCTAAAACCTGATTATACCCAAAATAATGCTATTTTAAAAAGCAAGACTTGAGATTCTTATTTACCAACCCTTATAAGTAAAAATAGTTATACATAGTCCCTAAAATTTAAATACTAGCTGATGCGCCCTTAGCATCTAGGTACTCTGATTTTAAATGAGTAAATACAAATGGGGCAAATAAATATCTTAAGACTACTTAAAGGCTTGAATAAAAAAATTGAAAAATCCCCAAAACCCTCCCGGGAATAAGATGAAGTTTCCTAAAAAGGAGAACTCAATCTGATTATTGGTTATTGAAATCTTAAGCTTCAGACAAAGAAACCTTACTACTTTAAATATAAATACCCTAGACATCGGATTTTAAAAAAAAAATCTATACACATTTCTACCTATCTATCTACCTACCAATATGTGTATCTATCTATCTAGCCCAAGTATCGGCATATAAAAAAAGGCCTGAAATATGGCTTGCAGACATTTAGTGATAAGATATGATTCCGTGATAAAGATGGAATTTTCAGACCTAAAATGTTTTATTCAAACTTGTATGCATGTTTTAAGAAAATTCAATATGGATTCGATACCTAAAAATATCCGCTAGATTAGAATCTGTTTTCAGCCATACTGAAAAATCCTGTATTAGAGATAACTTTCCACTAATATTAAAATAAAATAGACCAGTTTTAAAAGCCTCGAAGAAAGCTGACTATAATACTATACAATAAATAACTTTTACTACTGTAAGAATTTGTATGTATGTGAAAAAAGCAAAACAAAAATACCAATAAATAAAGTTGTAGAGTAGCATCGCTACTAAACAAAACATGCATGTCCAAAGATTAGCCCCAAAAATTCATGCCAAAAATATATAAGGATTTAAGATTGTGATTAACGATGTTGTTTCTCCATTATTTAGTAATAAGATTATGTTAAGAAAAATGTTGGAAAAATTTTAAAGGGAAATTCGTTAACTTTAGCTCATTTTTTTGACAGGATAGGCAAATATATAGTTAACGGAGACAATTATGTTCTTATGTATCCTCATTTAACAACATCATTCTAAGAATTGGCCGTTAATGAGATCATAAGCGGCAAACAAATGAATAAGACTTATGCATAGAGCTAGTTTATTTGTTCCTTGTATTAAAAATAAGATTAAGCCTTAGAGTTTACTATGAAAAGCCCACCCGCCCTCTCTCTCTCTCTCTCTCTCTCTCTCTCTCTCTCTCTCTATCTCTCTCTCGCCCTCCCCCCCCCCCCCCCACTTATAGATTTGTATCTGAAAGAGATTAAAGTGGGAAAAATCGTTGTCTCGTTAAATCTTTCTCAAAATTCTTTTCACTATTTATAATGCATGTTGCTTTTTTGTCAGGTTTTGGACAAATTGTTTGTGGCGCAGCTACGCTTTAATCTGCTTTGTTGGTCTGTACGTCTTTTCTTTAAAAGGGTACTATGGTTTTATGTTTAAAGATTTGACTCATGTTTTGTAATGAATTAATATTATTAAACATATGCCACTAGAGGCCTCTAGTTGCATGTAAAATTTCGCTTGGGGGTGGGAATAGCTATAAACCTTTCCAGGGCCTATAGAAGCTACACTGAAAAGGATAACCATATCAGGTCAGGGTTTAGCGAGATCCTTTGGTACAAACATACATATATCCTGTTAAGATTATTTCTATTAAAACACATTTACCCTTAAAACATGAATCCTTAAGCCAATATAAACAAAGCATAATTGAATACGATTAAACAAGCGCAATATAGATTTTCTGCGCTACTGCGCTAAAATCACCCTTGTTGTTATTTTAAATCTTAAAACTTACAGATTAAACAAATACAATAGCATTACTACTTTTAAAAGACATCTTTTAAAAGCTTAATATTATGCAGGGAGGAAGGAAACGTTGTGTTGTAGATTATACTGGTAGCCAAAATTTTATAAATAATTTGAGTACTTTTAATCTTGAATGGTTAGATCAAACTAGCAGTAATCAACATTTTATATATCTTAAAATAATATTTCGTCAATTGCCTTATCCCTTAAAATCCCTGATATTATATCATAGTTATATTCTTTCTTTTAAATAAATAATCTTATTATTAGGGTTGGGCCGGTTATCTGGCCAACGTTCGATATCCGGCAATTTACCGGATATCCGGCCGGATAACCGGATATCCAGCGTCAAAAATCATCCGGATATCCTGTAACCGATATCCGGCCGGATATTGAAAATGACCGGATATCCGGCCGGATAACCGGCCTGGACGGATATCCGGCCCAACCTTACTTATGATTATATATAAAGAAACTCGCTTTTGTTCAAACATATAGGGGATTGTTTCCCCTGTTCTTATATGTGAACATTCTGTCCCAAAGGAGACTTATTTTCCGGGGGTCAAGAATATATTTTTTTCCATTATCCTTTCCTTTATCCCGAATTTCACCTTCATGTTTAAATTCATTGTCCCAGAAAAAGAAAAAATCTATGGGAAAAAAATAAATATGCTTTATTTTTAAAAAATTGTCCCACCCCTTTTTACAACCTTTTAATTTTCGATAATTATATTGTGTTAGAAGTTTAGCTTCTCTTAGACAAATATCCATCGTTGGTTTGTCGGTAATGAAAAATAAGTTGCATGATTTTCTAACGAATCATACATTGAATATATTGTAGAATTTTTTATCATTTATTGCACTCAATACTACACTAAACTAAAAAAATCAAGGGGGAGGGGGCAAAATCGTATTTGTACCTTTTAAAAGATTAGAAAACAACATTCTAAAGGACAAAAAAAGCTTACATGAAAAGTAAACATTTATTGGTTCATTTTTGAGCAAGGTAAAGAAAGAAAGACAGATAGACACCCTACCTCTTTTTCATCCTTGATTTAAACAATTACTTAAGTATATCCTTGAGATTTTTGTCTGCCATGTTCTACTATTTGTTTATTCAACAATGGCAAGGAAATGAATACTTTAACACACGAATCATAAAAAACTCTTTCATTTAAATTTTAGTTTCCTCTAATTAAAATATGACCTCTCTTCTCTTTTCAGGAAAACGGGGATAGATAGAGGAATTCCCTTAGTATGGGGGGGGGGGGGGTAGATATACCACACTTTTCTGGGATCTTGCTGAGTCAAGTATCAACTGTTGGGAATATCAAAGGATGACTCCATGCAAAATTTGAGCCGGATCCGGCCAAAACCGGCCGTGAATTTTATGAAAAACCGGTTTTTTCCGGTTTTTAGGGGGTATCTGTAAATCGATTCAGCTGGAGCAAAACCGGTTAGAGGTACAAAAAATTTTACTTCACATGAAATTTAGCCAATGCAATTGCTTACAAAAATGTACTTAATCATCAACTTGATTGGACAACTCTTTCCCCTCCTAAATGTCCATTAAAACCTCGGAAACAGCAAAAATCGCCAAAAATCACGCCTTCGGCGGCAAATAACGGCTAAACGGTCAGCCGGAGGCGAATGAAACATAAATAAAGAAATGTCTGCCTCAAAAAGTTGTTCAACATCAAAGAGATGCTTGAAGTCTCTAAAACGACTCCTTCCCCTCCTTTAAGGGGAAAAACTGAAAAAACGTGATTTTCAAAAGTATGCCCACTTCGTGGGTGTGGGGGGCACTGAACCCGTCACCCCAGGGTCACCAAATATAAAGTCTAGGCGGCCCACAATGCTGAATTTTCACCAAGTGAAAGTCTTGTGTCATTATCTTTTATGAGAAAAAAATTATTAATTAATTAAAATTTCAAATTGTGATTTTTTGATGGATTTCTTTGATGAAATGACAGGCCGGTCAATTTATAGGCCATTTTTTGCGGTTTTTGGGCCGTCACGCCCATACGGTTTGAGATAATCTCACGGGACCTTTTGCCCGACCTAAGCCTGGTTATTTGTAAGGTCTAAGAAGAAAAAAATCCCGGATTGAATGAAGCACGACGTCGCTGCGTGCCGTCAAAAATCGCTGGTCGGCTCATTTTGCCCCCTCAAACCCTCACCTTGTGCCATTTTTCTGTGTAAAGATTATAATTTTAATCTTTTGCGTAAGTCTATTTTTTTTCTTAGACCTCACAAATAACCAGACTTAGGTTGGGCAAAAGGTCCCGTGAGATTATCTCAACCGTATGGGCGTGACGGCCCAAAAACCGCAAAAATGGCCTAAAAATTGACCGGCCTGTCATTTCATCAAAGAAATCCATCAAAAAATCACAATTTGAAATTTTAATTAATTAATAATTTTTTTCTCATAAGAGATAATGAAACAAGACTTTCACTTGGTGAAAATTCAGCATTGTGGGCCGCCTAGACTTTATATTTGGTGACCCTGGGGTGACGGGTTCAGTGCCCCCCACACCCACGAAGTGGGCATACTTTTGAAAATCACGTTTTTTCAGTTTTTCCCCTTAAAGGAGGGGAAGGAGTCGTTTTAGAGACTTCAAGCATCTCTTTGATGTTGAACAACTTTTTGAGGCAGACATTTCTTTATTTATGTTTCATTCGCCTCCGGCTGACCGTTTAGCCGTTATTTGCCGCCGAAGGCGTGATTTTTGGCGATTTTTGCTGTTTCCGAGGTTTTAATGGACATTTAGGAGGGGAAAGAGTTGTCCAATCAAGTTGATGATGAAGTACAATTTTGAAGGCAATTGCATTGGCTAAATTTCATGTGAAGTAAAATTTTTTGTACCTCTAACCGGTTTTGCTCCAGCTGAATCGATTTACAGATACCCCCTAAAAACCGGAAAAAAACCGGTTTTTCATAAAATTCACGGCCGGTTTTGGCCGGATCCGGCTCAAATTTTGCATGAAGTCATCCTTTGATATTCCCAACAGTTGATACTTGACTCAGCAAGATCCCAGAAAAGTGTGGTATATCTAGGGGGGGGGGGGGTGGTAATAGTGGTGATCCCTCAAAAATTTTAAAAAATAAATTCGATTTTTTAAGGGAGGGGTAAAAATTGTGCCAATTTTTATAATTTTCAACCTTATTTCCCATATTCAAATATTTTCATTTTAAAAACTCAAAACAAGACAAAAGACAAGGACCAAAATATTAAGAAGCATCGTAGCCATTGCATTGAAGTAATTGAATAGAGGGGGCACGACTTTCAAATAGGTCTTTGAATATCAGCCAAAAGCTTTGAAAATATTAACACAGCCATGTAGCTATAAAAGAGCAGGAATCAATTTGCTTACAGACAAAAAAAAACCACCAATTGAATAGGTAGTTGTCTGGGTAAGTTATAGAATTGCTGCGCTACTTATATGTCGTTAGCAAACCTAAACTAATTATATCTTTTATAGTGAAACATTTTCTCATATACATACTACATGCAATAGAAACTGACATTCGGTTGATTTTAAGTGATTTAAATACTTCTATGTTTGTGTTATTATGGGTTTCATTCACACAAAAATTTCATGATTTAAATTGTATTTACATGTCTAAACCATGGATCTAAATAGATAAGACAATTAGTGGTTTAAAAGTATGGAAACTTAACCTAAAGAACCAACCAATAAAAATTTTAGTCCCTAATGTTGTTGAGCCAACGAATGAGAAAACAATGTTATAAAACTTTGGGGAACTAGCGTAATAACCATGGATTTGAGTAGTCTTTTATCAAATAACTCTTTAATTGACGACATTCCAAATCTCAAAAATGTTCGTATGTCCTACTGTTAGATTTTTCGAGCTTGGATTTTGTGGAAGCTGCCATCCTTGTAGGTACTATGATAGTATAATTTTAGTGAAACAATTTTCCTATTTGAATAAGACGGAAATACCCCCCTAGAGTGATGAAAAGAGAACAAGAACATGTTCAACCCATCCTAGCGGGGATTTTCTAAACTAAGAAAGTATACATATATGGTTTTAAAATAAATGATATTGTTCCCCCAGTTTGAAAAATATAGGCAATGAAAAATAAACAAGATTAAACCAGCTTTAATTTTGAATTATTGGTAAAGAAGTTAGGACACTGCTGGTTTGTACAATCAATCTCGTTTTTATAATAGTTTCAAAGCAACAAATTACAAACGTATATCTATTTTATACAAATTTTTAAACCAGAGCTGGATCTTTAAATCACCACTAAAATGATTTAAAGATCTAGCTCAGCATAATTTACAGTTCAATTTTACTCTCACTCCCTCCTGAACCTCTTGAAATGAATCAAATATTTATAGAGATGCTACGCATAAAAAAACGGGTAATACCCCCAAAATAAGGGGGGAGAAAATAATAGCCGATGGAAGAAAATTTTAAAAAGGGTTTCATTGTAATAATGAGAACTATTAAATACTGATTCATTAAGAAAATTTGTTAAAAAATCTTCGAAATATCCATAAAAATCTTCTAATAATCTTTTACCCCCTTTTTTTGTTCAATATAATCTTTCTTCATTTATAAATTAACAGAGAAGCTTTGATGTGGTCTTTTTAGGTTTCTAGCTATTTTGTGGAGGGTTTGGTTAACTAAAGAAATATAGCAAAAACTATTATGTTATAAAAGCTTAATGAATCAGCCTTATTAAGGCATGTTATTAATCCAATAAACTCTAAACTAAACAAAAAAGACTTGAAAAACAGTCAAAAAAGAGACATCACATCCTATAATATAAAGTAGTAGGGTTATTTGTCAGTATCTAAAAATCTCGGAAATTGCTGGCCCGAATGGGTTGTTCTTAAAGGGGATGATTTTAAAATGTCTTGTGATTTTAGATTTTCATGATTTTCTACCATCCTCTAAGGGCTAAGGCGAAGCAACTGGTTTAATATAATAGCATGGGCTTCTGCTTGTTTTTCTATCTATATTTCTAGCGAGATTTTTGAAAATGCCATTCAATTGTCCTGTAAAGAAAGCGTTATACATGTCCTATAAATGTTTTCTAAAAGAGTTTTTAAATGTGCTGCTACTCTAAAAATATCTTTCATCAAGTCTTTTTGATAAAAGAAAAACATCAACGGACTTATCTTGAGACTTTTTTGTAATGTTATAGTGAATTTTTAAAAAAAGTATGATAACAACCATATGAATGCAACCAGCATAGAATCAAACATACCTAAAAATTAGAAAATTTTTGTAAGTTTTTCACACAAAAGATAATAAAATACCTATTCATTATTTAATTATGTTTTACTCTCCCAGGATAAAAAGTAAATCAAGCATCTTTTTTGTATTCATTTACAGCCAATTTGTATTTCTAGATAAGGATAGATTTATCAGCGCACACAGACAGACATTCTGGAATTTAAATCAATTACTTCATATAATGCTTTAGGCCATTTTATTATTACTTCTACTATGTCATGTGTATGACAAGATAAAGATCTCTAAAATGGTTTGTCCCATTTTTAAGGCTTTTCTAGGAAATATTATGTATACTCTTAGTTGTGTTTTTTTTAATTAGATTCCAGAGACGCAGCCGTTAGAGATATTTAAAAACTTGTAGACAAAAGTCGTGCGTTCAAAGGGTTGGTTGTCTGATATAAATGATTCTTGTCTTGTCTCGGCCATCTTCCTCGTTAAGGAACAGCCACTCCCCCCATGGATTTGGTTAGGTGTCGAGAATAATTTGGTGCTGATACAGTGAAGCCACAGTTTTCACAGACCATCATAGCAATTCATCCTCTTCAATAGTTCATTTTTTAAACTAACTAAAATTGCTGAATAAAAGTCTATGTCTATTAGAATTAAGAACCTTATTAGTCAAAAAAGGAGAGATATGTAATCTGAAAATAATTTGAAAGAATTATAACTTTGAAATTAAATATGGGAAGGAAAAATATGAAAATATATTTAAAAAAATTATCATCTCATATTGAAATCTAGAATATATTTTCTTTCTTAAAAGCTTTTAAAGAAGAATTTTCAATTTACCCTCTTCTTTGAGGGAAAGAAAAAGAAAGGGAAGAGGTACAGAGAGAGAAAGAAAAAGAAAGGGAAGAGGTACAGAGAGAGAAAGAAAAAGAAAGGGAAGAGGTACAGAGAGAGAAAGAAAAAAGATAGAGTGTGTGTGAGAGAGAGAGAGAGAGAGAGAGAGAGAGAGAGAGAGAGAGAGAGAGAGAGAGGGAAAGAGAGAGAGAGAGAGAGAGAGATAAAGAGAATTAAGTTTTACACCACTTGACCCTAGCTTAATGAGCTATTTTACCGACCTTATATATATCATGGCAATAAATAAAGGTAGTGAAAATAGATCTGAAACTGCAGTATAGCAAATTATAAAACCCAAGAATATTATTACAACAGCGTTTCAAACTTTTGTCAAATATTACCACTTTCAATGAATCCCATAAATTCGACATAAACTGAATTGTTATGGAGCAAAAACATTCTGATTCTGAAGCTACTAAAGGCAAATTTCTGTTTATAAACTAAAAAAAGATATAATTTATTTTATTGTATCGAAGAGTAATTTATTATTCAACCTTGATTCATAGCAACGATTTTATCTTGTCCAAAAATGTTTGTTAAGAAATTCAGCACTTTTTAAGTGCGTGGCCTTAAAATCTAAAATTTTGCCTAAAAGACACGATTTAAATGATTTAAATAGCCATTTAGGAGGGTTTCTTTTTAGGTTGTTTAATTTAATAGGGCTCGTTTTACAATACGATGTAGCGCAGGAATTTAGGAATAAGACTAAAAAAATCTTGTGTATTTTTTCAGATTAATTATAATTAAAGATTAAAATATGTCTAAATATAATATCTATGTTTTTATTTAACAATCTATCTTTCTATCTACAAATTTGTATTTGATATATTTTTATCCATAAATACTTTAATTTATATTTTTAGATATATCTATGATTCTACTTATCCCCCTCACTATTTATCTATCTATCTTAATACAGCAAATTCATACCTATCTATTTATATATCAACTTATAATCAACACATTGCCGTCAATTTATGTTGCTAACGTGGACATCACATATTGGTAACTCCGTTCATCCAGTAGGAGGGAAGGGGATGGGGTAAAAGGAGTAAATGGGGAAAATCGCTTTTTTAAGCTAGCTACAAGTTTCACTTTATTAGAGTACATGATAAACTGGTGTAAGATCCAAATAATAATAAATCCATTCAATTTGTATCTGTATATCTAGCTATCCAACCATCTGACTATTTATCTATCTATCTATCGTAGCTACTGTATAGTATAGTAATGCTGCCAAGTTTATTAATCACTTGGACGTAGTATAATACAGAGGGTAACAACCAAACAGCGCTATCTCGATATGCTCGTTCTAAACCGCCATTTTTTATTTAAAATTTTAGCCTCAACAAAAACAATTCAAAATTTTCGAATTAACGCTTAAAAGAATTAGGAGGATTTATTTATATTCTAGTTATTTCAATCTGCTAAGGTTATATTTGTCATTTTTAACGTAATTTTAGCTATTAAACATATTTGTAAGAATGTAAAAATACAATTTGTTAACCCTTCTTATTTCATAAAGCAGTAAGATTTAGGGGTCTTTGAGGGGGGCCAGAAAGTAGAAAAGTTCCAAAGGTTATAGGTTCAAGGCCAAGTTTATTTCAGGCAGGGAGGAGACATTGGACTGTAAATTATGCTGGTCTACAAAAGTTATCAAAAAAATGACCGCTCATTCGTTGGCTTCACAAACTTTGAAAACGTTATTAGGTTGTAGAAACCTTCAGCGTCCAAACTTTTCCACAAATGACATTGATAAACATCAAATTTTTTCCATAATTCTACAGCTAGGAGATGTCCGTACGTTCGTTCATAACGGATAGCGTTCCATATATATACAGGACTGTACGAATAATTTTATCGATCTCATACATAGCATGAGGATTCTTATAACAATTAGATATGATCATTTATTATATAACACATATTGAATACAATTTAGTCATGCATTATCTAAATCTTATAATTGTAATTATTTTTTCTCTATAAAAATATATTTCTTTAGCCAATTTAATAATTAAACCTTTTCAAAGTCAAACATTAAAGGTTAAAATAAAACCCCATACTTATACTAAATCTTGTTTTGTAAGGTCTAATTTTTGTGTGCATTTTTATTTTGTTATAATAAATGTAAAAGTATAACTATAGATGTATAACCCATACATCTATCTGGTTGCAGTGGTTGTGACCTTTTTCATAAACTAACAAATTGATTTCTGTTTTTTTTGTAGCAACTTATCTGTGTTAATATTTCCGACGTTATTGGCTTTTATTCAAAGACCCAATTGAACCCGTGAGCATGCAGTTATTTAATACTTAACAATATTAAATGATATTACATAGTCAAAAATTAGTAATTAGCTTGACATGATAAAAATGTTAGTAAAAATTAAAGCAAGTAGCCACAACCTTATTATATTAAGATTTGCCTTTCTGATAACATTAAAATTCACGGTATGTTTTTGTAAAACCGCAGAAATCTAAGTAATTTGTCCAGCAATATGTCGCTAAAAAGAGCAGAAAGCAATAGCTAAAAGACGGAAAGGTCACCACTAAATATACAAAGTAGTTGTCTTGGTTATACAAATATACAAAAACATTTATACTTTTATTCAATTACTAAAATATAAATGGAAAATAAAATTTACTGTTACAATTTTAAGCTGTTTCATATGGTTAGGGTAATTATAAATTAAAAGGTTAAATTATCAAATTACAGCATGAAAAAATATATATGTAATACAAGTCAGTTCAGCATTTTTATCTCTTAGCCTAATAAATTCTTCATGGTTTGACAAAAATATTTTTTTTGTTGATAACAATTACATCATGCAAATTGATTAGAACAATAAATTCTGTTTCAATTTTTAAAAAATGGAGAAACTTTTTATAGTTTTATAGATTAGAACAATAAATTCTGTTTCAATTTTTTAAAAATGGAGAAACTTTTTATAGTGTCTATATAAAATGACGTCATACTTTCCTTCCATAGGTAATTTAGTCTGTGTATTGAAGCTTTACAAAATGTCTAAAAAATTAGCCATGTGACGTCATAAAAATGAAGGATGAGAGGAGAAGTAGGAAAAAACTTAAAAAAAGAGTTGGATAATCCCTCATTTTTATGACGTCTCATGGCTGATTTTTGAGACACTTTGTAAAGCTTCAATTCAAAATAGTTTTTTAGTCAGATGCTTGAAAGGGAACTAAAAGTCAATGCAAGTAAAAAATTCAATGCTCAACTTTTTCATTGCAGACATTTTGTGAAGTTTGAAATAATATCTAAAATCATCGCGCATATAAAAATGAAATACTCTAGATGATATCTAAATAGTTTAAACAATATCTTTATTAGATATAATTCTTAATTAACACATATTATATTGAGCCATGTTTTAATTTTTGCACGACTTTTGTCTAGAAGAAATCTTAAGGGAAAAGACAATTGCGATAAAGGGAGGAGTAGGTTGCGCTAAAAATCAGCAATGGTTGTGAGTTTTAAGTTAAAATCAGTAGTAGAACGATAAAAATTTATGTTAACTTTAAAAAAATTCGTCAATAGTTCTTTTCAATAAGAAATACACATATTTAGTGAATATTATCGTTCTACTATTATTTATAAGCCTTAAAACTCACACCTTTACGGATTTTTAGCGCAAACTACTCCTCCGTTTATTACAGTACATCCGTAATGATTATAAATAAAACTTATCCTTCCGTAGATTGAAGGTTTGTACAGCTCAATCAAGATTTAATAAGGGTACCCAAAGTTTTTAAAACAACGAATAAGTTTTTGTTTATTGTCGAATACCCCATTCTTATTTTTATGCTCTTAGTTAACTTATTGCAATTATATGTCAACATATTACCTCTATATATAGCAGGAAATAAACATCTAAGCCTAGTTCACAAAAGACATAGGTCGACCTCTGGAAATTTTAGGTCGACCTAAAGAAGATATACGTTGACCGATTTTATAAAGGAATTTGTTAGTTTTACTTGTTTAGGTTGACCTACAGAATAAATCGGTCGACCTCTAAAAGTTGTTTGTGAACTGGGCACTAGCCATCCTATCATATAAAGTTGTAAGGTTTTTTTTGTCTGAAGCATAAGATCTCAATAACTGCAGAAACCGAATAAGATTTCCATTTTAGGTAAGTTTTATATAGGTCCTGTGGTGGTTTTAGGCTATTTTGTTTACAGATTTTACAGTTTTAAGCAATTTTTTCTAGCCCCTTTTTGCAACTTTGAATACGAGCTCCTAGAAGCTGGGGTGTAGTCGCTAGTACATCCTATTATATAAAGTAGTAAGCGTTTTTTGTCTGTCCCGAAGGATCTCTCTAACCGCTGAACCGATATTGTTCTTCTTTACAGTGAAGCTTCTTATAGGTCCTGGGAAGGTTTTAAACTTTTTTTGGGGAGGGTGTCTTTACCCCCCTCCCTCCAAAAACTATTTTTTTTACTCTTTTGAAACTCAAATTTAAAAAGGGAGGAGGTCAATTTTCCCCATTCTACCTTAAGTGCCCCTAGAGGCTTCTAGGAGCGTAGCCGCTAGTATATTATAAAGTAAAGAAGATTAAACTATAGTAGTATTATGCTTATAACTATTTAGTATTAAAATTAAGCTTAATCCCCATACGAGACAGAGCGACATATAAACACGTACCGACTAAGTGACCAGTACTTTCAATTAATTTTAGTGTATTGAAATTTATTTATAACAAACAACATTACATTTCACTATTTAATTATCTTTTTATTGGCGAATTTCAAAGATTTATATACAATAGTTGCTTAAAATTATATAAACTATTCATCTAAAATAAAATTTTCAGCTAAATTTGAACAAAACCTATTAAAATGTTATTTAATTTTTAAAGAATAATTGCATTATATTTTTAGCACAATTTTTTAAAATGATGCTGTACTTTTAATTATTGTTTTCAATCCCAAAAATTGTTCAAATTTGCTAAAGCAATGGTAATTGTCTTTCTTAAATGTATTTCAGGCTCAAAACAAACAAATTTAAATTCATGGTATTGGTCATTGACTAGAGACACATTCCTATTGTTTAATTGTTAAATTGATAACATTATTTACTAAAATTCATGGGTCTACAAAGATTAAAATTTTTGTCAAAGATAATACATTTTAGTGCTTAACAGTTTCGGTAAAAAAACTAATCTTTTTATTAATAATGAAATTTTAAAAAAGACTTCAGATTTAAATTGACATCTGAAGAAAGGGAGGGGGTTCTATACCAGACAAAATTAATAGGAAGAACTTGAAGAAATGTTGGTGAAATAGCATTAAAAAAATAATTATTTTATTTTAAAAATTGTAGCACCTTAAATAGTTCTTAAATTACTTAGATACTTAAGTAGTGTTTCCATATTATAGAAAGAAAAAATATTCCCAGCGTACTTTTTTGTCTTTTGAAGATTTGAGAGAATAACTATTCTCTACATCCCCCCCCCCTCCCCCTATTCTACCTCACCCCACCTACCAATTTTTGTGTGTTGTCAGGTGAGGGACTAAACATGAGATAATCCTGTAATGTGAAAACATCCATATAACTTTAATCCAATCAACTTTAAGTAACGACAGTGTTTTTACAAAGCGATGGATTTCTAAACACATAATTTTGCTCTTTTTTAGTAAGGAGTGTTTAAAAGAATGCGGACTTAACTAGAAATAAAACTAATTTCTTGCATTTCTAAAAAAAAGCTTCTAAACCTTAAAAAGCATAATAATGGTATATTTATTTTTAGAAGCTTGAACATTTCAGCACTCTGATAGTATGCATCCTTTTTTCATTTCATAGATACATCAGCTAAGCAATAAAAAAATAAGTCGTGTTATTTTTTTTTATTGGCGGATAAGTTGTCTGCTGTATATAATATAGTAGGTTTTAATATTTTAAAAAGATCGTATTAAAGCTTAATACTTAAATTTAATTTTAAGAGTTATCTTATAGATCTAAATTTTGATAAAGTCTTAACCATTAAAGGGACAGTCAAATTGGTGAAAAAAAGATAGTAAACAAAATCCGTCCTTTAGTAGAGTATCATCAATTGGCGGAAATTTTTTA
This sequence comes from Acartia tonsa, assembly GCF_053477335.1. Taxonomy (NCBI): domain Eukaryota; kingdom Metazoa; phylum Arthropoda; class Copepoda; order Calanoida; family Acartiidae; genus Acartia; species Acartia tonsa. The sequence goes on from NC_137268.1 coordinate 46,092,293, forward strand.
GATTGTAAATTTGTAAAATCTAATTCTTTCCAGCTTTCCACCAACAATTTTTAAGCCAGCCAATGAAAGAATAAGTTTAGGGGAAAGAATCACCAAAGGCCAATTATCTTCTCTCCCTCTAAATGCAAATATAAAGTAGTAAGGTTTTTTGTCTGTAGCTTAAGATTTTGATGCCACTGAACTGATTAAGTAAGTTCTCCATTTAAGGGAAGCTTTACATTATTCCATGGATGGTTTTAGGCTATTTTTCTGTCTTTCCTATCCCTTTTAATATAGATGGTAGTTTTATATAATGTACCATATACTGATCAGATATATGCTCAGTTTAATACATATATAAAACTAAAGTCATGAGCACCCTTTCTATGGTACTTGGCAATTGTAAGTACATATTTGTACTCGCCTCAATGGGTTACAATGCTAGATAGGAACAATAATGGTACTAATTGTTTGTACTTGTTTTACATTCGTTCAAAATCAAAGTATTTTTCAAACAGCAAAGTCTATAGATAAGCGATAGAGGGGCTTTAAATTATTGCATTTGTTGTAACGTTTTTCAATTGTAAATATCAGAAGAATATAAATTCATTATGCTAAAAGTAAGGTGCTAATAAGCCGGATATTTGCATCGACAATATGACCAGCGTTCAGTATTGCTTCTATTATCTTATCACTGTGAAACAACATTATGTAAATAATCCTATAATAATTTAATAACAATATTGTTGATATTTACAAAATGCGCGAAATATTATTGCCCAAGATTGGTCTCTGTTTCAATGCAATCCATGGATTTGAAGAGCCAAATATGTCTTCATAGACATCTCAATTCAGGGACATACACTAATTTTCACGGACAGGGACGGCTTCTCTGAAAAGACTTTGTCTGTGTTTCAAATTGTATTAATAGTAACTGCAATAAAAAAGAATGAAAGAGAATTTTTGTCTCTAACTTTTATGCAAATAAAAAAGGTAGATATTTGATTTCATTCGGAGGAAAACTATTTTGCCGCCAAATATTCGACAAATTAAAATAGGAAAATGGCTTATATAGTTTTTTGGGAGGAAAGATATTCAAACTGGAGAAAAAAAATTTTGTCCACCGATTTTCAGAACAAACTTTTACTTAAAATTGCGATTTTTGCTTAATTTTTAAGTTAAAGACAATTTGGTTATACCTCCGATTGAAAATTATATCTTTTTTATTAGAGCCTTTCAAACAATTAATTTAAAAGTTCTTATTCCCAGCCGAAGCACTATCATTAAAGGCTTGATGAATTAACGTGGTAGGGTACTTTGTAGTTGTACTTTTGTAAGTTTTTAAAGCCAAAAGATATTCCATTCTTTTTAACTAAGTAAAAGTTTCTTAGAATCAGGTTGTTTATATTAGAAATTATTAAGACCTAACAACGACACACCTGAAGATGTTAAGATTAGTAATGACAAATAGTAAGAGTTTAATTAGTAAGAGGAATGCCATGAAATGAATAAATTAATTGGAATAAAATGTTTGTGTTTCATTGAAATGATACTTCAATTTATCTTTAAACTTCTATTTTTTTAATCCTCTGCCATTAATATAAATATAAACAAAACCCCAAAATAATGAAATCTTATAACAAGAAGTTATATCATATATTAAAAAATCCGAGCTAAAGAAATAAAAACTTTTTTTGATGCATTTCTCTTTCAGTTAAAGTTAGAAGAAAAGGTGAGCCAACAAAACAACTATTTTTCTGGTAGCAAAGCTACTTTAAAAGCTGGCAAAATAGTTAGTTAGTTTGATAACGTTAATATTTTATACCTAGTTTTCAACATGAGAAATAGGAATAAGATTATCTTTTCTACCTAATAAATTCCTTTAATTTGAAAATTTACTTTAAATTTTTTTTCCTTATATTTTTATCTGAAGAAAAAATAAAATGCTTTAAAATTTCCACTATGAATATAAAATATAGTTGTAAAACTAGACAGCTACCTGGATTCCCCTGTTTTGGACCTTTTTCTTCTGCAAGCATATTCCTTCCTGCTTTTTTGTAGCGACTAGGTTGTTTTTAGTATTTCCAACGCTATTGGTTGATTAGACTCAGTTGAAAGTCGGCACAGGGTCCCCCTCTATTGTTTTTCTAATATTTCTAATATTTCAAAATTTCAATAATCTATAATATTGTTTAGAAATTAGATAGAAATTGGTGAATATTTGGCTTTTTATCTGTTGCAGATATGTAAGAACACTTTGTATAGTATTGTTTGCAGATCAGAATGAAAAGTTAATACAGAATGCAAATTTCAATCTTTTAAAACGGACAAATATTATGAAAAATTAGACGACGCCTTTTAATGTTTTTAAATTTTTGATATCTAGAATTCAAAGACGCCTCTCACACCTACAAACTATCAAAGGCATAATTTAATACATTGGAAAAATTGCAAGGTATATTATCATAACGCCCTATCTTTTCTATAACCCTGAAACTTTTAGTTAACCTGTTAAAAAGGTTATCCTATTATATAAAGTAGTAAGCGTTTATTGTCTGTCCCGAAGGATCTCGCTAACCGCTGAACCTATATTGTTCTCCTTTACAGTGAAGCTTCTTATAAGTCCTGGGAAGGTTTTAAACTATTTTTGGGGAGGGTGTCTTCACCCCCCTCCCCAATATTATTTTTACTCTTTTGAAACTTAAAATGGGATGATGTCGACTTTTCCCTCTCCAACCTTAAGTGCCACTAGAGACTTCTAGGGGGCGTAGCCGCTAGTATGTTATAATACCCCATAAAACTTAAGGGGGTATAGTCTAAACAAGGGGAAACACGTTCATAATCGCGAATATGACTATTTTTGTAAAACAAAAGTAGTTTTTTTTTGTGGAGAAATATTACACAAATCTTCAAAACAAATAAATATAAATTTATCCATCTCTTTGTGGACTTTAGATTGGAATTAATACTTAATTATGTAAATAGAAGGGTTTATAAGAAGAATTATGTATTCATTTTGTAATATTTTTGGTGTCTTAAAAATTGTAAACCTTGAGAAAAGTATGTTGTATATAAAAATTATGAAGCAAAAATAATGGCTTTAAAAGTTAAGATGCATCCTTTGCATGCTGAGGACAAGGACAGATATCCGCAGATTTTAATTCATTTAAATCATGTTATATTTTTGGCATTTTCCTCTACTTTTTATCCAATTCCGGCCCCCTTTCTTAAAGAAAATTGGATGATAGATTTTTTCCTTCCATTTTTTATTATTTAATAATGTTTAAGATATTGATGAAAAGCAAGATAATCTAAGTAAAAGTATAGATAATTAAATCCAAATATTAAAGTAAAAGATTAGAGGGGGCAGAGTTAAATCACTGCATGTTCACGAGATGGGACCATATGCCGACTTTCAGCCAATAGCGTCGGAAATATTAACAAAGACAAGTCGCTACAAAAGAGCAGAAAGCAATTTGCTAGCAGACGATAAAGCCTCTCGCCACTTGAACTAGCTATTTGTCTGGGTTATAAATCTATAATATTCTAAATATGTGATTTTTTGTCTTAATTCTCCTGTTAATATACATAATTTCTACAGGATAGTGTTTTTACTTTCCCACAAATTAAGCAAAAAAATAACAATAGTTTGTCAATAAATAACTCAGAGGTAACAGCAAATACAAAGCATTTGCTATAATTAATTCTTATTTATATAACTTGTATGTCAAATTTACAAAAGATTTGTTTAGGTACCCCAGTGCAGAGTTATTTTATAACATTCCATCACATGAACTTTTAGTGGGATTGTATGAAGTCTAGAAATGGCAAAGTAACTAGCTATTAAAAGAGTTTCTAGGTTCATTTAGGCCCAAAAAACTGTTTCTAAGAGGCTGTAAATCATGACACAAAAATGTTCTTAAAAACTAGAATGAAAACACTCATAGTAGTGTAGACAGCCAAAGATAGGAACTTTGTAAAAGCATATAATTAATTTCTCCAATTTAGCGGAATGTTTAAGGCTATTTTTCTGATTCATGCCACCCACTTCGAGCTCCTAGATGTATTACAAGTGTATCATTAACTAGGACTATAATAAAAGTTGGTTTTTGAGAGTCCTTTTCTTCCACCCGTAACTTTTTTTATTTTGACAAACAATGTAATGGTTAAGCTACTAACAATTAGGATACGATATGAAAATACTACTTTAGTAGAGTAGTTTTGCTTCCAAACATTTTGCTTTAAATGCTGGTACATTTGCTCTAGATATGTTTACAGTGTAAAACTAAAAAGTAACAAAGCTATAAACAGATAATATATGTCTTCATTTAAAACTGTTTCACGTTTATTTATTTTAAGCAAAGGTTTTCTATACTGCATTGAAGCCTTTATTATTATGTATTAACGATTAAAAACTTCTATTTGAAGTAAAAAAAAAATGAAAAGCAAACATTTTAAAAGAATGATTTTAGACTTTCTGAAAAGTTAAAATCAAAATAGGTTCCATATTTCTTTATGATGTTTATCAGATAAAAATCTTCCAAAATTTTTTTGTTTAATCTTTTAATAATAAAAACAAATCGTTGACTGTCTTAAACAAACCATTAAGCAACGGTTTCTTACCTTCCAGGGTTTTTGGATGGGTTATAGAAATAAATTAAAGGATTCAGGGATTGTTAACGGAAGAAAAATACATACCTAAAATATAAAAAAAAACATTAGTAAAATGCAAAATTGTTACATATACGAACATCCATTTAAATTCGTACCTAGTTTTATTAATGTAATTTAACCAATTCATTTTATGAACATGGCATGGGATTATAAGCTTAAAATATTTATTAAACATCTTTTAAACACCCTGCAATATTAGGCTGTTTATTACACTAGTCCCAAAAGTATTTTCTTATTCGTTGGCTTAACAACCATGAAGACTTTTATTAAATTTCAATTAGTTGGTTCATTTAGTTGAGTGTCCAAACGTTTCAACCCCTAAGTGTAATCTAAAGAAGGGGTAATTCTGTGTATCATCATTGGGGAATTAACATCAATTTATCGGCTGTTGTCTTATCTCTTTAGATTCCGACAATATGTAGATATTAAAACAGTAGGAATTGGTGTGAAGAAAAAAGTAAAAAATCTTCTAAATGTATGTTCAAACAAAACAGACAAAACTAGTTAGAAGAAATAGGATAATAACAAAATAACTCAACGCCCTGCCCAAAATAAAAGATTTTATATCTCATATTATATTAATTAAAATTCAAAGTGCAGGGGGGGGGGGGTGGAATTAACCTATGATTCAAGAGATTAAGCAACTATTTAAATAAAATCAAGAAAAAAGATAATGAAACACGCGGTTTTTGGGGGACACCGTCCTCTCTTGAAGGTGGAGTAAAAACCGTTTGAATATGAAAGCAGGCATCCTAATGGGTTCTTAGACTAAGATTTGTGGTTGATCAGTTTTTTAGTTGCGTAGCTACTCTATAATCAATTTGGTACCAGAAAGATAATAATGTAGGTTTTAGTGATATGCCAATGGAAGATTTATCAACATTCTCCTCAATCAAAAAAGACAAAATATTATCAGTTGTATAGGCTTTTTTAAATTAAGGAAAGAATAATTTTAGATAACTAATCTAATTGAGAAAGGGTGTGTAAAAATTTCAAACAAGTTATCTACTAGCGGCTGGGGAGATGGGAGAATAGTCCAGAAAAATAGTTTAAAACCACCCCTTGTCTTACTATTTTATACAATTAATATTTAATTTTATCATCCTTGTTTTTAAAATAAATGATTTCAACTCCAATCTTTGACCTATTGGCAAATTTAAAACATGATTTCTGCCCTTAAGATAATCAATTTTTTTAATCTTTATTTTTTTGGAAGATTTTTTGGGGTTGGTTAAATATTTTTGTTTGCTTTCTTCTAAACCAAACTTTTTGGTATCTCCCCCCCCCCCCTTTCAACCTTAAAATATTAAGCTCAAATGTTTGTAAACAATAAAAAATTTACTTTTAAGCTTTCCAGTGTTTTCATGAAACGACACAAATAAAAGTTTAGACAACAAAGTTTTACGGCATCTTTTCTATAACTGGGGTACGTCGGTTTATCTGTCCGTCCATCTGTACAACCAGGTCAATTACTGCAAATCATCAAATACTAAAAGTTTGTTTGGTTTTAAACATATAGATCTAATTTTAGAAATAACAATTGTTGTATTATAGAAATAGCTTGGAACAGCAATAAAATGAAGGTCTTGTAAATAGTTTTAAAATCAACCTTCTTTTTGCCCATCAAAAAAATTTAACATTTAGGTGTGAAATCAACAAGAGGGTAACATTTCAAACTTTCTAGTTAAACTTTATGCTGTTATTATATCAACATATTAATTTTGTAATAATATAATGACACTGTAGATATACGTATGTTGTAGTACTAATTGTGGTAATGTATGAGTAAAATCAGAAACATAATTGATGAAAATCCCGTACTTGCTCCTGTGAAATTTGATAGACGTCTATGGTAAAATTGTGTATACCCCCTCAAACGTTAAAACCCCCCAATCTAACCCCGTCAAAATTATAAAAATACATTTGATTACCCCCTCAAAGTTTTAAATCCACACATTTTACCCCCCTTAAGCTTGGACGTCCATGTAAAAAGTCAATCCATTAAAGTTTACGAACAGACATAAATACATCAATCCTTATACTAAAGTAACAGGATGTTTGTTTGTCTGTGTGTCTGTGTGTGTATCTGTGTGTCTGTACCGAAGGATCTCGATAACCGCTGAACCGATCGGGTTCTCCTTAACAGGGTAGCTTCTCATAAGTCCCGGGAAAGTTTATAACTATTTTGGGGGAGGGTACCACCACCCTCCCAAAAGAAATGACAAAAAAATTTAAAATTTTCTTAAAATCTGGAAGACTTCAACGTCAAATAAGGTGGTATCGTACATAAAAAATTAACTTTAACAAACAAAAACATTTAAAGTGCCACTAGAGGCCTCTAGGGGCGTAGTCGCTAGTACTGTATACAATAGGTCTTACAAGCTGAATAGTTTTCCCTTCAAATCGCCCATCCCTGTCCTGAACTTATATCTTTATCTCTTAATGAAAATTTATAAATGTTTGATTGGTATTTACAGGGAAATGGATAATTTTTCATGGATTTATTTTGATCCTAATATATTTTTGTATGGATAATCCTCAGCATTTTAAATAATATGTGGAACATTATGAAAAGCATTAATATAAAGAACAAAGGTTTTTTGTTTATCAGTTAAGTTTAACATTGGTTCTTTCCCCTTTGAATATACAGAGCCCCAAGATGCTAAGAGCGCGGATGTAGTTAATCATAAAATACACAATTAAAGTCATGTGTAGTAAGCTATAAAAATTGGAAAGGATTTTAATGAATATAATAGATTTGAAATCTGCATAAAATTTTAAGGAATTTTTATAAAATTCGTTTTTTGTATAATTCTTTATCTATAAGCGCAAATACAAATTAAGTTAAATAATTTTGACATCTGTGATTGGTGGATTGAAAACTATCTGCGCCCTGATTGGAGAAGCTTAAGTGACGTACATCATTCAACCAATTAGAGCGCAGGTAGTTTCCAATCCACCTATCCTATTGGTCATAATTTATAAACTTAAATTGGATTTGCGCTTTTAAATAATGAATTATATAAAAAACGAATTTTATAAAAAATCCTTAAAATTTTATGCAGATTTCAAATCTATTATATGCATTAAAATTCTTTCCAATTTTATAGCTTAATGTGTAGCTTGAATAAAGTATTCCTATATCCCTGAAAAGGAACATTAACATATTTGATTGGTATTGAAATATATAAATCATATTTATTGCCTTTTTTTCTGTATATTCACTAAGCTACATGGGAACGGATAGGGTATTCAGTAATCTTAATAATGCAATGTTTGTTTTTAGAGGCATCTCTATTCAAAGAGGTATAGAACGGGCAGAAATATCCTGAAACCACATAAAGAATTCCAACTCAATATTAAATAGCTTAAAACCATCCTAGGAACTTATTGAAGCTTCTCTAAAAAGGCTAACTTAATCAGAAAAGTAGTTAATGAGATCTTAATCTTTAGACACACAACAACTTATTCTTTACATTGTTGGACTTCTTCTATTTTAATAATAATTTATAAAACTAAAAGCCCAAAGTAAGCAATACAAATTGTTGCAAAAACATATGCGGGTTTAATATTTCATATTAAACCGTTTGTTATTATAATATTTATGTTAACAGTTTAGACCATTATAAACGGGAAAAAATATTCTTATAGAAAATAAAGTAGCCTTAATTAACATATCATCGAAATAAAAACAGAAAAGGGCAAGTTAATAAGCCGAAAAAATTGGTTATAATTATCAATATACTATACCTGTATTCCCTGATAAAAAAGCGAAAAGAAATAAACATATATTTTGGCTTTAAAACCAAACAGAAAAAAATGATTTATTTTCATTGCTGTTTTTAAGCCCAATGAAACATAAGATGCCAAAACTTTATGACCATTAACGAACTGTAGTATTTTTGGGGCGTAGCTTATCTATAGGTCAATGTGTTGGTCGGTCAGTCGATTGTTTGGTTTGTCTGTCTTTAATCTTGTATGTCTACATACAATTACAACGGTTTGTGTTGGTTACATATGAAGCTGACAAATCCTTTTCAAATTTCATTGACATTTTAAGTCGACTTTTTAGGTAAAAAAAGATCATAGCTTACATATTATTGATTTGCAATATAAAAAAAAAATAAGATCCTTACATGTATCTTTCAATAGCGAACAGCCGTGTTAAAAGAAGCTATAGAAAATAAAAAGAGGAAAAAGGACAAATACGCTGCGTTTGTTATGGCTATACTTATCCTAGCTACCAATAAAATAAGCGTTTTCTAAGGATAGCATGTTACAATAGAGTGCCAGTTTAGTTTATATTTTAATGAAGGAAAGCCTACTGTTATATGACTTTAAAACCTTTACAGAACCAGCATTTAATAAAATGATTGTAAATTATTGTTTTTCTTAATGTTTGGCTATTTTAGCTGTTGGCATTGTAAAAAATTTTATAGGAGCTATATTTTATAATTTTAGGGGTATTTGGGATTGAATATCGAATATACGTGGATATTATAACAGCGCCAATTTAGGTTCCTAATATGGACATCATTTATTGGTCAGTTCATTCATTCAGTAGGAGGGGGGAGATGGATGTGGAGGAGTCGTTATTTTATCCAGCTACAAGTTTCACTTTATTCCAAGTAATAATAAATCAATTCCATAGAAAAAATCTTGCACAAATTTGGGTGTCTAGCAATCCTCGCCAATATCTGAATCATAGAGTAACTTTGCTTATAACACTTTAAGTAAGAATTTCCTACAATGTTTTATGAATAAGTAAAAGGGGTCTAATTTACTATTCTTTTTCTTATTTTGTTGTTAGTTTATTTTTCTTCTTGATTAAAACTTTTTACTTTACTTGCTTTGTGTTTGGTTTTTGCAATACAACTATAAAAATCGGAGCTATATAGCCTTAGCAAAGAACATGTGGATGTTACACTAGAAGTTCATAATTTTAGGAAGGCTTCACATGGTCACGGGACGTTGCCGTTCCTGCAACTGGCAGAAATACAGTGGATGTATTTTTGTCAAAATTGTTTGTCTGGATGTAAATTCGACAGTAATTTGCTATATATCGTAGGCATGCTGACAAATATACATCTAACACAGGCATTTAAACATCCAAAATTGTCAATTATACATCTATTCCTTGCCAATTTCACATCTAAACTTTTTTATATGTCATAAATACATCCTGTACATTTCAGGGCGATAATTTAAAATAAAAAATATTGGATCCTATCTATAATACAAAGTAGAACGATGTCTGTCTGTCTGTCTGTCCGTCTGTCCGTCTGTCTGTCCGTTTGAAGCTTAAGATCTCGGTAACCGCTGAACCGAATGGGCTCTACTCTTCAGGGATTATACCTACTGGTCCTGTGGTGGTTTTAAGATATTTTCTTGGGGGGGTGGGACAACCCCAACCCCCCCAAAACAAAAAAATCCTCCCACCCAATCTTTTTTTTTTTTTTTTTTTTTTTGCAGAAGATTTCCTTGGTTTTTTTTTTTTTTTTTTTTGCAGGAGATTTCCTTGGTCCTTTTACGAATTTCACCTTAATTTTTTTTTGATCACCTCTTGGGGCAAAGCCTAGAGGGGCGAAGCCGCTAGTAATATTTTAAAGAAAGAGAGGCAAAATTATAGTTATGTTTTTAAATAAAGGTATCAAAGTTAAAAAAAAATACATAGGAAAAGGGAAGTGAGAGAGGGAGACATTTAATCTTTAAAAAACAAAGAAAATATTTAAGCATAATGTTAAATCATGTATTGTAATAAACAAGGATGTCAACATCGAAGAAGCGAAGCACAGATAAATAAAATCATTTAGCAAAATATCAAGAAAGTAAAAATAACAGATTCTTAAGATTTTCTAATTAAACATTAGCTTCACTTCAACAAGAAATATTAAATAACAAGGATGACAACATCCATAAAAGCGAAGCTCTCAAACGGTAGGACAAACGGACATTAACACTTGTATAATGTCAGAACTGAATAATCAGAATGCGAATGTATAAGAGTCAAAGCAAAATTGTAAGTAAACTTGTTGAAAAACTGCTTGATACAGGATAATGATTATGGACATACTTACATTTTTAGGACTTGATTATAGAGTTGCTTCGCTTATAATATTGTACTTTGTTGTCCCAGGAATCAGTATACCAAAAATCAGACCAATCGGATAATTAGGTCACATACAAATTTGTTGTTAAAAATGTTAAAAAAATTAACATGTTTAAAATGGACGTACGGACATTTTGGTAATGATTATAGAGTTGCTACGCTTTCTATCTCGTACCTAACTATTACAGGAATCACCATGCAAAATTTGAAATCGATAGGACAATTCTAACTTGCCTAAATTAACGAAAAAAGCTATTTAAAAAAAGTAAAAAAATCAACATGTTTAAAATGGACGTACGGACATTTTGGTAATGATTATAGAGTTGCTACGCTTTCTAAATCGTACCTAACTACTAAAGGAATCACCATGCAAAATTTGAAATCGATAGGACAATTCTAACATGTCTAAATTAACGAAAAAAGCTATCCGTGACGGACGGACGGACGTACGGACGGACGGACGTACGGACGGACCGACCCTAATTATAGAAAAGCTTCGCTTTTAAAAAGCAAGGAAAGGAAAGGAAAACAGATGGATAGGAAAAGTGATGTATAGAATGCTTTCCCATAAAGTGCATATCGAGCACTGAAAACACACTGATTAGATCTTTGAAAATCAAGAGGGGACAACTCTAATTCAAGTAACTATAGGACAATTAAATATTAGGACAAACTGAAATGCAAAGTTACATGGAATAAAAAACACGATAGTTAAAATCAAATTTACTAATTGGCTCTGTTATTTACTGCGAAAAAGGTACATCATTTAATAAAAGCTTCCTTAAATTTTCTTAATTAAAGTAATATTTTATTGCAAAACCAAAATAGATAAACAAAACATCCAATAGATTTTACAAGGGGGATGGGGCCGGGCTGGTTATAGTTTTATAATATTAAAAACTAGCGGCTTCGCCCCTAGCCTCTAGGGGCTTTGCCCCAAGAGGTTTGATCAACCTAATTTTTCGTATTTTAGATTTTATAAGAAAAAGTAAAAAAAAAATTTTTTTTTTTTTGGGGGGGGGGTATTTTTCATTTTTTTGGGGGGTTGGGGGTGTCCCACCCCCCAAGAAAATAGCTTAAAACCATCACAGGACCAGTAGGTATATTCCCTGAAGAGTAGAGCCCAATCGGTTCAGTGGTTACTGAGATCTTAAGCTTCAGACGGACAGACAGACGGACAGACGAATTGACAGACATCGTTCTACTTTGTATTATAGACTAGCGGCTACGCCCCTATGGTACAAAAAAAAGTTTAAAACCTTCCCAGGACCTATAAGAAGCTTCACTGTAAAGGAGAACAATATCGGTTCAGCGGTTAGCGAGATCCTTCGGGACAGACAAAAACGTTTACTACTTTATATAATAGGATTACATGGAAATAAACATTTTTGTAAGAAAATGTCGAGCTATTTACCACATAACATCAATAATTTGTACAATATTTTACGCATATATTAAACTTTATTGGCGGTGAAATTGTAAATGTATATATACTTAGGATTATGATAGTTTTCTTTAGTTTATTATAATGTCTGATATTAAGGTAAATGTTTATTAGCATATTAAAATATATGTGCAACAAATAGTATGTACATTCCTTGCATTATGGTTACAATTATAGTTATCAATGCAAAAGTGTAAGAATTATTGATAATACTTACGTAAAATCTAATCCTTGAATTAAAGAAATATCTAACTATCTTTTTAAATTCTTTATTTTTGTAGAGTCCCAAGAGAGGAAGATCATATTTTTAGAAATGGGTTGCTGCATTTTCCTGGCCCTGCTGTATTGTATTGATATCTTGTATTGATAATAAATGTCTACTATACAGTTCACTATTGTTTATTATTAATTAAAATGTATAGGATGTATTTATGACATAAAAAAAAGTTTAGATGTAAAATTGGCAAGAAATAGATGTAAAATTGACAATTTTGGATGTATAAATGCCTGTGTTAGATGTATTTATGGCGGTTACTTCAAGTATGACTGTATTTTTGGCAGAGGTTTTTACATTTTGACAAAAATACATCCAGATGTATTTCTGCCAGTTGCAGGAACGCCATGTACCCATGGTCACAGGAAGTTTTCTTCTTTATATCGTTAAAAATTCCTAGGTTAGTTCCCCCCCCCCCCCTTCAATTTCCCTTAAAAAGCAAGCTAATGGCACAGCGTCCAATTAAATTATATGTCCAGCATATGCAATACTTCTAATAACCTATATCTACTGTGGAACGTTATTCTAATTCTAAGGACTTTTTTTCGCAGCATCGTTTGAATACTCTTGCTTTCATGCACACTTCTCATTTATATTTCATAAGCAAAATTATTTTGCACAGCTATTCCTTTTCTATTCAGAACAAGGATGTCAACATTCATCATTAGCTAAACTCAAAATAGTGTCTAACTTTTTATCTTTGTGACGTAACAAAAATCGAAGGATGAGAGGGGAGGTGGGAAAGGAAACCCCTAAAAAGTTAGACACTATTTCTAGGTTCAATTAGCTAATCTCAAAATAGCAAAAGCGGACGGACAGACAATGTGTGCTATAGAGTAGATGCGAACAATCTACACTTCAGTGTATTGGCCAGATGTGGCAAAAAATTATAGATAAGGTGTTAATTAAGGAAATTCAGCCATCTAACTTTAATAGCAGCGGAGAAAGCCAGATTTCCCCTGCAGCGTCGCTACAAGGAATCATGTGTTAAAGATCTTCGAATTGGTTGAACTTTTCAGGGAAGCTTCATATATGTATTACGACGATTATAAGAGGTTATGGGAGAGATAACTAGCTCTAGATAAATCATTCTGCATAACTTTACTGATTTACATTTCAACTAATTAATTGTTATTTTATTATTACTGCGCTACTTGTGATATAATTATCTTTAGTTGTTGTTTTATATGGGACAAAAGTTATTCCTTTATATTACATTTGTTCTCTTTGTTGTAAAGCCATTATGCATAATATAATTTCTTATTAACTTGCCGAAGGATAAAATATCTGCAAATAAGACAATTTTGGCCAAAAAGAGTGATGTAACAAAAAAAATAAAAAAAATTAACGTTAATATGTTTAGATTTTAAATTTCCGATAAAGATCTATAACAATAATTTTGATAATACCTTCATTAGAATAAACCTTTTACTATATAAACAGTTTGTATTAAAATCTCTGTCTGACCCCTACTGTTATTTTTTCTCCAAATACTTGTCCCCTTCCCTATTTATTCGCACAGTTATGTACTTATTTTCTATGTTAATGTCTTCTAGTCATGTAAAATAGATATTGCTTTGTGTGATTGCTGGTTGCTTCACTCAAAGCATCTAAAGCTTAAGAAGATTATTTTCCTTTCCTATAAATAGTCAAAAACCATCCTAAGATTTATAAGAAGCTTCCCTATAAACACCATGGGTGCCTAAAACGCTGTTTAAAAATAATGAACAAAATAGGGGAAGCGGGAGTTTTTTTTTCCATTACTATTGGTGCTGAATTAACTTCCTGAACCTAAAACCCTGCAGGCTGTTTATAACTTACCTAAAGAAAAATAGAAAAATTAAGTCATTTTTCATATAATACTGATTTACTCGCTTTAAAAAGCATTCAAAAAAGGTTTTATTTCAAAATAAAGATACAAATTTAGTTAAAGAGTAGCTACAACATCAATACAAAATAAATAGCTTGACAGAATTTAAAATACGTCAAACTGTTAGAAAAATTGACAGACAGACGAACAAACTGAGTGAGTAATAGTTGCAATTTAAAATATTTAAATTTATTTCGAGTTTCCAATATAACAGCTTGCAGCCTTTTTGTGTAAGAAATGTATTCTAAACAAAAAATAATTGACATTAATTACAAAAAATAGCTGTAAAACTTAACAATAAAGTCGATAACGCATTTCTAGTAATGCTGTTATGACTGAAATCTTATGATGATATGATAATAGCAGCATTTAAAAGAAAGTCGAAAAAGTACTGATTCAAAAATAGATAATGGATATAGAATACGTGGAATACTTATTTTTTCGTCACTTTAGGTTGCTAATATAGTCGGATATTGTTTGAAACGTTCATAAATTGTTAGGAGAGGGGATGGGGCAAAGTTATAAGGAGGTCTTGTTATATTAGCCAGCTATAAAAAACATTTTATTTGGTTATGTCAGAAACTCTCAAAATATCCATGAATTCTTTATCCATTGATACAATTAGTAAATATAGGAATTTATATTAGAAAAAATCTTGGCCAATTGTAATTTTAATACCTCTTACTTTTCAGGATATTTGTCTTTGGTCCCTGTTACTTTTGTCACCTGCAGGGTGATTAGAACCAATTCTTGGCACTATTGATTTAAATAAAAATAAACATAGTCTTTTTCGATCACCACCTGTATAAAAAAATGTTATGCTATGTGTTGGTCATCATATTGACACTTTAGAATAGATTAGGTTTTTAATAGTTATTTCTCGCATCGTATTATAAACGGCTTTCCGCGGATATAGAAAGTACAATTATGAGATTAAAACTAGTTTTTTTTAGCCCCGAGGTGCCGAAGGCACCGGCTAAAAATGATTGTACATTTCTATATTCGTAGAAAGTTTGATATAATACGATGCTAGACATAGTTTTTTCGTATGGATGAGAACCGGTTCCTATCCACCGGATTCGAATGAATACGAGAAAAATTTTTTAGAATTTTTCCCTTTCTTATAGGACGGGATCTGCAGTTGCAAAGGACCAACAAAAAATGAATTTCATTGTTCTATAAGTGAACAACAAAATATTTCTGTAACTTATATTCAATTACTGTTTGCGCTTATAAAGCATATAAATGTCCTTGTTAAAATACAAAAAAAAGAGATAGTATAGCCGAAGGGGGAGAGAAAGACAGGGTAATATTTGTCCAAAAGCCACTCCTTTGAATATTTGTAAAAGGATTTTATGTGTCTTGTAATGTAGCAAAAATTATTCTATTGTATAAGGGATTCAGATTTTTGTTTGTTTGTCCGTTAAGATCTCACTAACAACTGATATAATTGAGATCTGAAAATCAGGGCATTTTTAGTAAGGTCCTCGAAAAGTTTTAGTCCATTTTATTCCTGCATTTTTTGTAAAATTTAGCAATTTTGCATAAACTCCCATTTTGTAAGCAAAAGAAGAAGAATGGCCATTATTGCTTAGAAAGATAGATCATTATTTAATAGATCACGGATACATGGATAGGTTATGTCAAAATAAATAAATCTTCCTCCAATCAATTATGTATCTATATAAAAATGAATAAAAAAGGATCAATTTATCTAAAATTTTAGATTCCTATGTATATTCTTTTTGCCCCTCCTAGTTGGTATTTTTTGACTTTTACCAGGGATATAAATATAAGACAATAGACGATAAATTTATACCCCATAAGTCCACTCAATAAAATCAAACAAATAATCAATGTGCAAAATATTGGCTTTGGTAGCAGACAACTGTTGTCGTGAAAACTAATAGTAGAAAACAATAGAAAAGAATAGAAATCATATCAAAGACTATATTTATTTGATGTACAGACAAATTATTCCTGTAGAAGCTACGCTTCCCTGAAAAGTACTTAATAATCTTTCATACAGCGCAAGTATGTTGGTTATATGCCTTTAAAATTAAGGTGTTTATTCCATGTCGCAAAACAAACACAAAAAGAAATATGAATTTAATTTTGGTGAAAGATACGGGCATATAATAATTTTCTACAGACAACCTACCCTTTTATTGTCAGACCTTTCTCTGTTCATTGCAATTTGTTGATTGGTATAAGCATTTATATATAAGTGAGATGCCTGACTTAGTAGCAGTAAGAACAATTTTATCATTATAGCTTTGTGGAGCTGTTGGCCGTGACTCTGACCCCCCAATTTTTGCTATCGACTGAAGTTTAACATTTAGGTAAAAACACTACATCAAAGAGGGTAGAAATTGGTATGAAAATGGGTTTTAAAACAGCAGTACTATTCTTTAATGAACATATCACATTATTCAAAAAATGTTAAAAGTTGAAATCATGTAAGAGAGATATTAAAGCGATAAAAAATAGAAAAAGAAAGAAAGAGAAAAAGATGAGGTGAGCGAGAGAGATTAAAGAAGAAAGAAGAAGTAGAGAAAAAAAGAAGTAGAAAGAATTGTAGAGAAAGAGAGAGAGAGAGAGACAGACAGACAGACAGGTAGATAGACAGAAAGACAGACAAAGAGAGACAGACTGAGAGACAGACAGAGAAACAGAGAAAAAAATAGAGATAATTACAAACAGAAATTGACATACTGACGTATAAAATTAACAGAAGCGAAGCTATAATACGCTACACCAACAAAACATGGGCTACGCATATCATAACGTGCTGTGAAACGACTGACGTTTTTGCAAAACGGTGGATTTAATTTCTATTATTCTAATATAAAAAATAATTACAAGTGAATAGTATTTTAATTAAACATATAGGCAAATTAAATATCTAGGTCATTTAAAATGTCGCATTTAAAAACTACAGTATCATTGAATTATCATATATAATAAATTAGAGTAGTATTGTATAAACATACAAAAATATGTGTTTATAATAATAGAAAGGATTGTTCAAAAGTCAAACTTTTCTACGGTTATGGCTGGCCCGTCTGTACGTCCGTCCGAACGAATATCTCTGAACGTTTTAGGCCTGTTTAAATTGTCCTATCAATTTCAAACTTGATGATTTCTCAAGCAGTTAGGCTCAAACTAGAAAAAGAAGCATGCAATTCTATATATCTTTAAGAATTATATTTTAAACTTGTTGTTATTTAGACCTAATTTTTACGTGAATAAGTTGTTCTGTTACGATAACTTTGAGTAGCTTTTGCGTACACCAAAAGACAGAGATCGAAAGGGATAAGACAATTAACGATAAAACTATTTACATGCCTAATAAGGTTAAGTAAAAATTACCCCTTTTAGATTCAAACTTTTGGTTGCAAATAAGTCCAATGTCCCCTCCCTCCCTGAGGTGAAGCCCATTGGTAAAGCAACGCGCGCATGAATATTATGTGCCTATGAATTAGGGAACAAAAAAACTTTTGGTGTTGTCTAAAAACAGCAAATTTGACAACAACTCTCTTAAACTTTATGTCTGTTTTTCTATAAACATCAAAAATTACAATAAAAATCTGTAAATGGGTAGTAGAAGTTGCAAGTAGTAAAGCTTAATATTGGTCATACTCATTATATTGATGTGAATAATCGTTAAAAAAAACTTTGAAATTATTTTTCAAATATATTTTAGCATTTTTTAGGTTAATCATAACCCATAAATTCCGCTATTTAGCTTTTTTCGTTTGTTTTTAGGGTTGGTTTAGTCCGCCCTCTGTGTCTAAAATGGTCATTAGAAAACACGTCACACGTACACACACAGAAAAGTAAAGGGTGAATACACAAACATTTTACTATTTTATACAAATCACGTCACACGTACACACACAGTAAAGTAAAGGGTGAATACACAAACATTTTACTATTTTATACAAATCACGTCACACGTACACACACAGTAAAGTAAAGGGTGCATACACAAACATTTTACCATTTTATACAAATCACGTCACACGTACACACACAGTAAAGTAAAGGGTGCATACACAAACATTTTACTATTTTATACAAAACTTTTAGGTTTTAGGCTTTTTATTGTTTTAATACGTCAGATTAACCCCAGCCCTAGCCCCTAGGAGAGAGCTCAGGAAAATAGCATAAAATCACATTAAGACACAGCTAAGCTTCTCTGAAGAGTACAACTCGTTCAGACCAGCAGTTACTGAGATGTTTAGCTTGATATAAAAAAAAAACGTACTACTATAGTTATATACTAGCGGCTTCTCCCCTAGCCTCTTGGGGCTTTACCCCAAGAGGTGATAAAAAAAGAAAAAATTTTGCCAAAATCCGAAAGGACCAAGGAAATCTTCAGCCAAAAAATTGGGGGGGATTTTTTTTGTTTTTGGGGGGGTTGGGGGTGTCAAACCCCCCAAGAAAATAGCCTAAAACCACCACAGGATTCCCTGAAGAGTAGAATTCGATCGGTTCAGTGGTTACCGAGATCTTAAGAGACGGACAGACGGACAGACAGACGACGGACAGACGGACAGACAGACGACGGACAGACATCATTATGCTTTGTATTATAGAAGATAATAAGATAATAAAAAGATTTTAATAAAAACAAATTAATGTAATTTGAATATTGTCATATCGACAATGTGTCAGCTACGACATTGGACTTGAATCACACTGGTACCCAAAGTTTTATAACAACGTTATCCAAAAAACTTTAGGTGCTTTTATTATTTTTATTCTACAGAAGGGTTGATTTTACTCATCATTTTTGAGGAGGTAAATCGATTTATTGTCCATTAACCTATCCTAACTTGGAACTTTAAAGTAAATAAGATGTGTATTTACCATCTACAGAACTATAAGGAAGGTGTTTTGACACTAAGTTTTGCCTTTAAAAAGTTAGGCAGCTGAAATTACTCTTTTTAAAAGCGAAGCTTTTCTATAATTAGGGTCGGTCTGTCCGTACGTCCGTCCGTAACGGATAGCTTTTTTCGTTAATTTAGGCATGTAAGAATTGTCCTATCGATTTCAAATTTTGCATGGTGATTCCTGTAGTAGTTAGGTACGATTTAGAAAGCGTATCAATTCTATAATCATTACCAAAATGTCCGTACGTCCATTTTAAACATGTTGATTTTCTTACTTTTTTAACAACAAATTTTTATGTGATCGAATCATCCGATTGATCTGATTTTTGGTATATTGATTCCTAGGACAACAAAGTATAATGTTATAAGCGAAGCAATTCTAAAATCAAGTCCTAAATATGTAAGTATGTCCATAAACATTATCCTGTATAAAGCAGTTTTCAACAAATTTACTTACAATTTTGCTGCGACTCTTATATATTTATATTTTGATTATTCAGTTCTTACACTATATAAGTGTTCATGTCCGTTTGTCCTACCGTTTCAGTGCTTCGCTTTTATGGATGTTGTCATCCTTGTTTTATAAATACGATGGAAAGTTAATTATTCTCGTTATGGACTACACATTAAATAAATCATTATGTTTTTTTTTGCTTCTTCACTTTTCAAATAAATATCAAATCTAATTGTTATTGTTAAATAAATTACTTATTCTGTAAGTTAGTGTACATCATTATTCTATAATTGTTATCTACAAAGAAAATGGCTGGCAATAAGTTTGCAAAAAATCTCTGCAAAATATTTCTTGACAGCTAGTACAAGTGATTGCCCATTAATAAAATTGCCGCTAAAATTGACCAATCACAATTCTTCTTGTCAAAATACTGGTTTATTATTAGATGTCTTTTGATTCATATTAGCGGCAAAAAAAAATTGAAAATTGAAAATTTATAAGTTTTTAGTGTGACTATATAACAAGGATTTGCCCTAGTGCCCTTTATATTTTTTACCTTGTTGCTGTGTTACTTATGAACAAAGCTATCCTTGTTTTTTATGCTAGAGAATAATAACCCTTCCTCTGTATTTGCCGAAAGAAGAATTTGTCGCTAACAACAATTGTTAAATTCAGGGGAGTAAAAAATAATTGACAAATAAAACGGTTGTAAAGTTTCTTTGATAAAAAAAGTTATGCTTTGTAGTTTCTTAACATTTTCTACCAGGAAGTTTCTCTTTTTCGATTACAAAAATCTCATTATATCTATAATACAAAGTAGAACGATGGCTGTCTGTCCGTCTGTCCCTTAAGATCTCGGTAACCACTGAACCGATCGGATTCTACTCTTCAGAGTATATTCCTATTGGTCCTGTGGGGGTTTTAAGCTATTTACTTGGGGGATGGGACACCCCCAACCCCCCTAAAAATGGAAAAATCCCCTCCCAATTTTTTTTCTTTCTTTTTTTTCTATTATTTAAAATTAGTGGTGGAGTGGGGGCTTCTCACCAAGTACTTAATTTTTTTTCATTAATTACCTCTTGGGGCGTAGCCCCTAGATGCTAGGGGCGAAGCTGCTAGTATTATATAAAGTAGTATATTGTCTGAAGCTTTAGATTTTAAAACTACAGAACTGAATGACTTTTTTATGGAAGCTTTACGTAGGTCCCGGGATGGTTTTAGGCTATTTTACTTTATATTAAAGCCTTGAGATGGTGTAGGCTATTTTTCTTGCCTCTTACCCTCTAACAATTCAGAGCCCCTAGATGATAGGGGCATAGCCTTTGTTTAAAAACAAAGTAACAAAAATAAAGTAAAAATGTCAACAATCAAGACAATGTCCGTAAGAAGCGCAGCCAAAAAGAATAGTAGCTTTACAGGTAATAATAGAGGGAAGGGAAGTTTTGATATACAAATTAACTAAAAGCTTTATGTAATAAAAATACATCTTTATCAATCAAGAAAAAAAGACATTTGCAAATTAAGCATAATGTATATTTCTGTATATTATGATTTTTACCTTTTTATGAGCGTAGCATTTCTTATACTCTGGAACTATGTTATTCAGGTTTTCCTTTCTAAATTCTAATTTTAAATTTTTTGAATTGTTAAAGTTATTTCTCTCTTTCTTCCTCTCACCTCTCCCCATCTCTTTCTCTCTCTAATGCTTTTTTTCTCTCACTCTATATCTATCTATCTATTTTTTTGTGTATGAATTCTCTTCTATTTTTTATATCTTTAAAGCAAAGTAGCAGAGAATATTATCATCCTTGTTTACTAAGATCTTTTTCCATTAGTTAAATAGATATCATATACATAGTAATAATTTTCATTAATAATTTGATAATATATTATAAGATATTATATAAGGATGACAACATCCATAAGAAGAGAAGTTATAAAGTAGATTTCCATTTAACATACTAACATGTATCTCTTATAACAACTAAGAAACAGAAAGAGATTGAATAGATGATTTTTGTTCAAGTAAATCTTTATAAGAAATATGCCTCTATCTTAATAGCATCAGAGTAAATTATATTCCTCGTATTATGGACGTACAGACATAGTTAGTTACATAGTAGCTTCGCTATTGAAAATAAAGATAAACATCCATCCGTGAATAAATCTTATCATATCATAACATAGGTAAATCAATCAAAAAACTTTTATAAAGCAAGGGGAAATAAAGACAGATAGTTGAAGGTTCAGGGGAAAATTTGGAGCAGAGACTTATTTTTGATATAAGAAGCTGACAAATTTGAATATAGCATTGTGTCTTATTTTCCAAGGAATCAGTATTTCATTTTCCAAATCTATATTTTTACTAAATTTACAGATTTAAAATATATAGGACGAGTCTATCAAGCCCTATTAAACATTCAGGGCTATGGGATATATGTACAAAAAAAATGCCACTAACTATCTATAAGATCATTATTTTCTCTGTTCTACTATATTTAAAGCCTTATACATGTCTTTTTACTTTCGGAGATGATATATGCATATTACTAATGTAATTTATATGTTATTAATATATTAATGGTTCCGCCAATAGCATCAGAGGATTCTGTTATCAATGCAAGTCTTAAATAAAAAAATAGCCTAAAACCAGTATCTAAAATACCTATGTAAATAAAATAATAATATGTCACCTAAGAACTAAGATATGACATAAACATTTTATGTCTTAAATTGTTAACCCATTTTAATAAAAATAAAGATATATTTTTATTAATATTAATGTTGGAAACTCCTAATGATATACTGGGAAGCTTTTTGTGTATAATTTTGTCTTTTGCTTGTACAGACACGCAATTCACTCAGGTTCTTTAAGATCATGTTAAAGGCGCCCAAAACTATGAGCCTGAAAACATTGGGGAATTTCCCATCAATTGTTTGATGTTGCTGCGCTGCATATACATTATTGTCCTTGTTTTCAATAATCGCCATATTAATTTTAACCTTAGAATGGCAGAACTTTGCACAGAGTAGTTTTTGGAGGGTTTTATGATCCTTCCTGACCAGGATTTAAAAGACAATGGTTTATAAATTGATCTGATAATAAGCAAAATTACACTCTTTTAGAGATTAAGTAGTTACTTAGTAGATTATTAAGTTTGTATACGGATTGTTTGAACCAACCAATCAAAAATCTAAAAAGCTCCCAATCAAACTCTTAGGTCAAGGAAAGGGAGAAATTGATTCAAATATTCGATCCACTGTTCCCTTCCTCCCCGCTAAATGCTAAAATGTCTCCTTTCATAAAAAGGCTGAAGTAGAATTAGAATGTTGAAAAATACTATGATTCAAGATATCTAATTTCTAACTATTTCTTTCCGGATCAGGGGATGCATACTAACAGGTTGACAAATAGTTCCTGTTAAACTAGGCAGATTTAATTGACGTTTTTTCGGTACTACGTCAAACCCTAGATACGTCAAACAGTAGATGCGACAAACGCTAGACAGACAAACAGTAGACAGACAAACCCTAGACACGACATACGCTAGATACGACAAACGCTAGAATGCGACAAACACTAGAATATGACAAACGCTAGATTTTTTCCAAAAAGGACAAACAATAGATACGACAAACGCTAGAATGAATCCTTATAATAAAGTAAATGGATGGTTGTTTGTCTATACCAAAGGATCTCGCTAACTGCTGAACCGACCGGGTTCTCCTTAACAGGGTAGCTTATCATAGGTCCCGGGAAGGTTTAAACCTATTTTGGGGGAGGGTACTACCACCATCCCAAAATATTTTGTCCCTAGAAAATAATTATACCCCCCACCCCAAAAAAATTATTTTTAAAAAAATACTAAAATAAAAAATGGGGTTAGGAGGAGTGGGTCGAAAGTTTTAGAAGAAAGTTTTCTTACTCGTTGGCTAACCAACTTTTGGTACTTTAATGAATTTTGATTGGTTGGTTTAAGAAGTTCAAAGTGTTCAAACGTTTCAACCACTAATTTTACGCTATATGTGATGTACATAGATTTTTAAGCCATTATCTTATCCCTTTAGATCCCTCCAATGATAGTAATAGGTATAAATTTAGTATTAATTAACAAAAAAACTTATGAATATTTTTTTAAAGTTTAAATTCTAGCGTATGTCGCTTCTAGTGTTTGTCGCACTTTAAAAATTCTACTGTTCGTCGCGAATTTGAAAATTCTACTGTTTGTCGTAGTCTAGTGTTTGACGCATCTATTGTTTGTCTGTCTAGCGTTTGACGTATCTACTGTTTGTCTGTCTAGCATTTGTCGCATCTACTGTTTGACGTATCTAGTGTTTGACGTAGTACCGTTTTTTCGACCAATGTGGCTTTTTATAAGAGTGGTCTTTGTGTCATATTATCGATATTGAGTTCTAACAAGAAATCTAATTCTACAATTTAACAATGGACGTTTAAACAATTTACATAACCAATGATGATGAACCCAATTATCCCGTCTTTAAAATAAATTAATGGCTGAAAAATGTGGACACATTGAACCAAACAATCAATGAACATGAAAAAAACTGCCCAAAATTTTAAGTCAAAGAATGAAAGATCGTGTTTATAGAACTTTTGGTTGATTTAGTATATTTGGCATTCTAAGTTTTTTTTCAACCTTATTCAAACATACCCTGCTCTTTTGATATCTTAGGTTATGGGTTCTTTATGGGGGCTAGGGGGGAGAAGTAAGGGGTAGGGGAGGTTAATGAGCCCCCTCCCCGACTTTTATCCAAACAGGTATTTATCTTAATTACTACGCAAGGCATACCAATATTCAAAAACAAGGATGACAACATCCACAAATGGTAAGTGAAATATCTTAAAATTGTAGAAGGATCAATTAATCATGCTTTACACCTGTAACAATATTTCCATTATGGCTTCGAATCTGATTAATATCCGATGGATTAAAACCGGTTCTCAGCAATACTGAAAAATGATGTATAACAGATCGCATTCAGACAATTTTCCTCGAATAGTAAAATAAAAATCATGAAATTAATACCTGTTTTGGTAGCCTAAGTCTCCGACCCCTCGGGTTTAACAAATCTGGGTATAATATTACAATTCTTCATTTTAATATTTCATAAATGAATAACTTGTGATTAACTAAATGGAGAAAGCTAGCTTTATTGGTTATTTCATATTGAAATAATTCTACATTATTGGTGGAAAGAATGATCGGAAAAACTTAATTTCAGAGCAGCCTTGCTTCGAGAAAAAAAAACGACATATCAGTTAGACAGATAGAAAAACACATAAACGACATGCATATCAAAAGACATTTTGTGCCTTTTATAGGTTGCATGTCTGTCTATGTGTAACTTAAAATATCTAAAATAGCCGATGTGCTTTTCAATGTACTAGAAAGGAAAGTTTTGTTGTAATACTCTGTTAGAATAACTAGCGGCTGCTTCCCTAGCATTAAGAGCAAGTGAAGGGCAGAAAAATAGCCTTAAACCATCTACAAGTATATTTATCTAAAAGTTGAATAGTCTAAATCCAACCCAGGACCTATGTGGATCTTCCCTGAAATGGATAACTCGATGGAAT
Source organism: Acartia tonsa (assembly GCF_053477335.1). Classification (NCBI taxonomy): domain Eukaryota; kingdom Metazoa; phylum Arthropoda; class Copepoda; order Calanoida; family Acartiidae; genus Acartia; species Acartia tonsa. The sequence goes on from NC_137268.1 coordinate 46,117,591, forward strand.
GGAGTCCACAAAAAAATATTTTAATTAATAATTATAGGTCGTTTTGAAATATTTTGGCTGTCCTTTTATATTAACTAGTTCTATAATCTATATCCAGATTTTATATTTAATAATTATTTGTGTTCATTTGTATTATACGTGGATTAAAGATATTATTAATGTAAGCAAGATTTAGAGTGGCTACTCTATGATTAATTTTAACCATCTTTTTTGTCTATAATAAAACTAACCACTCGACCATTTATTTCTACTTTGCAGTGTAGATTTATATAGGTCATGGCCAGGTTTTTTTTTATCTATTTTAAGGAAGGTTTGTTCAAATCACCTTAAAGAAAAAGCCACTGTAAAATTTACTGCTTGTTAAATAATGAAAACAATAAAATATTTTAAAGAAGCTGTCATTTCCTAATTTTGGGGGCAGAATAATTTTTGTACGAGTGCTATATTCCTTTCAATGTTGATAACTAATACGGATTATGATACTTTTCTATTATAAATATTAATTACATATTTATATTATTCTCTAATCCTTAGTTTTCTGTATGTCTGTAACGAATGATCTCGCTAGCCGCCAAGTCGATATAGTTCACCTTTACAGGGATCGTTTTTACCTAAAAAAAATGCAGCCCCCCACCCCCGTTCCTCTAATTGCCACTAGAGGCTTTTAGGGTTGTAACCGCTATTTAATTACATAGAGTAAGGTATGATATGATTGTGCTTTCCGCGGTTAAGAAAATGAAAAATGTACATATTTCTATTATGTTTCTATTCTATTATATGTATGTTTATAAAAACACAAATGCTCATTCTATCAAAAAAAAAAAGTGCTGAAGAAAGATTACATGGATTTTATCAGGCCATTTCTTCTAGTATTTTCTATTGTTGATTCTTAAACTTAAAAGATAACAATTTTTTTGTACCTTCTATAAGGTGTGCCTTGAAAACAGTTAATTTTTCCTAGATTATGTTTCTGTGTGGGCTATTATGATTTTATATATTAAATTTTCTGAGCTAGATTTTATAACATGAAGAGCAGTTAGTGAGAGATGTGACTTAAGATTAAATTGAATCAATAACGTTTATTGAGTCCGTTCCCTAATTCGTTGGCTAAAAAAACACATGTCTTAAGATCCATGGGTAGCAATCCTCTTTTAGAAAACATGGCAATTGCTTACCTACTTAAGTAGCAAATCCCACTTACAATTACCTGACTATAATTCAATTTTAAGCGACATTTAGGGAACACCCAGTTTTGTCAAAATGTAGATTAGCATTAGCGAACTTTTTTTTTCAATGCCTTATCACAATAGGGGCTAATTTTATTATGTATTTATCGTTTATATAAAGAAAGTACAAGCTGCACGTTATTTTAGATCTATATAACGGTTAAGGATAAACTTTGTGCCGTTATTAGATTAACATAATTTTGTAGTCATAGTGTCATTTTAAGTCAATCGTGAAATAAAATATAAAAGATTCTAACGCTTTATGTTATTTATAAGGTCGACGTAAATATTCGTAAATTATGATATGTTAATTATCTGATCATTATTGAACATCCTAAAGGGTAATTAGATATGATTTTCAAGAAAGCTTCGAATAAATTTAAAAGTATAAATTAACATTAGATAAAGCACAAACACGCGACTATAAAAATTCTTTCATAGACTTTTTCTTCGTATCTGTAAATCAAAAGGTGGGGAGTTTAAAACACTAAAATCCATTTTCAAAAGGAGCATATTAGTGTACAATATCATACTTTGATAGAAAAAAGGTTACAACAATGCTATTTTTTATGGGGAACTCCTGAAAAGCTTTGAAACATTTCTGGGGGTTTTATACTTCAAAAATATTATTTAAAAATATAAATTGCTCCTTTAAAAACCCTTTTTAAAGGTTTGAAACTATTTAAGATTTAAGATAAAATCTGATGGTATTTTTATTTATAGTCTGGACTTACTTATACCTTATTATAATACATTCAAATGGATAGTTAGATGAATAGATAAATAGAAAGATAATTATTACTTGTTATTAAAGCTTAGATGAAATTAAATAGATTACACAGATATAGATAGAAAGCTAGTTAGACAAATCAGATAGATAGTAGGGTTGGGCCGGATACTTTTTTGGCCGGATACCGGATATCCAGCTGATTTATAATGCCGGATATCCGGTTCCGGCCGGATATCTGGCCAACGTTCGATATCCGGCAATTTACCTGATATCCGGCCGGATAACCGGATATCCGGCGTCAAAAATCAGGCGGATATCATGTAACTGGATAGTTTTAATATCCGGTATCGGGCCGGATATTGAAAATGACCGGATATTCGGCCCAACCCTAATAGATTGATTAACAAACAGCTGACTGAATAGATAGATGGATAGGCAAAGACTTGTTTTGGCTAAAAGTACTAGAAAAATAGACAAATATTCATGGGTAGAGAGACAGATATAAAAATAAACATATAGATTAATAGACAGACAGACATATGGATAGAATAACATATAGATCATATAGATGTATAGACAGACATCTAGATGGATGGACACTGACAGACATCTAGATGAATAGACAGACAGACAGATAGATGGATAGTCAGACAGATAGTTAGATATACAGACAGATAGATAGATAGACAGACAGACATATGGATAGAAAGACATATAGATGTATAGACAGACATATAGATGGATAGACACTGACAGATATCTAGATGAATAGACAAACAGACAGACACACAGATAGATGGATAGTCAGACAGATAGATAGATAGATAGACAGATAGGTGGATAAACAGACAGTTGGATAGACAGACATATAGATTGGTAGACAGACATCTAGATGAATAGACAGACAGATAGATGGATAGTTAAACAGATAGATAGATAAACAGACAGACAGAAAGATGAACAAACAGACAGATAGATAGACACTGACATACATCTAGATGGATAGACAGACAGACAGACATCTAGATGAATAGACAGACAGACAGACCGATAGATGGATAGACAGACAGACAGACCGATAGATGGATAATCAGACAGATAGATTTATAGACAGAAAGATGGATAGAAAGACATATAGATAAATAAACAGACATATGGATAGACAGACAGATAGATGAACAGTTAAACAGATAGATAAAAAGACAGACAGAAAGATGAACAAACAGACAGATAGATAGACATACAGACAGAAAGATAGATAGATAGACATATAAAGGTTTAGACAGATAGATAGATAGATAGACAGGTTTATAATTGTTAAAGATGATCGTAAGTTTAGGCTTGACCTTTTCCCCTTACAGATTAAAAGGTGCGAGTACTAGATTTTCATAGTAAGTGTATGAAAATGGATATATTATTACTTGGATCTTACATAAGATTTTCATTTTCTCTAATAAGGTGAAACATAAAGCGGGCTAAAATAACGATTTCCCCTTTCTATTCCCTTTATACCCATCCCAATTTAGCTTTTTATCAAGGAAAAAAATACTCTTAAGAATGATTTTTCAGTAATTTTCAAGCATAAAAAAACTTGTTCTCGAGCAATTTTCACTTGAATAGAAGGAAGATGGCTTTGAAAAAAAAAGTCACCTTTTTATCCATTCATAAACCATGTGTGCGTGTGTGTATGTGTGTATGTGTGTGTGTATTTGTATTTTGGAATTTAGAGAGAGTTTAAAGTTCTTTATGTGCTTATAACAAGGTAAATTATGATCAAAAGCACCGATTCAAATGTTGGTTGGTTAAAAATTTTTCAATTTTATTTTCTCAAACTAGCGGCTACTCCCCTAGAAGACTCAAGGGGCATTCAAGGTGGGGGGGGGGGGGGAGAAGTCGATCCTCCCTTTTCATTTAAGTTTGAAATGAAAAAATTAAGAGGGGGTCATTGTTTTGATAGGTTACATTCCCCACAAAAAAAATAGTTAAAAACTTTCCCTGGACCTATAAAAAGCTTCACTGTAATGGAAAACCTATGGACAAAAAAGGGTACTGCCTTATTTAAGAAGATATTGGGTTTTCAAAGAACATTTTCTATTGGATAAAATTTTCAAAAATCAAAGTTTTATCGTTCTAAACTGACGGCAAAAGAATAAAATAGCGCAGCTACGCTATTCTACATATGATGATGTCACGTATAATGTAATCAAAGTTATGAAGGTTTTAAAATCCTATAAAAAATGTTGGGGGGGAGGGGGGATAAAAGAAGTATTTGCTTTGTGGTTGGTATCATGTATGTACATTTTAAGGATTATTATGGTCAAAAAAATGCTTTTTAGTAGCGAAGCTACCTAATAACTCTAATATTTCTGTACCTTTGCATTATTAGTTTTTTATTACTTACCGTTGATAAGAAGCAGAAAAACCGTCAAAATTCTCGTCTCCATATTTGCTGATAACCGAACTTTCATTTTGTTGATTTGTTATCACTTTTTTGTGTTATTCTAATAACTAATAACTATAGAAAGATCACTAGTTTTTTTTATAACATTGTTTCTTTAACTTTTCTGATAATTGTTATTTCTTCATTTTGTCTTCCTTGAAAAATTGTTATCGTCAAAATCTAAAAATAAGAAAAACATTAACAAATATTCAATGGATAAAATTATGGGAAAAGCTTGAAAAAAAAAAAAAAAAATTAAACCCCCGTTTTCACAGTATAACCAAGTCTTACATTTAGAAATTTATTGCCAAAACTTAAGATAAAGAACCTAATCAGTTCATTAGTTATTTAGATCTCAAGCCTCAGACAAAAAAAGATTTATTTCTATAGAATTATTGGGCCATATAATTATGTATGTACATATATTCGTTGTGTGTTTTATCAAGAATTTTGATAATATTTTAAAGCTATAAAATGCGAATGATAAATTTTTACATAAAAGTTTAAGAATATTAACAAAATTTTAGAAAATAAGACATTTTATCACAAATAAGGATTTTAAATATTTGCTTGTCCTGTTTTACTAATCTGCTAACATCAAAGCTCTCCTATAAATAGGATATGTTCATAATCATTCTGTTTGTCAAAGGGAAATGGATAAAATTACATTATCCTCCTAGTTTATTGACAGTTTTAAGAAATTAAAAATATAAAAATGAGCTTCATAAATGTTGTTGTTAATGAATTATGCGCTACTTATGAAAAAAATTGTCTTTATTCGTCTACCTTTATATATTTTCTATTGTGATGTAAAGGTAAGGTTAACTATTTGCATCCAAATTTAACAAGGATGAAATCATCCATACGTTAAATTTGTGTAACAATTCAGTGTTTTAAGTCTGAACAAGTTCTGTCAAATTGTAATAGAAATCCCCATTATTAAGGTTCTATCTTGTAAAGTTTAGTTATTGTTAAATGTTAAATTGGAAGTTCTGTTTCTAGAAGTTATTATTGAGTTGTTTTCTAAATTGTTCCCAACAGTTACAGGAATCTTTGGGCAACGTTTGAAATGGATTGGACAATTCTAACATGACCAAATCAACTATCAGACTGACAGAAAAATCTAAAAACATAAATGTAGAAAAGATTCACCTTTAAAAATAGCAAAATTTTAAAAGTCATGTTTAATAATACTGAACAATATCATATAAAATTTTTATAGCTTTTATATAAAATTTATACAGGAACATTGATAATTCAAGAAAATACAAAACAAAAGCTAATTAAAAATCATTTTATAGTAAATTTTTATATTATTTACCGCAATATTAAAATTACAGTTGCTAAAAAGTTATATAATAGTTTATTAGAATATCTTAAATTGGTATTTTTCGTAAAGATTAGATTTGAAAGAATAGCCCTAATATTTCTAAATAAAAGAAAAACAAAATTTATAATAACATAACTTCATATATATAGGTATAATAATAGTTATCTTCAGAAAAATAGAACAAAATCTAACAATCATTATTAACACCTAACTTAATTAATTATTTCAAATTGAATAAAGGAAGATAAAAGAAAATGTCATTAGAAGAACAGATTTTTGTCTCCTACTTTTTAACTGGTTAAAATCTAAGAAACTGAAATATCTTACATCTTTCTTTGGTTTCTAACAACTAAAGTATCTTTTTTATAAATTTTTCACAAAAATATAAATTCTTTAATGTTAAGTTTGGATACAAAACAATTTCTTACAATGCCATATCATTGTCGGTAAAAATTGTCCATCTCTAAAAAAGTAAAAGTTGGTTGGAAGCCTATTCAAAATAAACTCACGAATTCAAAGGGAGAATAATTCTGAATTAAAGTTGTAGAAAAAGTCATCTTCTTTTAAAAACTATTAGATTTTCGAAAATATCTTAAAGTTATAAAATTGTGTTCAATGTTTAATAGTAGTTAATGAAACCAATTAAAAAATGCAATGTTTCGTAACAGTACTCAATAAGAATATATTTACATGTGAAAAAATCATACATTAAATCCATTTTAAAAATCCCTCTAATATTTTTACTTTGCATATTTGTCTATGTCCACGAAAATCAACTCTTTCGTGGGGTTGTAAAATTTGCCCAAAAAGAATCGCGAACATGACTTTAAAAAATTTACTTTTCAGATTGTAGACATTTTTTTCTATGTGTGTTACTAAAAAACTTTCGCCTTCTGTAAGAATTGCTTTGTGATTTTAAGCTTTATCAATGGCATAGATATTCTATAATTAATGTTTGTCTATAAATACTTGAGTTTTAACCTTAGTGAATTAAAAAACGTATTGTATGAGTTTGTTCTTTCTATCAAAAATGAACTGATTGAGTTACTCTTTTGGAGATTTCACATGGATCTTAGAATGGTTTAATACTATTTTTTCTGTCTTGAGTATACAGAGACTCTACAGATGATAAAAGTAAAAAATGAAACTTATTACCTATTCATTTTAGTATTCTATTTTTTTATATATAATTTCATACTTTTCTGTCGTTCAACAATAGCTTTCAAGTAACATTAACTTCATTTTTAAAAACAAATATCGAAAGAAATCCTCTAAAACCAAAATAGGAAAATGTACGAAATCTTAAAAGATGCAATTTATAATTGGTAAAGCATCCTTGGCTCTAGCTATGACACGTATACCCTTTAACCCTTAAATAAGGATGACAACATCCATAAAAGCAAAGCTACATAAATCACACGATCTTGCATAAATGCATTTTGTATTGAAGAATATTATACATTAAACATTGATTTAATTTTCTATTAAAACTTTCATTACTGTTCATTTAAGATCGAGATTTTTGTAAGCTTGTTGTTTTAATCAATTGTCAAAAATAATTTGGTTTTATATTTGTGTCTACTTTTGTAATAGTAAATGTATGAAAAAGAAAGAATATTTTGAAACCCAAAAACAATAATCAAACTATGTGGTTTGAATAAACATTAAAATAATTGCAGCGGGCATTGATAACTTTTCAACAAAAATATTAAGGCTTGCCAGAGTAAAGTTAATTACCTATATACTATTAACAGCATAAGAAAAGTTTTTAAGTCAGTATTTAGAATATTTTAATATGTAGGTAAACAGTTTTGTAATTTATTAAATTACTTTTCTAACAAAATTAAGAAAAAAGTAATACTATTTTACTGCCTTTTATGATAAAATTATAAAAATGTCACATTTAAAAAAAAGAAAAAAAGTTAAAGTCAAGAGTCCAATATAATAAGTAACCACAAATAATTATACATCTTTGGAAAACAAAAGTTCTATGTTCAACCAATTTTTTTTTCAGTGAAGCTTGTCTGTGTCTCTGTTTAATTTCTCATATATGGCTTTATTATAAAGTTGTGTGTGTTAGGTTGAAATCTAAATGTTAAAAACGTGCCCAATCGTCTATAGATATCTTAAACAAACAAAGTTCAGCCATCAATGAATTGGTAAATAGCTGAATAGTTGATTTCATTTGAATGTGGTAGAGTAACGTTAAGAATCTATAAAAACCTTTTAAAGCAAATAAAAGACAAAATTAGATAATTCCTTCTTCAATGAACTTAGTTGATGCTTTTTAAAAATATTATTAAACTTGATCAGAATTAGCAACTAAATCCTACATAGCATAAAAGTAAAATAAACAAAAATTGGAATAACCAGTAGTATACCAATTGGAGAAAATTTAAAAAATTTCCAATTTTTCAATAGTAATTTTTTTGCATTTTATTTTTACCTAAATGGCTGTGCAAAAATGACTGTATTCAATCCATCCATTATTTTGTCAATAGCTTTCTGTTTATTCATTCAGCGCACCTGCTTTTTAATTTGCTTGACAAGTGTCTGTATGTCCATTTAGATTGGTTAAAAATAATCAAAGTTAATAATTAGCAAATTGACAGTATCTTGTATTGCAGAAAATTTTCAATATATTTAGTTGTAAGTGTTAGTTTGTCTGTTCATCTAAATTGTTGCTTTATGGATGTTGTCATCCTTGATATAAAGTATTTCATGAATAAGCTAAAAGACAAACATAAAAGATTTCAAAAAGTTAATATGTCTAGGCGCTTTAAAAAAATTTTTAACATTTCTTTTCGAACTTTTACTCATATTTTAGCAATTCTTAATTTTAAAGAAAAATCCTTCAAATTATCCAAAATTCTGGATTTTGGAAAATTTAATTTTGTAAATTTGTGTAATATATGAAAATGATATGATTGATTACGTTAATGGGAGGGTTATACATCCCAGCTTATCTACCTGCTTAAAGATATTCAAAATTTATCAAATTTCATGTTAATAGCGGCTAAGTAAGACAAATAAAAAAGATCATTTTCTGTGCAAAGATTGTAAAAAGTTAAATATCCAAGCATGGCAACTAACAAGGCCTTTACAATTGTATAAAAAGGTTTAAGATTGTATATTTTGCATTATTATGCCTATGTGTTATAGGCCCTTTAACATGCCCATGGCTTAAGTATGTATATTATATATATATTACATATGTATATACGTCCCCCCTCCCTCATATATGAGCCCCTATGCCCAAAAACTTTCTAATTCTGGCATAGGTGGAAGAATCAAAGGATATTTGTTGACTAAAAGTGGAAGGTTTGACGTGCCATCCCCTCTCAAAAATTACTATTATGTGCGTGCGCCAAGCGCTCATATGTACAATGTGCTCATCTTTCTCTCTCTCTCTCTCTTCACCCACTATTTGTTTAGGGCTATAAGTATTCAAGAAAAATTATTAAATAAACATAATAAATTACCTTTTATTGAAAACTTTAACTTTATAAATCACATATTTTATTATTAAAAATAATACTTTATAATAGTCACTTTATTTTAGAACAGTTGTCTTAACTAAAATGTTTGATAAAACTTCACTGAAAAAACGCGCAAATTTGTTGCAAAAAATGCGGCAATCCTCACTGTGATGTGATGGTTGGTATGACACCTACTGACCGATTCTTGGGTGTATCAGTCACCGCACCCCTCTCCTCTCTCATTCTATCTGCTGTCCGTCCGTCCGTTCGTCCGTTCATAACCATCATTGGATGGAGGGGGAGTGGGGGATAGGGAACCATCTACGAGTATATTCGTCGTGCAAGGGGAATTTACGAATTTCCCCCCTTGAAGACATATGTGTATGTATGTATACTCGTTTCTTCCTTTTGCCAATGTATGTTATAGCCAATAAGCGGTGTCACCATAAAATAGTCAAAAACCATGTCCTCCTATCTTATTTATCAGAGGAAATATGGATGTTTTTATCGTCCTTTTAATATAAAAGAAATAACCAATTTATATGATAAATTTTGTAGTTAATATTAATCTAATTTTGACTGATTAAATGTAAAAAGTGTTTAGAAAAAAATGATGTAAAAACAATAGTTTGTTAATTTTTTCTTTCCTATGTAAGTAGTAAGAAATATTTAGCTTTATTACAATAATAGTTGCCTCACTCACCCCTTACCTCTAGGAGCGGGTAGGGAAGTCATAAAATTAGTCCACTCAAAGACAATGTAAAAGCTTTCCTAAAAAAAATACAACTCATTTGGACCAGCAATTTCTGAGATCTTAAGCTTCAGACAACAGCAATTATTAAATTTAAAATTAAACTAAAAATTAGCCAAAATAACCCTAAGCCTTTTGCTAAAATTATTTTTTCCCATTTTTATGCGCGCACTCTCTATCCAACCTGTTAACCCTCATTTGGTTATGAGGGAGAGACAGGGAAAATAAGATGAAATGGAAGGCAAGGGGGGGATTTCAAAGCCGGCCGCCCCAAAAGTGGACGTGGGGCTTAAAGTGAGAGGGAAAGGGGTCGGGTAATGGGATGCTCATACGTTCATCAAAGAGATTCTGTGTGCATGTGTGAGTGTGTGTGTGTGTGTGTGTGTGTGAGTATGTGTAATTTCAAAGATGGTTCTTTTTTTATTTAAGAAGAAAGACGTGGGGGAGATATTGTGAGGGATTTTGTGTTATGTTGATGAGTTATACTATAGTATTTGCTATGCTCACACAATGAAACGCGGCATAATTGGCTTTTCGCGCTTTTATTGTAAAAAAATAAAAACAAAAATACTCCATAACAATAGCAGCTTGACAATTTACATTTGGTATGATATAAATTGCTATGAATACTAAGGGATAAGACAATGGTTGAAAACTTGATAAATATTACATTCCAACCTTTCTGTTGAATAAAGTTATTACTTAGTTATATTACTTATTACTTTATTAATTGCGTAATATAATTTTACTAAAAAAACAGAAATAAAATGTAGTTACATTGTAGAAATGTCGATGGGTAGGTTTCCTTCGCGTCCGAATAAAACCATTTATTTATAGAGAGAGGAAGAAAAAATAGGAAGAGAGAGAGAGAGAGAGATACTGCAGGCATCTAAAAGGATAAGACAATGGCCGATAAATTGATGTACATCTCCAATGATGTTATACAAAATACTCCTTTTTTAGTGTTTGAAACATTGGACATTTAACTTAATAAACTAATTAAGATTAAATAAAAGTCCCAAAAGTTGTTAAGCCAACAAATAAGAAAATCATATTATAAAACTTTGGGGACTATTGTAAAAAAAAACCATGGTCCCCTTCATCCCTGGTAATACGGACAGAACAGAACATCATCCTTTGATTTTTAGTAGTGCAGCTACTCTACAAATGTTTAAAATATTTTTTTTATGATCAAAACTTGATCAAATATCCTATATACCATATTAAAAAAAATAAATGGCTCTAACTAACAAAAAAATTGTTATTTACTGGTTTTTAAAAAGTTTTGCCTCGCTACTATGGATATGATTGTCCTCCTTAATTTCTAAAGTTAAACTGTAAACAATCAAGGAGAGATTCATCTTTTAATGTCAATTTGGGTATCTAGATTTTCTTAGGCTTATTTGTAACATTCAACATCTTTATTTCAAAATACAACAATATCTGTCTGTGCGTCCGTCCGTCCGGATGAGGATAGATATCTTCCTAACTACACTGGTCTGATTTTGCTTTGCTTTTCAAGGAATGTTCTTAGTGGTCGTTCCATTGTTTTAGGCTATTTTTGCATCTTAACGAAAATATATTATCGAAGGAAAGGATCAATTACTAGAAATCTTATTTTACTTTAAAAAATGATATCTTAGCTCCTATCAGAGAGAGAGAGAAAGAGACAAAATGGGCCATAAATTACACTAGTCCCCAAAGTTTTATGATAACGTTTTCTTATTCGTTGTCTTAAAACTTTGTAGACTTTAGTGTATTTTGATTGGTTGTTTCATTAAGTTGAGTCTTCAAACGTTTCTACTTTCACTAATTGTAATCTACACAAAAGGTAATTTTGTGTATCATCATTTGGGATGTACATCAATTTATCAGCCATTGTCTTATCCCTATAGACCCCTGAGCTCCTATAAATGATTTTAGTTTATTGTTTATTTTCTTCTATTTTCTAACTTTAATTACGAAGGCCCTGATGGGCGTATGTTTGTATGTATGGTTGTGTGCATTTTTACTACCCTGTTTTCAGATACCATAATGAGCTCACTTTTTAAACAACATTTTTTTTACATGGGACAGTCCTTTTATTTTGCTTCAAAAACTTTGATTCTTTACATAAACTTACAGATGACTTATTTTTTACTAGAAGCTTAGCCTTTACTCCAATAAATAGCACAAAACTGATCATGGTTTAAAATACAATATGTAACTTCCATATCGAAAAAAAGTGTAATAGTCAGTCTTTTTAATTTTACCATTCTTTTATATAAAATAGTAAGGTTTTTTTCTTTGTCCTGATATGGTTTTAGGCTATTTCATTATAGTCTTGGTATGGTTTTGAGCTATTTTTCTGCTCTACCATATAACTTAAAATTAGTAGTTCTTTTAAACTGTCAAATCTTTTGCTAAAAGATAAAAGACTGGAGGTTCCTTTTAAGCGTAAGAACTATGGTTTAAAAACAAAAGGATATATTCAAGATTTGAATGCTAATATATTTCCTTAAATAAGAAGGTATCATATGGACTTTTTAAGGCTCAAGAATTTATTCAATGGCTTGAAAATTAATTGTTTTCTTAAAGTTTGTGACTTATTAAAACATAGAAAAAAAATATTTTGTTTGTTAGAGGGTCAAAATACTCTTTGAAAATAACCTAAAACTTGCTCTTGATCCTAATAAAGTATTCTTAGACTCAAACCACAAAATACTCTAGCTACTATATAGATCCTAAGAAAAGCCCGTTTCATTCTTATACACGATTCTCGTCATCAATAGCCAGGTTGAGGAATCTGGCGGCATCCACAGGTTTATTCCAGAGGCTGGTGACGTTGAGGTCAGTAGGGTTGCCTGGACAGTTAAATAGGTGGTCAGTAGTGTGACTCTGGTCACAGTGTGGGCATTTGTCTGTGACGCTACGGTCAATTCGGGATTTATAGCTATTTAAGTAGCTACTGTAGCCAGATCTAAGATGGGCCAATGTTGATCTGGTGGTTCGGGACAGACTCTTCTCAGAACTACTAATTTCTGGAGGTCGGGTTTGGAGGACTTTATTGTTGTCTTATTTACTGAGGGCCTCCTTTACAGATCTTGTATGAATAATCTTCAGTTTTTGTTTGTAGTTGCCCTCCGTCAGATTGCGAGCAATGGATTTTACTTCATTGCCAAATTTAGATGTCAATGTTTGTTTCATCTGGCGGAGGGGGGGAGGTCTGCTAAGATCAGTGTGGTTGGGATGATCAGGTTTCTGGGTAGCAAGAAGATCATCTCACAGTGATCACGGACTTTCATGACTTTAGTTTCATCATGGAGATGGTCTATATTAGACATCCTGTGGCAGCCAGTGGCTTATTAGACAGTATATCCTTTAAAAATACACTAAAATACCTCTTTAAAAATAGAGCTTATGTTGATGAAGGTTGCGTGAATTTTATAAATATTTAAGATGAATTTTTTTACCCTGAGTGTTCTTCCGTCTGTCTGTAACAGATATAATTCTTAATGATTTCAAACAACAGTAACTCTGTAATAATATCCAGAAAGTCTGTACGTCCATTTTAAACATTTTGGCTTATACATTTGTTAATCTTGAACTTTGCTTTTATAAATATTAATATCCTTGTTGATTAAAAATTTCTGTTCAAACCTTTTGGAAGTTGAAGAATTTCTATTCCAATTTGGCTTCGAAACCGATTAATATCCGATTGATTAGAACCGGTCCTTATCCATACTGAAAACAAATGTGTATCATCATGCTACATAAATTTTTATAACAAAAATCATAAAACATTCTAATTTTATAATTTTAAAAGTTAATGTTATAATATTAAGCTAAAGTTGTAAAAAAATACACAATTAAAAAAAACACAATGTTACTTTAATTGTAGAGTAGCTGTTACACCTAAAACATTTCAATAATTCAAATTGCAGTTTGAAATACTGGCAATATAATTTCAATCTTGTTGCGCAAAAATATTTAATGACCAAAATTTTGCAAAAATAATAAATAGCATTATTAAATTTTTCTAAAAACAAGGATGACAAAATCTTCCACTAGCACCGTGCACGGTCACATAAGGAAATCGAGCTGATCCCTATACAATAGTGTGTGTGTTTGTTTATACCGAAAAATTACGCCAACAATTGAACTGATATGGTTCTCCTTTACAATATATCTTCTGATTGGTACTGGGAAGGTTTATAACTATTCTGGGGGAGGGTATCATTACCCTCTCGAGAGAAACCACATCCAGAATTTTTTAAAACTTTTCTTTATAACAAGGAAATTATAAAATTTGAATTGTTGAGTGGGCGACTATCTCTTCTCCCAACCTCAAAATTCGGCCCCTAAATGAAGTTATGATCAAAATATGTAAAACAGCATTTGAACCATTTTTTAAAGAAATTGCCAGAATATATGTGTATCAATACTTCAAGGTTTGACCTAGAGAAGCTTCCTTAAAAAGCACTACTTAATACTTATTCTATCCAGCTGTTTCAAAGGTATTATGCTCTAGACTTTGCAAAATAATTATAATGTAAATGCCTTCCCCTTAGTGCTTAAAATTTTTTTTTATAATTTTGTTAGTTGACTTGTTTTTATGGCATCGGTAGGCGCAGCCGCTAGTATTTCATAAATATATAGATGGATAGGTAGATAGGTAGATAGAACATGTTGCAAATATTATATTTTATGAGGTTATTTTTACCTTTTTATTATTTCTCAATATCTTTTTATGTAAAATCATGCCGATTCTTTTATGGCTTCTACTAACAATAGATTGATAGAATGGATCAGTTTTCTGCATTTTTTTTTTCAACACACAATTTTCCCAAATTTTCTGCTGCCAGTTGGGTGACAGTAAAAGACTTTAGTGGGCCCACAATCTTTAACTGCTTGCCAATGACATCCAAAAGATCTTTGCCAAATTCATATTTAGAAGTCACCTTAAAGAGAAAAAAACACATTTCCTGGTCAAGATATTTGATTTAAACAAAAACTTATTTAATTCAGGAAGAATGGGGACTATGTGCTGTTTAAATTACGATAGTCCCCCATAAACGTTTTCTTATCCATTGGCTTTACAACTTTAGGGGCTTTTATTGAATATAAATTGGTAAGTTAACTAATATAAGTATCGAAACGTTTCAACCATTAATTGTAATAAACTGAAAGAGTAATTTTGTGTATAACATTGGGGATGTATATCAAATTATCGGCCATTGTTTTATCCCTAAATCCGTAAATTTAATGTGAATTTAAATACGTCGACAAAATGAATTGATTTTTTAAGTTACTTTTAATTGATTCAAGTACTCTAATGTTATAAATCTTTTAGCTCTTGCTTTAACTTTCAGTGAAAAGTATTAAAATTGATTTTACCAGTACTTAATAACAAAACTAAAGCTTACTGCCAACTTTTTTCGGCAAGCCATAAAATCATGTTAAATTTATTTTTAAATTACAGTATTATTCACTGTTGGTCCGGGCCTGTGGTCTCTTGGGGCTAACAAAACTGGACAAATCATAAGCAACTCTGAAAATTACAAACTAGAATTAAAAGAAATAATCCAATTCCTATTTGAATTCAATTTTATTGGACGAAAACAAAATAAGAGAAAGGAGACATTGTATTGTAAATTATATGGGTCCTTAAAGCATATAAACACGGTTTCTCATTCGTTGGCTCTGAAGCTTTATCAAATCTTATCATCTTTTTCTACCAATAGTTTGAAAATAAGGTAGGGGTGTTTTTGTTCCATTTTTAAAAGCGAAGCTTTTCTATAATTAGGGTCGGTTCGTCCGTCCGTACGTCCGTCCGAGATAGATAGCTTTTATTCGTTAATTTAGGCATGTTAGAATTGTCCTATCGATTTCAAACTTTGCATGATGATTCCTGTAGTAGGTGGGCACGATTTAGAAAGCGTAGCAACTCTATAATCATTACCAGAATGTCCGTACGTCCATTTTAAAAATGTTGATTTTTCTACTTTTTTAACAACAAATTTTCAAGTGTTCTAATTATCCGTTTGATCTGATTTTTGGTATATTGATTCCTGGGACAACAACGAACAATATTATAAGCGAAGCAACTCTACAATCAAGTCCAAAAATGTAAGTATGTCCATAAACATTATCCTGCTTCAAGCAGTTTTTTTCAACAAATTTACTTACAATTTTGCTTCGACTCTAATACTTTTAAATTCTGATTATTCAGTTCAGATACCATACAAGTGTTAATGTCCGTTTGTCCTACCGTTTCAGTGCTTTGCTTTTATGGATGTTGTCATCCTTGTTAACGTTATGGATTATGGATTCCTCCAATTGTTGTAATTAAGGATCAAAATATGAAACTAAATGAGTAACTTTCAAAGTTATTAATCTCTAAATCCCCCCAGGGGAAGGGATAGATCTATAGCAAAACAATTTTTAAAACAAACTTACCAGAATACTTCTTTGAAGTTTCTTTTCATTGTTAAATTTTAATTCTGTAATACAGACGAGGGAACATCGAATTTAAATTATGATGGTACCCAAAGTTTTTACACCACGTGTTCTCAATCGTTGACTTAAAAAATTTCGGGACTTTATAATTAAATATTGGTTTTACAAACAAGAAGTGTCCACACTATACATCCATTTTAATCATGAATTGGATTTTAGTTTGTAACCTTTTTTTTTAAAAATATCAGAAAAAATACTATAGGACAAGATATTATCATCATAATATGCATGTAACATAATGATTCAAATCCATTTCAAGGATTTTAAACGTGGGCTGTCTGTCTCTAAGTCCCTTCCTTTCCTAGCTCTGACCCTCCCTAGAGATAATATGTTTTATGAAATCTGTTAAATAAAATTTAATAGCTAAACCTGAGAGCGTTCTGTAGATTTTTAAAAGTCAAGCTTTTCTATAAACAGGGTATGTACATCCGTCCGTCCGTACGCCAGTCTGTACGTGCGTCTGTACGTAAAAATTAGCACTTGTTGTTCCATGTAGGCATGTTAGATTTGACCAATGGATTTCAAAGATGATGATTCCTGTAACAGCTAGGTAGAATTTTGAAGATATAGCAATTCTATAATCATTAGAAAGTATGAATATAAAAATGAAAGTAGGTTTTAAAACTGAATCCTGTATTTAGCCAATTTTCGCAGCAAGTTTATATAAAATACTGCGTATTAAGGTTTTTCATCCCGTCTGGTTTTAGAGTTTTGCCTTTATGGATGTTGTCATCCTTTTTAATTTGAATTTTACTGAGCTGGACAATTTTGATACATTGTAGTCATACATCTCTTAATTAGTCATATATATGAGTACAAATGCTGTATAATAGTAAATTAAACATTCAATGATCAAAAAAGGGAACTTACATTTTGTACATTAATTAATCATAAACATGGATGACAACATCTAAAAAAGCGAAGCTCTGCAACGGTAGAACAAACGAACATTAACACTTTTAGAGTGTCAGAATAAATAATCAGATTATAAATGTATAAAAGTAAAATTGTAAGTAAATTGGTTAAAAACTGCTTAAATACAGGTTATTGTTTAGAGATATACTTACATTTGTAGGACTTGATTATAGAGTTACTTCGCTAATAACATTGTACTTTGTTGTCCTATGAATCAGTTTTCCAAAAATCAGAACAATTTGCAAAATTGATAAGGACATAGAAGCCGCAATTAAATACACAGCCACTGTAGGTCAAACTTTTAAAGCAAACAACCAATTTTATTTGGTCATATAGGTACTAGGAAGATTTTAGGATATTTCTTTTCCCCCTGACATCAGCACTTTTTATACAAGAGACATAGCCACTAATAGAACTATAATCAATAATGGCACCCTCCATGATTAAATATGTTGATATAATATTATTTCTCACTTTTTGAATGTTCAAACAATTAATCCAGGAATTGTTCATTAAATTAAAGATTCGCCAAAAAAGGCAAATTTCTCCCTCTTCATACATTACACATAGGTAAGATAAAGAACAAAATTTAACAAAAAAATTTCATCAAAATAAGAGGTCATTATTTTATCGGTTTATATTTTTTTCTTTTAATTCTTTATGTTTATTTACTTTTAGATAGTTCCCATTCAGTTTTGTAAGCAATTATAATATCAATTTAAAAATGTGGCAATTAAAACTAATGCCATATAGTCTGTGGGAAAAGGAGACATTAGACAATCAATAACACCGGTAAGTTTTCAAACATGTTTTCTTATTCATGGGATCAATATCTTTGGGTACTCTTGTGGAATCTTAATTGATCAAACTTTTACACCAATGATTTTAATCTACAGAAGTGGTAAATTTGGTTCTCTTCATTGTAGACGTGCATCAATTTTTCCTCCATTACGATCCCTAATAATAGTCGACAAATATCATCAAACTATTCTTTCTTTTTTTTTGCACATGAACAGACCAAACAGACCATAGTGTGTCTTTTGATCCTTGATCAAAACAAATTAAACTTTTAGTATGACTCACAATTCAAATTAAAACAAGGACAATTAAATACATTTCTCTGTCTGACAAGTGTTATTTTAGAGGTCAGAGATCTTAAGGGATAAGACAATGACCGAGATTTGAATGTGAATCCCCAATTATGATACACAAATTTACCATCTTCTGCAGATTACAATTAGTGGTTAAAACTTCTGGACACTTTACTTGATGAACCAACCAATCAAAACTCAATAAAAGTCCCCAAAGTTGTAGAGGCAACGAATAAGAAAACGTTTTATAAAACTTTTGGGACTATTGTAAAAATGAGCCAAATGTCCCCTTCCTCCCTAGCTGTTTAAGAGTGTAGTAAATCATAGCTGAAAAATGTACTCTAGACGATCATCGAACATCTTAAAATTATTATAGAGTCATTACAAAGCTTTCCTGAAAAAAAACCTACCATACATAAAATATATTTGAATTTAGTGAAAAAAACCAGCTACTCAAAAAAAATCTAATATTTTTAGTTTTTTTTCAGACATCTTTTAAGCTATTATGACCATCAACCTTCAAAAACCCAGAAATTCAACTCAAGCTGTTTTAATGTTTATAGTGACAGAATAAGAACTGATCCTACTTAGAGAAGAAAGGATGCTAGACATACATCAAGAAGTACAGAGTAGAATTGCTGTATCCAAAACAAAGAAATGGCGTAAAAATGAAGAAAATACAAACAATATTTAAATTGTATTCTGGATTAACTATTTTTAACATTATTTAAAAAACATTGATCAAACTTTAATTACTAGAACTTTTGATTTGATTTACTTTATTTCCTTACCAAGAAGCATTCAAACAAAGTACCCAAAGTTTTATCAAAACTTTTTACTCATTATTTGCCTTTAAGAACATTTGTTTAAGAATCTGTTAAATTTAATTTGATGGGTTCCTTCAGATTTTCAATTTGATAGTTTGGTTCAGATTTTATCAATAATTATAAAGAGAAGTAATTTTGTTTATCATTATTGGGGATGTAAATCAATCTCATTTGTCTTAATCATAACTTTTAAAAACATTTTATATGTTAAATTAATTCATATTTGTTATTTATTTAATCTTTACAATTTCTTTCATTGAATACAATAATTCTAGTTTCAAAACAAAGAATTTGGTTAAATTATATTCATTAATAATTAAAATCTAATTATATTCGACATAAATATACAATTAAACCAAGTTTGAAAATTTAATATTTAAAACAAAGCATTTTATTTGTTTTAAATTTCAATATTACAAAATTATATCTCAATTTTAAGAAGGCAAAGGTCAGGGTAGGTTTTAGGCTATTTTCCTGACATATTCATACTTCTTTAGAGGCTAAGAGCGCAGCATCTAATATAGCCTATAAGGTAATGAAAATTAAAAATTATATTAGGTATTTTTAAATTGTTTCAGAAAAAGGATTATTTTAGTACACCGACAAACCTCCTACTACGACAAACGTCCTAAACCTCAAATGCGACAAACGTCCTAATGCGACGAACCTCCTAATGCGACATCTCCTAAGTAAAACGTCCTAAAATTTTCCAAAAATTATTAAATAAAAAAAATCTTCCAAAATTTTAGGATAAAATCCACCACTGTTAAAAATGGCGATAATACACTCGGAACTCATTCAATGTTGAATTTTATTTCTTGAATAACTTTGTACACATAAAGAAATTAAAAAATCTGTCTGACAGTTTTCCCAAAGTCTGTGTTGGCTATCAAACAGCATGGTTTCGATCCCGATACATCCTTGCAATACAAAATTCGACCTTTATTTTTTTTAATTTTTAACAAAAATTTTCAATTAATTTCAAACATTTTTACCCAAATTTTGAAAGATTTAATTTTTAAAAAACTTTTAGGAGGTTTTACTTCAGAGATGTCGAATTATCGTTTAGGACGTTTGTCGCATTAGAACGTTTGTCGCATTAGGACGTTTGTCGCATTAGGACGTTTGTCGTAGTAGGACGTTTGTCGGTGTACCATTATTTTTTCATGTTTACCGAATTTTTGAATAATGCTTTTTGAGTACCTCTTACCTCTTTCATTACATGAGGTGGCAAATGTTTAAGATAATATCGCCATTCCCCCTGCCCCCCTCTTAATCTAGACCAAGTACTTTGCACGCCAATGCTGCTAATGTTGTTATACTTGTTTTTTAAAAGCGAAGCTTTTCTATAATTAGGATCGGTCCGTCCGTCCGTCCGTCCGTAACGGATAGCCTTTTTCGTTAATTTAGGCATGTTAGAATTGTCCTATCGATTTCAAATTTTGCATGGTGATTCCTTTAGCAGTTAGATACGATTTTAAAAGCGTAGCAACTCTATAATCATTACCAAAATGTCCGTACGTCCATTTTAAACATGATGATTTTTTTACTTTTTTAACATCAAATTTTTATGTGATCTAATTATCCGATTGATCTGATTTTTGGTATATTGATTCCTGGGACAACAAAGTAAAATGTAATAAACAAAGCAACTATAAAATCAAGTCCTAAAAATGTAAGTATGTCCATAAACATTATCCTGTATCAAGCAGTTTTTTAACAAATTTACTCACAATTTTGCTTTGACTCTTATACATTTATATTAGGATTATTCAGTTCTGAAACTATACAAGTGTTAACGTCCGTTTGTCCTACCGTTTCAGTGCTTCGCTTTTATGGATGTTGTCATTCTTGTTTCTAAACATTTATGAGTGTTGAAATGAAAAGTATTAAAAATTCATAGCATGTTTTTAAGTGCAATTTTAGTTATTCATTATGTTCGTTTATTTTAGCAGATATTTGATAACAAAAAATATCTTTAGCCAATTTTTTCTAATATAAAGATTATATTTTAAATAAACTAATGAATGTTATTCCTTTAATTTGATGGCCAATCAAAGAAACATCTTTGGATTTTATTTTGTTAATAGAAAACACAACATGGTTTTGGAAAGTAATAAGAGCTACCCAGACGTCAAAGGGTAGGGGTAAAGAAGTGTTTACCCCCCTCAAACTTTGAAAGCCCTCATTTTACCCGCTCTTAAAACTTTAAGATGCTTTAGATTACACCCTTAAACATTTTTTAAAAACCACATTTTACTCCCTCAAAATATAAAGCTTGGACATCCCTGATGAGCTAGCGATAGAATGAAAAATTTTTAGCAATAAGTCTTTAAATATGCATAAAGAAAGGTATCTTTTGTTTTATCTTTTAATTTATCATATTTTATTTACATTTATTGGCTTTATGAATTTTATGCTGTTTTATATAAATTTCGCATATTTGTAAAATTTAAAAATGCACAAAATGTTAATTTAATTTTTAAACTTTTGAATAAGTCAGAATTATAAATGAAATGGCACTATTTATAACAATAAAAATTGTTTTTATTTTTGTAAATTAAAATGGTTCTTTTTTGGACTCTTACAGAATTAAGGTTGCCGCACAGTTTTAATTATATTTATTGGTTAAGTTAACTAACTATGCCCACTTGTTTCTTTCTATAAATATTTTTTTTAAAGACAAATACAGTGTGTTTTTTTTTATGAGAACTTTTTTGAAAGCAATTTTACCCCACTTATAGTTATCAGAATTTAATTATTAATGGCTTATTTTCTTCGTTTTTTATAACCATTTTTAAATAATCAAAGAAATATTTCAGTTTTTATTTAAAAAGTAGAGTAAAATAAAAAATTCAAAACCTAGGTGTCAACATCTAAAAATGGTTTTAGCGCATTTTTCTCATGCTCAAATCTTCTACCCTTTGCAAGAATGGCTGGAAAACGCTTCAAAGTTGAGATACAGAGTTAAAAATTGATACAGATATTTTTAGGGACATGTACTAGAACATATTTAAGTTGGAAGGCCATATCTCAACCAGGGAGGAAGTACTGGCCCCCCAAAGTCGACTACTGAAAATCCAATTTTTTTCTTGCAAAGGAGAGAAGATTTAAGCTTAAGAAAAATGCGCTAAAACCTTTTTTAGATGTTGACACCTAAGTTTTGAATTTTTGATTTTTCTGTACTTTTTAAATAAAAACTGAAATGTTTTTTAATGTTCTAAAAATGGTTATAAAAAACGAAGAAAATAAGCCGTTAATAATTAAATTCTGATAACTATAAGTGGGGTAAAATTGCTTTCAAAAAAGTTCTCATAAAAAAACACACTGTATTTATTACGTGATTCATCAGAAAAGTTTTTTTTTATATTTACACCACTCGTTTAAGCATAAAAAAGATCTAGATGTACGGATCCTAATATAATATTTTATCAAATTGTACTATAAACATACTCAATGCATAAAAAAAATTAACTGTATTTGACTCTACAATTAAAGATGTAGAATATTTTACATACATAAATATTCATAATTGAAAAGTTATTAGAAGATTTTTTAAAGAAAATTTTCTTTGGTTGATTCTTAATGATAATCTTAAAACTCTTATATGTAAATAATGCTTAATTTGAATATACATAGATATGGCAGGTATTTATATGTGTGTATTAGTAATGTATGTACCATAGAATAATATAAATAGATTAAGGGGTATTCCACTTGTGCTGTTTTCAACCCATATATTGTTTCATTAGGTTCTAATCAGGGATCTATAGGGATAAGACAGTGGTCGATGAATTGATCTACATCCCCAATGATGATAGTCGTTAAAACGTTTATACACTCAATCTAATAACCCATCAATCAAAATTTTAATAAAAGTCCTCACAGTTGTGAAGCCAACGAGTAAGAAAATGTTGTTTTAAAACTTTGGAGACTAGTGTACTAAACAGCCAAATGTCCCCTCCCTCTCTGGTTTTGAGAGCTTCAATTTGAAAAATTTATCTAATTACAAGATAAACAAGGATGGCAACATCCATAAAAGCGAAGCTCTGAAACGATATGACAGACGAACATTAACTTTTGTTGAGTGTCAGAACTGAATATACAAAATATGAAAATAAAATGGTTTGACAAAATTATACGTAAATTTGTTGCAAAACTTCTTAAATACAGAATTCTGTTTAAGGACATACTGATATTTTTATTACTTGATTATAGAGATGCTTCGCTCATAATATTGTACCTTCTTGTAATAGGAATCAGTAATAAAAAATTCAAATCGATCGGATGATTTTATCACATGATTTTATCACAACAAATCAACATGTTTAAAATGGACGTACGGACATTCTGGTAATGATTATAGAGTTGCTACGCTTTCTAAGTCGTACCTATCTACTACAGGAATCACCATGCAAAGTTTGAAATCGCTAGGACAATTTTAACATGCCTAAATTAACGAATAAAAGCTAACTATCTCGGAAGGACGGACGGACGGACCGACCCTAATTATAGAAAAGCTTCGCTTTTAAAAAGCTACCTGTCTAACCATCTATTCTTAAGTTATCCTAGCTAAGAATGTACATATTTGTATTTATTTAAATATGTATTTGTAAGTATGTGTTAGTGTGTGTGTGTATGTTCGTACAAT
This sequence comes from Acartia tonsa, assembly GCF_053477335.1. NCBI lineage: Eukaryota > Metazoa > Arthropoda > Copepoda > Calanoida > Acartiidae > Acartia > Acartia tonsa. The sequence continues at coordinate 46,141,529 of NC_137268.1, forward strand.
GCTTAAAATTGTTTTAATTTTAGAAAGAATCATTGATTGGCAGTTAGTTCGTTCCTTGTCTCTAAACGCTTCCCGGAAAACCGTAGAGAAATCTCTAAAGCAGTTTACAAGATCTGCTGGACATACATACATTAAATACAAACTTGCGGAAGGAGATCAGTAAAATAGCTCAAAACCATTACAAGAACCTAAATCTATAATTGAACTAGCAAAAAAAAACCAGAGGACCTATGTGAAGCTTCCCTTAAGTAGAGAACCCAATCGGTTCAGTAGTTATTGAAATCTTAAGCTAAACAAATATCTATAATACAAAGTAGAATGATGTCTGTCCGTCCATCTGTCTGTCCGTTTGTCCCTTAAGATCTCGGTAACCACTGAACCGATCGGATTTAACTCTTCAGGGAATATACCTACTGGTCCTGTGGTGTTTTTAGGCTATATTCTTGGGGGGTGGGACACCCACAACCCCACAAAAAAAACCAAAAAATCCCTCCCCCCCCCCCCATTTTTTTTGTTTATGGGGAAGTTAGTTCACATAAAACATAAAAAAAGCCCCTAGAGGCTAGGGGCGAAACCGCTAGTTACTTTATTTAATACGGTATTACTAGTGTTAGATTTCAAAATTGCTGTTTAAATAATTTGCTTGATTGTGTTGACATGTGGGTACTGCCAAGCCCATGTAGAAGAGGAAACTCAATATGTCATGCCTATTGTCCATTTTAACACAACAGTCAAACGTTGGGTTGGCCAATAACTATAGAATTCTTATACGGGGCAATATAATGTGTATAATATATTTTTTCGTATTTATTCGAATCCGGTGGATAGGAACCGGTTCTCATCCATACGAAAAAACTATGTCTAGCATCGTATTATATCCAGCTTTCTACGAATATAGAAATGTACAATCATAAGATCAAAACCAGTTTTTTTAGCCGGTGCCTTCGGCACCCCGGGGCTCAAAAAACTAGTTTTAATCTCATAATTGTACTTTCTATATCCGCGGAAAGCCATTTATAATACGATGCGAGAAATAACTATTATTGGATTTTTTACAGCACATGCCTGCGAGACTGTTCACTCTTGTTTTGACAATATCAATGGAAACATTCTCTCAACATTTAAATGATTTGGTGATTCCAACAGAAGTCACATAGCCTCATATCCATAGTCATAGCTTTAATAAGATTTAAAGAGAAGAATGGAAACGGGATGGGGAGGGGGGAGAATCTTCTTCAATGGATATAGGTACCTGTGAATTTAATACAAAACAACCAATTTTTATATTAAAAAGGACAAAAAATGAGCTAAAGAAAGACTGATATATTCTTAAAGAATATTAGTAAACTTATAAAAGTAGTCTATAAATCTAAAGATTATAGATTCTTTTAAAAGCAATGCTTTTCAATAAATACGACATTTAGGACTTTTTATTTAAGAACGTCTAATCATTAGAAGTTTTAGAACAAATTTTATATTATAATCTTTTGCTGTTTTAAAAGAAGATTATGGAATTAAAGAAATAGAGAGAAAACAGCCAAAAGTAGAGAGAGAAAGAAGGAGAGAGAAATAGAGAGAGGGAGAGTTAGTTCAGGTGTTGGCAAAGGGCCTCTTATATCCAAAATTAAGAAATGAATAAATATTGTGAAAATAAATCTTTAGAGTTAATAAAAAGCTTTTTTTGGCTGCAGAACACCAATAATGATTTGATCAGTCTCCTCAGTGACTAATCTGCGGCCACAACAAAAACTTTAAATGTACTGCTTTTAAGATTCTTATAAATAAAATTTATTTTATTAACTACTTATTAACTAGAAGACACTCACTTCTTAATGTTATTGGTGCTTGATTTAAAATCCCCCAAAATAATTAGAAAAAAATACATGTGAGCGTCAGAAACTATTTTCTCGTATTCATTTGAATCCGGTGGACAGGAACCGGTTCTCAGCAATACGAAAAAACTATGTCTAGCATCGAATTATATCCAGTTTTCTACGAATATAGAAATGTACAATCATAAGATTAAAACTAGTTTTTTTAGCCCCGAGGTGCCGGATAGCCGTTTATAATACGATGCGAGAAATAACTATTCCAGTATGGCTTCGAAACCCATTGATAACCGCTGTATTAGAACCGGTTTACAGTCATACTGAAAAATCATGTATAGCGTCGTATTACAGACAATTGTCCATGAATATCAAAATAATAATCATAAAATTAATACCAGTTTTGTTTACCCGAGACTTCGTCCCCTCGGAGCAAACAAGACTGGTTAATATCTAATATTTTTTCATTTTGATATCCGTGGAAAGCTGTCTGTTATACTATGAGATGAATAACTATTCCTTAAATATTGAAAATAAGCATGATGATTGTTTGATCAACTAAACATTTTTCAACCTTAAAGTTAAAAATATTTCTTTCTCATGCATTAAATTTGATTTTCTAAAAAGAATTACATTTAATTTTTGCTTCAAACTAAAAGTCCTTTAAAAATTAGCTCAACTAATTTTACTGCAAAACAATAACTTTTACTTATAATGTTTTTGTAAAACTGCTCATTGACAAAGAATAAAACATTGTTACAAGCAATAGTTTTAGCGATTCCCATAAAGATTAGTTTTTTTTTCAATATTTTTCAATGTTTAATCAATAAATATTAAATGTTTTCAAAAACATTGAGTACAAAAAATCTTCGAACTGAAAAAACATCGAGAAAAAATCTTCCAGCGAAAACATCTAAAATGTAATTTTACTTTATTGTATTAGTGTGGTAAGTTGAAGCGTTTCAACCTACCGTCGCGAGTTCGATTCAAACGAGCCCCTAGCCTTAAAGATCCTACTAATAAATAACTACAAGGAGTTACTGAGTAAAGGATATATTTTGAACTGATTCATTACAAAAGATATCTATAATACAAAGTAGAACGAAGTCTGTCTGTCCGTCTGTCTGTCCGTATGTCCGTCTGTCTGTCCGTCTGAAGCTTAAGATCTCAGTAACCACTGAACCGATTGGGCTCTACTCTTCAGGGAATATACCTACTGGTCCTGTGATGGTTTTAAGCTATTTTTTGGGGGGGTGGGACACCCCCAACCCCCCCAAAAAATGAAAAATACCCCCCCCCCCCCAAAAAAAAATTTTTTTTTACTTTTTCTTATAAAATCTAAAATACGAAAAATTAGGTTGATCAAACCTCTTGGGGCAAAGCCCCTAGAGGCTAGGGGCGAAGCCGCTAGTACAGGTTTATATAGCAAATAGAAGTATAATAATAGATGATGAGGGGTAGCTGGTGATGGGTTCCTTTGAGCTGGGGGGCTGTGTCCACAGGCGCAAAGGTAGGAGGGAAGGCTACCTCCTTGGGGTAGGCAGGTGATGGCAGAGAAAGGGGAAGGTCCGGCGGCGGCAAGGGGGATGTAGACATCCCCTGGCAAGGCAGGTGACTGGGGCTTGGGGTTGTAGAGGGGCCGTGCCCCTCCCACTATCAGAGATGTCCAATTTGACCACTGCTTGTGATATGTCGGCAAGGCCCCGGAGGGGCAGGGTGAAATGGTGATAATAGGATTAACGTTGGGTTGTAATTTGATAAGCCGCGGCATAGCAACTCTATGAAAGGCTTGTCCGTATACTGCCGTCTTACCACATCCTCCCCTTCAAGGGCTGCGGGACCATCGGGACATCAGGCCTTGAACCGTGGGGGACGGCAGATTCTCCCTGGGGCACAGCGCAGTGTAGGACAGCTCGGGCTACACAGGCCCCTTCGGAAAACTCGTTGCTCAGTCTGACTGTGGTTGGATATCAGCATGGTCAACTCCCGGTTGGCTCCCAGCTGAGGGTTGGCGACGGTCAGGCCTTGACGCTGGAAGTTAGGCCTTGTCTGGAGAACTATCTCTGTCTTGGCTGGCAGCTGGACACGGCGACCCAGGCTCACTCTAGAGGCTCCTAGAGGAGGGACAACGATGGTAGTAGGCGCGTAGAACTCCATGGGGGCGCCTGTCTTGTCCAGGTTGCTTTGCCTCTTGGCTCCTACACGGATGGGGATGGCTGTCATCTGAAGGGGGCACATCGCTTCCGCTTCGTCCTCGGGGGCCACTACTTCCACCTCAGTGGCTGCTTCTCGTCCTGGGGACTCGCTGTTGGCTGGCAGAGGCTCCATGTCGGCATCTGGGTTCCATATTGCGTCAGTGGGTAGTGCCGGAGGAACTGTTCCCAGTTCTGCAGGTTGGCTGGTCAGGTTCTCTTCTTCTCCTCCAGGGTGGTTGGTCCGGTCCTCAGGTATCTCAAACTCTAGTTCGTCTGTGGGATTACATATAGCGCCAGTTGGCGGTGCAGGCGCAGGTCCCGACTGCTCTCCTCCTCCTGTAGGGTTGCTGGTCAGACTCCTGTCCACAGCTGGCAGTGGCAGGACAGTGACCTTGGCTGGTTGGTACAGGGGCAGTTTGGCGGCCACCTTGTCTCCCCTAGGGTTGTCGTGGACAGGGGCAGGTAGGAGAATGGCAGTTAGATCTTCAGTGTAGGGGTAGGCCAGTTCTCTGTGTCGGGGATCAGCGCCGGTCTGGAGGTCCGGCGGGGATCTGGCCGGAATCTGGGCAGACAGCTCCCCAGTCCCTGCTGTGAGGAGACTAGAGGTATCGCATCCTGAGCTCTCTCCCCTAGCCGGGAGATGATCTGGCACTCTGTCTCCCTCTGGGCTAGGACAAGGTCTTTGGCCGTTGGACTCGTTACTGGGTGCATCTCCTCTCTCTCCCCAGGCGGCTTCTTCCAGTTTGCTGGAGGTGGCTGATGTCGGTATTCCTGGTTCCCACACATTCTCAGCTGGAGGCGTAGGTTGTGGAAGGTCTCCCCTGGCTGGCAAGTTCTTCTTGGCTGGCCTTGGACAGGGGTGTCTGGCTAGAGGTGACCCCTCGTTGGCAGTCAAGGGTAGACTTTGTGAATCCTTCCCAGGAACAGGCAGGTTGGTTGCTACTGGGTCTGTGCAGAGGCAGGTGGCCAGTGGTCTCACAGGGGCCTCTAGGCCTCTTGGGGAGGGTGTGCTGCTATCCCCTTGCACCTCTGACCCAGTCCACAGCTGGGGGTGGTGGCTTCAGCTAAAGTCTCCTTCGGTTCATCTGGCTGGGGCCCCAGCGTCCCAGCGGGGTCTCCGACTTCCGGCAGAGCCCCATTGGCTGGTTTCCTGGGGGCAATGGTGGTCACTTCTTCCCTTGGCTCGTACGGTAGGTCTGGTCTCTCCGTGGCGTCAACGTTCGTTGCCCTTCTCTTCTCCTTGGTGGTGACATGGGTCAGGGCAGGTTGAGATGCTGCGATGGCGGGCAGCTGCTTGGGGCCGGCCTGGTGCTCAACCTCTGGTGGCCTCTGGCCCGTCCTGGGGGTCTGGTACCTCTCTTGTAGGCAACCAATTCTCTGGCATGGGTTCGAACCCCTGAGCCTTGGTCAGGGGATCTTCTGGGTCTCTGTGATGGCACCGGATATGGCAACGGGCTGGATGCCTGGACTCTCCTACGCTGCCATATACCTCCGCTGCTGTACTCAATCGCTGACTTTCCAATCTGAGTGAACATTTGTAAGAATATTGAGAGTTGTAGGGGTAAGAGCCAGGTACAACCACTCAACATTAACAATACGATGACCGGCAGCCAGGCGGTGGTCATTGATGCCAGGTGGTTGAGGGTCCCAAGCTGGCCATCCCTGACTTCTTGCTGCACGGTGGGACGTCTCGTTTGCCCAAGGCTGGCGATAAGCTGGGCCAGGTGACCAGGTAGTGGCAGGTCCGAGTGAACGGACATGGTTGCAACGGGGCCTCCAGGGGCAACCCTACCGTACGGGGTTGATGTTACAGGTAGCTTCCCCGGCGGGCAGTCCTGAGGCTTGTGGTAGGGGTCCTCCCCAGGCCTTGATCCTGTGGGGGTCTGGACTCTCCTCACCGCCATATAGAGCTCGCTTAGTTCGCCAAGTACCTGGAGGGGCTGCCCCCTTTCATTGGCAGTGATGATACACGTACGTGTTGGAATCAGTAGCCTCTGCACGCCCATTGCGTGCATGAGGGACTCGGAAATTACTGCAGACCCGGGCATACGGTTGCCGGGATCTATCATTGCGTTGACCTGCACGTGCTGGGCAGGGTCGTGAGTGGGGAACCGCACCCTGATGTGGAAGGGTAATTCCTGGCCACTAGACAGGGGGTTCTTGCATTCCGCTGGCGTCGGGCGGAATTTTCTCGGCGGCCGGGCCGCAGCTATGATGCCCTCTCTTACCATGGTGGGGGGCACAGAGCTCTAGAAGCTGATTCTTGAAGTGGTGGCAGCAGGGAATGCCCGTCCTGCAAGCGACGGTAGGTTGTGTCCTGGGCTGGTTCCAGCGACACAGTTGGGTTTTAGAAGCAGCAGCGGCAGGGAATACCCGTCCTGCTAGCGCTGGTGGTTCGTATCTGGAGTGGTGGCGGCAGGGAATGTCCCGTCCTGCAGCGCCGCGGGTTCGAATCCAGGTAGTGGCGGCAGGGAATGTCCCGTCCTGCAGCGCCGTGGGTTCGAATTTGGCCGGCTTCGGCCAGTCAGTGGGCATGTTTCAGCCAGTCAGTGGGCATGTTTCAGCCGTCTAACACACGATTCTCCGTTAGAATTCGCCGCTCTCCGCGGTTCTCCGTTAGATTTCGCTGCTCTCCGCAGCTCTGGAGGCTCGCCTGGTCTCGTAGATTCTCGGTGGGGGAAGACCAGTTACGCAGCACTCTATCTCATGGGTCTGGCCTACTCATGCCCTGGGGCTTGTTCCCAGCTGCACGTGCCAAGTTAGAACCTGCTCTAATCGTATGGGCTAACACTTCCAATCACCGCGGCAGTGCCCCTATCGCAGCTACCCAGCGGTGTGGCAAATGTTGTACTAAGTGGTGTACAATTCCCCAGTAATTGCGGAAAAGTACTTGGACAACACTCCCAACACTGCGGTATCACCCCAATCGTGACTACCCAACAGTGTGGCAAATGATGGACACCTCTGTGATGCAATACTTATGCTCCTTCCTAAGCACAGTTGTTACACCCCGCAGAGGGTGCCCCACACTTCCGACAATGCATTCATGTGCTCCTTCCCAAGCGTAATCGCAAAACATTGCGGCAAATGTGGTCGTTTCTATTCAAGACTCCCCTCTAGGTTGTTTCTCGCAGGAGGCGACTGCAACTATGCTAGCATTCTCCCTGCTTTTAGGAGTGTCGGCTAGTGTAACTGCTCAGGAACGAGGCTTTCAGCTACAGTTGCGTCTGGACCTTTAGTCCGTTGATACTCGCAGGAGGCGACTACAACTATGCTAGCATTCTCCAAGCTTTTAGGAGTGTCAGCTAGTGTAACTGCTCGGGGACGAGGCTTTCAGCTACAGTTGTGTCTAGACCTTTGGTCCTTTGAGCCCTAGAATCAGGTTGTCAGACACTTATCAAACCCGCAAAATTTGCGGAAGTGCCCCATTAGTGGGTCCTACCTTTGCTGGCCTAGACGATAAGGCGTTCAGCAAGCGTAGGATGAATCCGCAAAGCGGCTTAGACGGTCACTAAGGGTGCCGTGTGGTGCGTTCAGCATGCAAAAATTTACCCGCAGTAGGTAAAAATACCTACGTGTAGCGTTCAAAAATGATAAAAAGTGGCCTAAAAAGGCCGTTTCTCGGGTCAGTTGGCTTCTTGACTTCTTGTTGGATGTCAGTTGACTGTCCCCTTACTTGCAAAAGGGTCCAATCTCTCGGCCAGGAGTGCTTCTAAGGTTGTCAGTTGACTGTCCCCTTACTTGCAAAAGGGTCCAATCCCTCTGCCAGAGGTAGAATCGGCTAGTTTTAGCAGGGCTCGATTGAAACACGCTGACACCAAGTTGTGGTAAGTTGAAGCGTTTCAACCTACCGTCGCGAGTTTGATTCAAACGAGCCCCTAGCCTTAAAGATCCTACAAATAAATAACTACAAGGAGTTACTGAGTAAAGGATATATTTTGAACTGATTCATTACAAAAGATATACAGGTTTATATAGCAAATAGAAGTATAATAATAGATGATGAGGGGTAGCTGGTGATGGGTTCCTTTGAGCTGGGGGGCTGTGTCCACAGGCGCAAAGGTAGGAGGGAAGGCTACCTCCTTGGGGTAGGCAGGTGATGGCAGAGAAAGGAGAAGGTCCGGCGGCAGCAAGGGGGATGTAGACATCCCCTGGCAAGGCAGGTGACTGGGGCTTGGGGTTGTAGAGGGGCCGTGCCCCTCCCACTATCAGAGATGTCCAATTTGACCGCTGCTTGTGATATGTCGGCAAGGCACCGGAGGGGCAGGGTGAAATGGTGATAATAGGATTAACGTTGGGTTGTAATTTGATAAGCCGCGGCATAGCAACTCTATGAAAGGCTTGTCCGTATACTGCCGTCTTACCACATTAGCATAAACTTTTTCTTTCCATGAACTTAGCTTAGTAAAAATAATGGAAACTTAAGAAGTATTAAAGCTTAAAAAATAAAATCATTAAATTTCTAGTCATTTAAAACTTAGGATGTTTAATGTTTATGTTTATTCGTTTTGATATTTATAAAGGATTTTTTCTTTTGCTATTCAAATTAAAAATTTTAATCTATAGAAGGTGTAATTTTGTTTTGATTTGGGATGTATATAAGTTTCACTGTGATATCCCTTTAAAAACCTAATTCAACAGTCACTTAACTGCTCTATTACTAGGGTTGTCCGTTCGTTTTCTTAAAGTAAGTAATGCCTTAACGTTCTAAATAATGCCCTTTTTTCTATTAATGATCAATTCAAGCATTATACCTTTTAAATTTGCAAAATTATCCTATTATATAAAATAACATAGAGTGATCAACAGAGTTTAATTCATTATAAGTCCAATACACAGTGTTTCATGTTAAAAACAATCTTCAGTTGGTTATAAATAAAAAGACATGATGCTTTAATGCTAAATTATATAAAATAGTAAGGTTTTTTTTGTCTAATGCTTAAGATCGCGCAAATAGCTGGTACTTAAATATGCTATATCAACATAAATTTCCTTGTTTTCACTAAGATAGAAAATCGAATGATGAGTGGATTAGATTGATAGATAGAAAAAAAATCACAAATGAACAAAGAGAATGCAAATTGACAAAAATTAAAGACCAAAATTCAAGGTTTTTCAAGAACAAGTTGGTCCATTGTCATTTCTGAGATCTTTAAAGGGACTAAGGTTTATTATATCTAAATACAATATCCATCGTCAATATCATTTTGTCCTGATTAATATAAACATTTTCTACCAAAATATTGATTAACTTTGCATCATCCTAACGCTATTTCATTAAATTGTAAATTCTAAAAATGCCAAAAATTATCACAAAAATTTAGTGTTAGTTATATAGTATCTACCCTACTCAAATAAAATAAGGACAAAAAGGCAGAAATTCTGTTTTTGGTCATATTTCATTGAAAAGAGTTACCTAAAAAATATTTGCAAATCCTAAAATGTTGTCAAAGATAACTTGCAAAAATACCAAAAATCAAGTTTAGATTTTTTTAAAAAGGCATCTGAAAAAGTGATACTCGCAGCTGGCTAAAAAATGATACCTGTCATCCATCCCTTTTACCAATCCCCCTCCTTCTACTGAATGAACAAAATGACCAGAAACTGAGGTCCATATTAGCAAGCTTAATTGACGACAAATTATCCTTTGTCGATATATCCATGTGTATCCTATAACCATTTATAGGATGCTAAATAATTTTGATATGGTAAAGGTTAGGAAAAGTCTTTTCTCGTATTCATTCGAATCCGGTGGATAGGAACCGGTTCTCATCCATACGAAAAAACTATGTCCAGCATCGTATTATATCCAGTTTTCTACGAATATAGAAATGTACAATTATAAGATTAAAACTAGTTTTTTTAGCCCCGCGGTGCCGAAGGAAAGCCGTTTTTAATACGATGAAATAAATAACTATTAATTTAATTCCATGGGCCTTATTAACATGAATGGCTAAAGTTACAATTACTAATTTTATGTTGTATCACAAAAACATACAATATTTAAGGCACTGTTATAAAACAGGGACAATAGCATAGTTTTTGACAAAAAAAGTTTCATATTTGTATTGTAGCAATTTTTTTTTCTTCAGCTTACCTAGAGATCAAAAGAAATATTATGTAAAACTGGGTTTAATTTGTGTATAGGTATAACCAACAACTAATTAAATAAATCGGAAATGGTGTATGGGGGGCAGATAAAAATATCGTCATTACAAATTTACATTCTTGTATAATAACCTGTCCTATTTAAAATCATAGATTTTATCCGGTACTGTTCCACATCTAATGGAAGCTTTACTAACAAGGATGACAACATCCATAATAGCGAAGCTCTGAAATGGAAGGACAAACGAACATTAACACTTGTAGATTGTCAGAACTGAATTAGCAGAATATTAATGCATCAGTACAAACAATATTTTAAGAAAATTTGTTGCAAAACTGCATAAATAGATGATACTGTTTAAGGACATACTTACATTTGTGGAACTTACTTATAGAGATGCTTCGCTTATAACATTGTACCTTGTTGTAATAGGAATCAGTTTCAAAAAATCAGAAGAATCGGATAATTTTAACATACAAAAATTTGTTGTGAAAAAAGTTTAAAATGGACGTACGGACATTCTGGTATTGTTTATAGAGTTGCTACGCTTTCTTAATTGTACCTAACTACTATAGGAATTATCATGCAAAGTTTGGAATCGATAGGACAATTCTAACCTGTTTAGATTAACGAAAAGAGCTAACTCTCTGTGACGGATGGACGTATGGACGGACGGACCGACCCTAATTATAGAAAAGTTTCGCTTTTAAAAATCACTGCCTTATCCCTAATTCCTGTGCAAGCCAAGAACTGGTTAATTGACAGGACAGAGAGGTATCTTTCAACACCTGGTGCCAGTGGTCACATATTATAGGTGCACAGAAGCGTAGCGACGCTATTGTCTTATGTGTATGTACGTCCTAAAGAGATGGGCCTTTAATTAAGTTTGTTGTTCAACAATCTCCTATGGCCTAGCGTTTTTGGAATTTGCTTAACAAACAAAAAGCTAAATGACACCCAATACACATATAAAGCTTTTCGAAAAAACTAAATAGAGCCATTTTTGAGATATATTGTATTATATTTTTATATAAGAAGAAATACATGTATCTGGTTAATAATAGTTATTTATAGGATCGTATTATAGTCAGCTATTATAGTCAACCTAAAAGTTTAAGATTAGTCCAAGTTTTGTTAGCTCCAGGGGCTGAAGGCCCACGCTAAGAAAACTGATTTGTATTTGTGGAATAATGTCTGTAATACCAAACTATACATGAATTTTCATTAATGCTGAGAACTTGTTATAATCCAACGGATAATAATCAGTTTCGGAGCCACGCTGTAAATTGTTTTTACCATGAGCTTCCCAATCATTTGATAATTTTTATCGAAATCATAAGTAATTGACAAATGATGTGATCATGTGATAATTAAGAATATATTTAATCATTGCTTTAAAATATTGTTTCATCCTTGTTTAATCTTTTAACATAATAATTCTTTTAAAAGGTGCACACTTTGAATTAGGCACTTAAGTCACTTCTAGTAGAGGAATTATATTTTTTTTAAAGCACGAGATTTTGAAAAATATTATTTGTAAAATTTATTGAAACAAAATGTATTGTTTCTGTTTTTATTACAAGCGGCTACGCCCCAGCATCTAGGGTCTTAGTATTCGAAGGGATCGGCAGAAAATAGCCTCAACCCAAACCAAGCCTTAATCATTCCGGGGCATATGTGAAGCTTCCCTGAATTTAAGAACTATACGGTTCAGTAGTTCTCGAAGTCCAACAAACAAAAAAAATTACTACTTTATGTGATAGGATAGACATTAGGCATCCATGATAAAAGTTACTATTAAAATTTTTTTACATGTGCTAAAATGTCTATTTTATTTACTCTAATATTAAAAGAATTTAATTTTATTTAATCCATTTTGGGAGATTTTACAAATTTAGCAAATTCAATTTTTTTGTGACAAAAAAATAAGTTTTTAGAAAAACCATATTTAGGCTTTTTTATGAAGTTTTGGGGTGTGTCTTTAGTAACCTATTGGTTCAATATGCACCCTCCTCATGTATTTTTTTGTGAAAATCTACTCTATAAGTCAGGTGTCCGAGTATAGGGGGTAAACGGTGGAAACTTGTAACCAAAAGATGCATCTACATTTTATATTTACAGTAAAATAATCCTAAATGAATATAAAAGCTGCTATTCTACAAATTAGGATTTGCCTATTTTTTTGGTTCGCAGTTTATGTTAACCTTGTAATTTATAAAAAAAAAATAAAAACATCACTTTTACTTCTAGATGAATAAAGACAGTATTTTTCACTTGAATTTATAAGTGGAAAGGTTTCGTGAATTTTATATAAGGTTCTTATTATATGTTGAAAAAATGTTGTCTAAAGGGAGATAAGATAGAGTCAAAATGGTCACTTTCTGAAGGGTAATATTTTGGCAAATAAAAAGCTAATTGGGTCATTGTTGACAAATGTTCATTATATTTCGCTTGATGTATAACTGACCCTTATTGATAATAATGAACCTAAAGGAGTAAGGTCTTGAGGCATTGGTCTATAAATTATACTGGTTCCCAAAGTTTTATAAACACTCTCTCTCATTGGTCTATAAATTATACTGGTTCCCAAAGTTTTATAAACACTCTCTCTCATTGGTCTATAAATTATACTGGTTCCCAAAGTTTTATAAACATTCTGTCTCATTAGCTAACATAAAAACTTTTCAAAACATTTTTAATTATGTTGTACAATAATACAATGTCTGCCCGTCTGTCTGTCCGTCCCTTAAGATATCGGTAACCACTAAACCGATTAGATTCTACTCTTCAAAGAATATACCTACTGGTTTTAGGCTATTTTCTTGAGGGGTGGGACACCCCCAACCCCCCCAAAAAAATAAATTTATGCTACACCCTATCTACTACATTTTTTAATTACCTCTTTGGGCAAAGCCCCTAGAGGCTAGGGGCGAAGTCGCTAGTGTTGAACAATTCAGCAGTCTAAAATATTTTCCAACAACAGATTTAAAAATATCAAATCTATTTATCCGATCCTCCATTGTCTTATCTCTTGCGATCTTTGATGTTGATCTGTTCATATATTTATAAATTATAATAATTGGAATTGTATAGTAGCTACACTCTAACCTGTACATTAAATTTAATGAATCACTGTGTTTTAAAGACTTTAAAGGAAAGTATTAAGTTTGAATGACTAAATTTTTCTCAGTTCACCATTTACACGGTTTTCAACAAAGTTTGGCTTAAACTTTATCCTTATAAAAAAAGCTAAAGGATGTCTCTCTGTTGAACTAAATTGGGTCTCTTGAAGATTTTCAACTATTATTGGGGATGGTACCTTCATAATGAAGCAGCTTATAGTGCCTACATTTTACCATTGCTCTATATTAATGTCTATATTGGCCTATGATTGGTCATTTCACTCATTTGTATTGTATAACGTCTTTTTATTAGGCACTGTAAGCTGCTTCCTTCACAGTGAAATTATTTATAGTCAACATTCAGACATCTTAAGATAAAATAACTTTAATTTTTAATTTTTTTTAGTAAACCTTGTTTGATTACCTTGTTGAAATGTGTCTGTTTATGGGGAAACCTTTTGCTTTTATGAATAGTAAAGATATCAGTGAGAATACAAAACTACAAATTTTATTGTAAAGAAGCTGTAACATCAATTTAGCTTATTGTTTTTTTTTTCAGGGAAGATTACTTATTTGAAAAAATTCAGTTTAAATAGCCTGAAATCGTCCCAGAATCTGTTTGAAGCTACCCTTTAAAGGATGACTAAAGCATTACAGAAGTTATTGAAATCTTAAGCTTCAGACAAAAAAAAAACACAAGTACTTTATATTTAGAATGGTATGATTTTATACTTTTTTTTTTGCTAGGGAGGGGGTATTTAAGGCATTTTTTCTCGCAATTTCATTTAAACATAAAATTTGAGTTAAATGCTGGTCTAAGTTACACTCTTTTTATGATTTCTATCTTTAAAATCTACCCCACTCACACTCTACTTATTTATAATACGTCTTTATCCCTTTCTTTTTCAGAGGTTTCCTTTCCCACTTCTCCTCTCATCCTTCCATTTTGGACGTATTTTATGACGTCACACATGCCACTTTCCGTATCTCCATTAAAGTTTCTTGGAGTTGAAAGATTTATCCCCGCCCATTACCCGACCACATTAACCAAGCAAATATTTAAAAGAATAGATATTGACATAAATGTCTAAAAATCTTATAAAATTTACATAGGATAAAGCTTCCCTGAAAAGAAAAATCAGTTAGTGCTTATCGAAACGCATTCTACTTTTTTATACGATGATTCCTTTAAAAGGAAAGTCGTATTTGCTTATAATTTTGCTGATCTAGGCTAATTTAATTTTAAAATTTATAGTGCTTTCTACTTTTCAGTTTTTACTTTTGAGTTTTATTAAGTTTTAGGGAATTTCATTGCAATAAAGTTTTTCTACAATTAACGCGAGTGAGTAACTAATATTCATTTGGAATATTTTGATTACAAATGTTGACAATAATGAACGATGTTATGGCAAGTAGATGAAAAGAGTAATAAGCATGAAGAAGAGCAAGTTCTATTTATAAGCTTTCAGCATTGATGTTAAGGTATTTATTGGTCTATTTGATTGGTTTCTGTTATGACTTCGCCCACCACTTCACCATTATTCCTCTACACGATACTGTTTAAAAAGAATATTCTGTTTCTTTAAGCTATTACTCTGTCCGAAATGTTATTAGCATTTTTGGCTGTTTATTGACAATTCTAAAAAAAACTTATTTTCAGATATAATTAAAAGAGTTCAAAATGACAACACAAACGAATATTTCCTTCCAGGTAATACTGTTTCATTTTATTTTTACAATTTAACAGCAGGTTTAATCTAATAGTCTTTATCAATATTATGTTGGTTAAAAAGAATGGATATAGAATATATGTGGATATTATAACAGGGGAAAAATCATCGTTAGTTTGGGTTCCTAACATAGACATCACTTATTGGTCAGTTCGTGCATCCCGTAGGAGGAGAGGGGATGGGGTAAAGGGGATGGTTGAGGGAGATCGTTTTGTTAGCCAGCTACTGTAACGCAGAGCTAGTCGTTAACGAGATTAGACAGATACACATCATGCTGCTTTCCCCTTAATAATGCTGCTGCTTTTAAGATAATGTTATAAATTAAGGAGTTACAAGAAGATAATCAAGACTCCATAATTGAGGACATGTTTAACAACAGCCTGGATTTTATTCAGAGCATTAGGTGATTTATATATTTTTAATAGCAATGTTTTTTATATATGTAATTGACGTCCACCTAAAATGGATGGCTCTTTTAATTAATTTTGTACAATATTGTAAGCGAAGCATTTCCATAATTAAATTATTTTTACAATATCCTTTAATCTCGCAATTTTTCAACAAATGTACTTATTTTACTAAAGATCATTTTGTCCCTTTTACTTAAAACAATAATACAATCCCCCTTATCAACTTATCTTAAATTTAGATTATCTTCTCAAAAGGTGTATTCTGATATCAACAAAGCGTTTGATAATTGCAATGATAAACAATTGATTTCAAATCTTTGGACTATTTTAACTGAAGACTTTTTAGGTAAAGTTTAAAGTTTGATAAATTAAATCTAAAATATATCTTTTTAATTCTTATTTTAACCATTTTTTATCGTTATTTTTATTTATATTCAGATGTCAATAAGATCTTTGATCAAAAAGCAGAAAAGGTAAAAATATATGAAATATAGGGTGTTTAGTAAGCTATATAACTTTGACATCTGTGATTGGTGGGTTGAAAACAATTTGCGCTCTGATTGGAGAAGCTTGAGTTTCGTACATCATTCAACCAATTAGAGCTCAGGTAGTTTCCAATCCATCTATCCTATTGGTCAAAATTAATTAACTTAAATTGTATTTGCGCTTTTAATTAAAGAATTATATAAAAAAAAATCCTTAAAATTTTATGCAGTTTTCAAATCTATTATATACATTAAAATTCTTTCCAATTATATAGCTTAGTGTTCAGTTATAAAATATGAATTAGATTAGCTTTATTTCAAGAAATATTAATTATATTTCTCGTATTCATTCGAATCCGGTGGATAGGAACCGGTTCTCATCCATACGAAAAAACTATGTCTAGCATCGTATTATATCCAGTTTTCTACGAATATAGAAATGTACAATCATAAGATTAAAACCAGTTTTTTTAGCCCGTGCCTTCGGCATCTCGGGGCTAAAAAAACTAGTTTTAATTTTATAATTGTACATTCTATATCCGCGGAAAGCCGTTTATAATACGATGCGAGAAATAACTTTTATTTATTCCATTGTTTAGATAAAAATAAAATATAAAAATGTAAATGAAGTGAGCATAGATCAACTAAACATGGATATACTAATGGCGGATTTACAGAGTCAGAAACTTATCTATCAAATGAGAGGTAGGAATAGTAGAATCTTAACTTTTGTCTCAGTTTTTTTCTGTTCTAACAATCCAAATTATAAAGAGGTATGTTTGTTTGTCTGTAAATATTATAATTATCTGTTTCTACCAGGGCTCGGCAGTCGCACGTTAGCTGCTTGTAATCCTCAGGGAAATCGCCTTTTACACTTTTAAAAAACCGCTGGAAGACTAAACCTGACCTAAATATGGCAGTTCCTTTTTTCAAAACATTGTTCAAAGCATCAAAATGTAACTTTTTATGCTTCACTCTCGTATAACAAATTTTCCCTTAAGCTAGAGGCGAAACCGCAAAATTTATAAATCTTTAAAATCAACAACACCTTTTTCCCTCCAAAACTAAAATATTGTTTATTTTTAAATAGGTGAAAAATTTCAGCAAGCAAAACAGTGGAAAAATGCTGTTAAAGATTTCAGAAACTATCTTAGTTTAGATTCTGATTTTGAAGAAAAATATAAAGGTAGTATAATATCTATAATACAAAGTAGAACGATGTCTGTCTGTCCGTCTGTCCGTCTGTCTGTCTGTCTGTCCCTTAAGATCTCGGTAACCACTGAACCGATCGGATTCTACTCTTCAGGGTATATACCTATTGGTCCTGTGGTGGTTTTAAGCTATTTTCTTGGGTGGTGGGACACCCCCAACCCCCCAAAAACAAAAAAATCCCCCCCCCATTTTTTTTTTGCTTAAGATTTCCTTGGTCCTTTAACAAATTTCGCCTTAATTTTTTTTATCACCTCTTGAGGCAAAGCCCCTAGAGGCTAGGGGCGAAGCCGCTAGTATATAGATAAAATAGTTATTAGGATACTTTACATATAGAGACAATTGTGTAGTAGTATGATTTGAAATTTCTTTATTGAATTTTTTCTTGTATGTATTTCTTTCTTCTTATATGTGTATGTCTTTTACACAATTTTACCAAAAATTGGAAAACGTTCAAAAGATATTAAAAGAAATATTTCCTTCACTTTAATCATCATCATTTTCCTTTTCTAAGATGAATTATTCAAGGTTAATTGTTAGGTGATATTTGATAATCGCTGTGCTTCTATTAAAAATTATTGTTCTTGTTACAATTTTAGGAATATTAGATAATTTTAAGCAAATCTCTTTTAGTTGAGCATCGAATGGCGCAATGTTTGGTGAAGCTGGGTAACTATACAGAGGCCAGGAAAGCTTTAAAATCATCTATTCACAATTTAGGTATATAAAATATTAAAATATTCATTCGAATCCGGTAGATAGGAACCGGTTCTTATCCTTACGAAAAAACTATGTCTAGCATAGAATTATATCCAGCTTTCTACGAATATAAAAATGTACAATTATAAAATCAAAACCAGTTTTTTAGCCGGTGACTTCGGAACCTCGGGGCTAAAAAACTGGTTTTAATCTCATAATTGTACATTTTATATTCGCGGAAAGCCGTTTATAATACGATGCGAGAAATAACTTTTACTTCGTCTACAAAAACATTTGGCCTGTAAGACTTCCGCCATTAGAAAATAAAACATTTTTTGTCATGTTGCCTAAAAAGTGCTAAATATTATCAAAGTTAAACAAAAAATATTGAACTTTCTCAAAGTAAACCCTATACCCCCATTGTTTAAAAAAATAAATAATGGGGGGTGGAGGGAAAGAGCCCCTACTGAATTTGAAATATATGACTAATGCTCATAAGTCATTAGATAATACACTTTTACAGAAAAGGAGGGAAGATTGGGTTGTTTTAAATAAAAAAAACAATTCTTTGACTTAAAAACATTGGGTACTTTTATTAAATCTTAATTAGTTGTTTTCAAAGTAGTATTGTCCAAACTTTCTAACCAATATTTTTTATTTATAGGATGGTTAATTTTGTTTATCGTAAAAATTAAAATTTTTCAGAGAAAAGTAATCTAATGAAAGAAAAGAAAGAAGCACATAAGAAAGCAATAAACGATACTCTTCATAAACTCAATGATAAAGAGGATCTTGAAACTAAAATAGACAACAAGGTTGGTATCTATTCTTAGTTAACACTTTTTGGTGCAATTATTTATTGATTTGAATGATATTTTAATTGAGATAGAATAAACATGAATATAACGACAGGGTTGTCAATTTAAGTTGCTAACATGGAACACATCTATCGGTCAGCTTGTTCATACAATAGGAGGGTTAGGGAAGGGATAAAGAGGATGAATGAGGGGTATCATTAGTTTGGTCCGCTGCGAGTTTCACTATATTAGAAATATCCAAGTAATGATATATCCATTTGAATAAATATCAAATGAAATTCAAAGGAAAGTTAAAAAATAGAATAAATTAGAATAGAATAGTGTATTTACTTACTGTTAATAAAACCTGACAAAAAAATATGTTTAGGATACAAACCTTATATTAACTGAAAGCAGCACTTTAAGGTGAATATAATTACATATATAATTGAATTTTAAAAGTTATATGTTTTTGAGGTTATTTTGTTTTGCCGATAAGATCTGTCTAACCTTTAAACTGAATTTAGTAAAGTTTCACAATAATCTATTGGCTATTTGACAAATCTCTGAATTGGTAAATTGACGCAAGAAGCGCGCATTTTTTTAAAAACCTCTTTAAATTTAAGGGGTTTTTAACTTTTTTAATCAGGGGGATTATATGGGGTGGACTTCTAGGAGGGTGTATCCAGCCCCTTAAATATAATTTCTTAATTTAGGAGTGTTAGAAAAGGAATCAAAGTAGAAGAAACAGTTTTGAAAGGAAGACACGCGCTAGCTCAAGAGACCATAAAGCCAGGTTAGCAACATATTTTTTTTCATATTAAAGTCATACAAGACGCTAATAATGATAGAGTATTAAACTCAAATGGCAATCTAGATATATTGTGCTTATTACTGAAAATTATACCTGTAGAAATGGAAAAAAGATCCCCTATGTTAGAAATTGGAGAAACTAAAACTAAGAACGTCCACATAAAGATTTTTCATTTAATTCTCCGCTTAAAAAATTTATTAGACAGTAAAAACATTTAAACAGGGCCCAATTATTAAGTTCAGTTTGGCTTGGAATTAAAATCTTATTTGCATTTGTGTAAGGACCAATTCAAGCAACTTTTCAAAAAGCAACAATAGAATTTTTTTTATCTAAATACTTGTCTAATTGTGTTAAGTTTCATCCTCAATATATACCACAAAAATGGATGTAGAATATATGTGATATTGTGACAGGGAAATTATTTAACAAATAAACGCCTATGCAATTTTGCAATGTATATTGTATAATGTATTTCCCTTTTAGGTGAAATATTAGCTGTAGCTGAACCAGCAGTGTTCCTATTGAATCCAGATGATAAAACAAAGGTAAACTACCTAACTTGTAGCGCTTTGCCTGAAAGGTGATGAGTTTGAATCTCGTCTTGCAATAATCAAAGATGTTAGAATTTATTGTAAGAAATGGGGCATGTATTGACAACTCATTACCATGTAAAATGTCATGCAATTAAAGAGTTTGTTATCATATTCAAAACTACTGGCTTCTCATCTTACAAGATGATATTAAGTAGTCTATGCTTATTTATGGCAATGGTCTTGGTTTCAAAGCTTAAAATGACGTCATACTGGCCTACCATTCGTCAATCAAATTGTATACTGGCCTGCCATTAGTAATTTAGTCTGTGTATTGGCCTCTCATTTGTATTGTAGGACGTCATTTTTTACATTTTTAAAGAGCTTCAGTATTTTTTACCAGGTTTACAAATATTGTTTGACCTGTCTGAAAGAAATGCAGCAAACAGTGCCCTGTCTTGAATGTGTACATGTAGCATTCTGTTCAAGAGATTGTAGGGATCAAGCGTTGCTGTCTTTTCATAGGTAGATGCATTTTTAAAAGTTATATTGATTGATCAGAGATCTTATATATGCAACAATGGACAATAAATTAAGTACATTTCAAATTATGATAAACAATTGCCCCTTCTGCTTAAACATTACTAGTTTTTATGAACAATTTAAGAAGAATTCATCAAAGTTTTAAAATTAACGAATAATAGAACGTATTTATAAAACTATTGCTGCTAGTATAATTTACAGACTAATGTTTCCCCCTCCCCTCTTTTTTGATTGACAGAACATTTATTAATATAATAAACAAAAATTAGGAGAAACAAGGTTATTTTCATCTATAAGTAAAGCAGCTATACCAAGATATGGATAAACTAAAATTGAAAACGAAATCTGATATATAAACTTCTAGGTATGAGTGTGAGCTGGATTTATACAGAGAAAGACAGTTGGGAACTGAGAATGCTTTCAATATTTTTATGGCTTTAAAGGTTTGTCTTTTACTTATTTTGGGTATTAAAGAATATATGCAACTCTGCCCTCTGGGGTCTCGATTTTGTGTTGAGTCTTTGAAATCAGCTAATACCGGCGGAAATATAAACACAGCCAAGTCCCTACAGAAAGCAGTTTGCTTTTAAACGAAAAGGGTTTGCACCACTTGGACCAGATAGTTGTCTGGATTATACATCTATACTTATACATTTATGTTTTGGGTATTTTGAAAGCGCAACTTCTCTGTAACCAGGATATGAAGGTTATTTCATCCAATAATTAAAACATATTGAAATATACGCGTTATCCTTCATTGATCCCTTATTTTGCAGATTTGTTTATGTTGTTTATTCACCTACTTTACTAAATAACACTTTAATATAATATTTAAGGTTGTCAATGGTGTACTTTTGAATTTTTAAAAATATTTTTAGTGTTTAATACAACGACCCAAAACCTTCTACTTGGACAACATAGATGAAACTACTTTAAATTTTGATGGTGAAGATTTGGATTTCCAAAGATGTTGGGACATGGTTACTCATAGAAATACAAGGTATTTTTTTTCCATATATGTGTAATGTTAGGGGCGTGACCGATGATACGGTGGACGATAATTGCTAACGGCTAGTTTTGTAGAGAAGCTTCGTTTTAAACCAATAACATCGTAGTAGATTATTTCAGGCAAGCATAAACAATACTGAATTAAATAAATACACAAATCAAGAGTTAGGTTAGATCAAAAGGGGTTACCGAATGTTCCTTTTCTTTTGTATATTTGGGGAAAGAATACGCATTAACGCTAATCATAGATTTCAAAGATAAAACCAAAACTAAGTTACATCAAAATATTATACAAGCAAAATCATATCCAGGGGAGCGCAGCTGTTACATAAGTCAGTCTGTCCCGCTACAGATGTTGATAAAGTGTCCAGTAACTTTTCTATAAATATTTAGTTTAGCACTACCCACTTTATTTGATTTGTTGTAGGTACATTTAACCTTTTAAAAAAGCTTTTAATCTAGAAACTTAATTATGATTCTCTCAAGTATATATTTTTTTAGGGAAGAGGAGTCTTTCTAAAAACACATTTTAATCAAAAATATTGAATCTTTTTAAAATTAAATTTTTCAATTTTTTACCATCTTCCTACTTATATTGACGGCTGTTTCTTTTTTATTTAGGAGTGAAGCTAGTCTTTCAAGAGTATTGGTTATCACAATTTTACTTATGAAATGTCTTTTTAGAACTTCATACCTTGATGATGATAAAAAGGTACGTATATTGGTTTAATTTTTCAGTGAAAAGCTGCTCTTCAATGGTGGTCTTTATGTTCGTTTGTTCAATCTATATGTGTGTTTCTTTCTTACTTATCTGCGTCATGCTGCTTCAGAAAATTCAGCTATTACCTTATTTGTATTTATTACCTTTCTTCAAAACTGAAGCTACATTACAATTTTTCATTTTAGTTTGTCAGTATTTTGATATTAAAATTATCAATATTAGATGTCCATATTTTATTGTCCAATCTTTAATGTAAACCAATTCATTATTTATTTCTCACCCTAAGCTTTAATCTTTAACTACACCTCTATAATTTCCAATATAATTGTTGGTTAACAAGATCGAAAAGTTAACTAGGAGGAAGATTAAAATATTGACCAGTTTTAAGTAAATACTTCCTATTTTGTTTACGTATAATTTTGTCAAAACTTATATATTCATATTTTGTTTATACATTTCTGGCACTCTACACGAGTTAATGTTCGTTTGTCATACCATTTCAGAGCTTCGCTTTTATGGGTGTTGTCATCCTTGTTTCTTTAAAATTAAGCTCGATCTGCACCCCTAAAACATTAAGAGAAATGTTAAAATATTGTCAATTTTTTAGACCACTCCTAATCGATAATTTTTATTCTATTTAAGATTAAAACAGACTTTGAAAAGCTTTCAGAGGAACATCTATTTTTTGGTAAAGCTTTTTTAAATTTAGTTATTTAATTCAAACTTTTAGCATTTGTGCTAAAATTATATATCAAATTTTGTTAATACCTTAGAATGATAAAATAATTGCTTTAAAATTTTAACTTTTATTATTTAAAAACATAACCTTGATGTTTTTTTTTAAATTTTATATCTAAATGTTCATCAAAATAAAAAAAAAGCTATACAACTTATATATTTTCAGGTAGAATCTTAATGCGAATGTTTTTAATCCAAGATATGAATAGTCATCCAGTTTTTGCCATAGACAATGCAAAACATTCACAGGTTATTTAATGCTATACATATTTATTCCCTAGACAAAATACCACTTTAATCAATTAAATAATTCCTTTTTTCTTTGTATTGTGAATAGTTATATCTTTTTTAAAAAGCATAGATAGATAGATATTTATTAATTCCACTAATTATATACAACAAATTATATATAGGTACATTACATTAAGCATATACATTTACAATAATTAAATATTAAATATAACTAGGAAGAATCATGGCACTACATTTGTATATTAAATACTATTGTAGATTTACCCATGACTTATTTTTAAATTTTTATGTTGCGGATTATGAGCATCTCTTTAGTTTAACTAGGGGCACAGCTTAAGGTGGTGTTGGGGAATAATTTGGGGAGGGAGGTCGACCACAACTCCCCATTTTTATTTTAGTTTTGGAAAGACTAAATTTTATGGAAGGGAGGGTAGTTTTCTAAGGAAAATTTTCAGGGTTCGGAAGCCGCGCGTAAGCCGCGTGTAAGCCTCAGTGAAATCTTCATTTTATCCCTATAAAATTCAGCTCGATGTATAAAATTGCTCTTCAGCAGACAATCCTTCTTTCTGAAATTTCTTTTTCTGCTCACAAGCAGGTTTAAAACTGAGGCTTATGGAAAATTTTTCTTGAAAGCGTGTTGTTATCCTCCCCTAAAATAGTTATAAACCTTCCCAGGACTTATGTTAAGGAGAACTATATCGGTTCAGCGGTTAGCAAGATTCTTTGGTACAGACTGACACACACAAACTTTATTATAAGGATTAATTTTGTAAAAGTAATCCTACTTTTTATAAATAGGTTGGACTAGAGACGTTAGGAAGTGGAGTTTATCCAGCTATTGGCAGACATTTCAATCATTCTTGTGATCCTAATACAATAAGGTATAATATATCTATATATATTGCTTAATTGAGTGATATGTTGATAGATAGATAGATAGAAAGATCATTTAAATATTTATTGACTAGAGTTGGCTCAATATAACTATATCGCTATTGGCTAGTTTTCTGTAAGTACATATCTATTTATGTATTTCTCAATAAATCAATTTTTCTCCCTCGCCATAACTATCTAAAAGAAAGAAGTAAATATTTATTAATTTAAATGATTTTAAAAATATTTTTTCAATTATATTTTGTTATTACCATCACCAAAGGGTTAATATGATTAAAATTTTTGTTTTAATATTTTAACACAAAGGAAGTGTCGCTACAATCGAATTCTTTTAAAATACAGTTTTCTTAGATTTACTCTATTATGAACGTATATTTTTTATTTATGAAAAAAGGATTAAATGCTTCAATGTAATTCAAATATCTACATGAAGTGAAAAACTTAATTCATTCCATAAACAAATAGAATAAAGGTCTTATCGCTTTGGTCAATGAGAGTTTAATGAGGATTATTGGAGCACTATGAGTTTTAAACACTTTACTATTGGAAGACTCGAGCTCATTTATAGACGTTTATTTCCTATATAGATATGTCATGGATCTTGATGCAATAAAGCAGGCCGTTTTGTAAATGTTAAAAATTGGAAGATTTCATTAAATAAAAGTAATCGCAAATATACTTAGTAAATAATACATTATTTTAAGAGTAAATGTTGGATCGACAATGTATCTTACTTCTTCAAGAAGGTAATTACTTTGTTACTGGTCTAGTCAAGAAGGAGAAGGCAATGAAATTATATGTATTCTTCCCCGAAATATTTATGATCCAGCGAAATTTAAATTTTAAAGATTATTTAAATTGTCCATTTTAAAGCTGCTTCACAATTCTTGCATTTAAAAATTATGCAAGTGGTGAAGAATAGTTATCTATCTTATAGTATTAAAGACATCTTTCCACGGATATTAAAATGAGAAATTATAAGATTGGTATTAGTTTTATGGTTTTTATTTTAATATTCGCAAAAAATTGATTACATTACGTTGCTATACATGATTTTTCAGTTTTACTAGTTTAAAAACCAACGGATATTAATCGGTTTCGAAGACATACTGAAAAATCTATTACACCTCCAAAATTATTGCAGTCTAAACAATTTCAGCTAAAACTAATATTTCAAAAAAAGGAAAATTTGTTATTTTTTTCTTCTGGAAAAGTAGAAGGCAATATTACTTATCCTTTTTTTATAATTTAAGAATAAATATTGGAGAAGAAGTGACTGATATATACAGCATGCATTACAGTGAAATAAACAGGTAAAAAGATATTATTGTACAGCAGCTTTGCCCAATGAAAGAGAACCTTTGTTAGAAAGCGATGAATTGATTCTATTAAAATTATTATACATATTTTATTCCAGTGTAGTGACTTGTAGAATATATTTAACCAAAAAGCATCATGAAACTTTTAAAAAGACCCCTTGAATAGACCATTTGGCTTAGACCTTTAGGAGTTTATTTTTTCAGTGAAAGAGAAATCATTTTTTTGAGGTGGGGATGGGAAGATTTTTTTCCATTTAAAATAACAAATAAATCTTCTCAGGACTGCTACATTGATAACCAAAAAATTTAGCTTCTTTACTGTTTGTCTAAAGATACATGATAATAAAGTTCTTATTTGTTGGCTTAAAAACTTTGGGGACTTTGGGTTAATTAGGTTTAGTGCCTAATCGTTTCAACCACTAATTGTGATCTATAGAAGGTATAATTTTGTGTATCATCATTGGGGATTCATATCAATTCATTGGCCATTGCCTTATACCTCTAGATCCCTGTATAAAAATTCTATTTTTCAGAGATACAAGACAAGAATGGTTAAAAGAAAAGTTTAGCTTCATCTGTGACTGTCAGGTATTATGGGATAGTATAATACTTAGCGCATCCATTTGACGTCGCGGAGGTGATGACTTCGAATCTCGGCTCATCACAAGCGCCATAACTAAAGACGTTAAAAACCATTCCTATTGCTGCTACTTCAGATGTACGACAGAATAGGAAAATCTCTTGGCCCGTATCAGGCGCAACTCATTACCACGCACAATTAGGACTTCCAGACAAAGGTCGTACAATCAAAGAGTTGGTTGTCTGTTGGGGATACTTAACTTAATACCTGGAAAGTTTTGAGGAGAGATTTTGCTCCCCCATTAATTATCCACGGATGTTGAACCTGACGTTTAAGTGTCATGGATAGCAGCACGTATGAGGTGAAAGATATATTTAGATTATTAAAATTATCTAAAAAATACTTTCTTCTTGATTGTGTTAAAGGATTTTTAAAGGATTTCAACATTTTGTGAAACAAGCTTTTATGTTAAGGCATGTAGAAGTCCAAATTGGCTGACATTACAAAATCTACCAAAACAAATACCAGAAGATTCAAAAACTAAACTGAAGGTAAAAAATAATTATTTTTGGAAATTTTAAATATAATTTTTTATGCTTTAGTGTACAATATTCTTAAATGCTTAAAATAATATGTTTAAATGTCAATAAAAGAGTAGATGCATTTTTATTATGAAATTGGATAAGGCAAAATAGATTTCTTCAGGTTCCATATCAACCTTAACATGACAATTCTTCAAGTATCGCTTTGAATCGATTGATATCCGCTGGATTAGCGGCGTTCTCAGCCCTACTGAAAAATCATGTACAGCATAGTATTACAGACAATTTCCCACGAATAATAAAAACAAACTCATTAAATTAATACCAGTTTTGTTAGCCATGAGAAATCTTATAATTTTTCATTTTTGATACCCGCGGAAAGCTGTCTATAATTCGATGCGATCAAAAATTATTGATTCCCATATTTCCAACCATAATTTTAATGATATTAATTGCATTTTTAAGATTATAGAATCTGGCATTGCACAAGCTCTAAGGGAAGAGTTTATTTTAATATACAAACTATGTATCTTTTTCGCTAGACTTAAGATTATAAGCGTTTCAATTTTCTCTTTTTTAAAAAGTTTATGTTTTAGTAAAAGGTATAGAAAAGGAAAGGGTAAGGGAAGGGTATTGGAAGAGAAGGACATTTTGATAAAAGGTGAATTTAAGGGAAGTCAAGAAGAGATGTGTAAGTCTAAAGGAAAGTGAATTATATGCACTTAGAATTTTTTTTAAAAACTTAACATTACTTAAAGACAGACAGACAAAGACACTTATAGAGCAGCGCCGCTGCCAAAACTATATAGCTGTAATAGATCTATTATTACTTGGATGATGCGCCATATGAATTGTATCCTAATAAATTAATACTGACAGCTAGCTAAACTAACAATACCCCATTCCCTCCTCTCCTACTCAATAATACACCAACTGGTAAATAAATGAGGTCCATATTATGAACCTAAATTGACGACAAATTTTCCCCACGTAAGCTATATCAGTTAGCGCTGTAAATAAGCTAAGTGTGTAAAGTATTAAGTATTATCTGTGAAAATAAACCCTTGCTGATTACAGATCCAATGACTCAAAGAGGTCATTTCAATTTCATTTGCGTCAGCTAGAAACTTTAGAGACATTGGATAACCCTCACATTCTACACGTGTTGGCAAGGTAAATATGTATTTCCAGTTTGACTTTGAAACCGATTAATATCTGCTGGCTCAACCCCGGTTTTTATCCATACTGAAAAATCATGTATTGCATCATATTTCAGACAATTTTTCTCAATATAAAATAAAAATCATAAAATTAATACCAGTTTTGCTAGCCACTCTTAGAAATTGTTGGATTTAATATACACAGAAGGCTGTCTATAATACGATGCGAGAAATAACTATTATTATAATTTAGCTAAAATATACCTATTTTATTATGATAAATAATTTCTTTAAACACCTTTGATCCGATTGTATTTTTTTATATTTCAGGAATAGCTTTCAGTTTTCTTGTTGGAAGTTTTACTCAGATTTTATGTAATATGTACATATGTCAGTTTTTTATAAATAAATTATGTTTTAAGTTCATTTATTGCTTTTGTCATTAATATTGTTTGTAAATACAGTGTGTTTTTTTTATGAGAACTTTTTTGAAAGAAATTTTACCCCACTTATAGTTATCAGAATTTAATGATTAATGGCTTATTTTCTTCGTTTTTTAAAGGGAGTGTGAACGTAAAAATTTCTCATCTGATTATCAAATCTTAACATTTACTAAGCACATTTCACTACACTGATGAACCAAAAATGTCCTATTCACAAAAATATCCAGAAATAATGCCTTGATTTTATGGTATTTTGAGAGGGAAAATGGAAAAAACAGGGAAAATCTGAACGTTTTTGTTTCTTATAATGTTTGTAGGGATATTTAACTTGTCATATATAGTTGAAACAATTTACTTACTGTTAAGGATTTATTTTATGCTATAAAATTGCCAATTTGTTTTTTTATAAATTTAATGCACATTTTATATAATACTGAAAATTTCTTCCTTTCCCCGTACCTTATAAAAATCGTCGGAAAAAGCCGTTTTTTAAGCAAACAAAAGCGCGTTTTGCTCTATCTGTGAGATATTATGAATGAGATAATGTTAAGATTTGATATTAAGATGAGAAAAATTTACGTTCACAGTCCCTTTAAGGGAAATTATGAAACAACCAAAAAAAATTACAGTTTTTGTTGAAAAAGTACAGTAAAGTTAAAAATTAAAAACTTAGGTGTCAACATCTAAAAATGGTTTTAGCGCATTTTTCACAGTGCGATCTTTTGCCAAAAAACGGGACATTTAGAGTAGACAAAAGTAAACTTCAATAAATAAGCTTGTATTTGAAGAAATGATGTAATTTCGTTTGCTTTAACTCGAAATTAACTTAAATTTTGCCTCTGTTAACTTCTAATGTGCATTTGGTAAGTACGTCTTGCTGTTTTGGACGAGCGAAGCTACCCTATTTTTAAAAAATCTATAAAACTTCATAACTTTAGTTAGGATAGGAATATTTTAACAAAATCAACGTCTATGTAAATATTTTTCAATGCAAACAATGTTTGTGAACAAGAATATAGCGTCAGGTGCACCCAGTTCGAGTCCCGGCATTTTTAGGTAGGTCCAGTATAAGTAAAATTGGACACTTATAAGGCATGTTTTCAAATATTTTTTTTCTACAGATATAAACAACAATAACATAATTTTCAAAACACTTTTGATTTTGTGTTGATACCTTTATTCTAAGTCTAGCTATCTTCATTTAAAGTTTGTATAAGAATATAAACATAATTACTTAAATTATATTCTCTCTCAAACATATATTTCTCTCTCTCTCTCTGATGCGTATTTAATGTTTTTGCAATATTATAATTAATCCCCAATTTGAATTTCTGCTGGACCAAAACCAGTTAGAACTACAAATTTTTTTAGAACACATGAAATTTAGCAAATTTAATTGCTAAAATAAAAGTATTTGTAAGTCATCTTTATTTAACAACTCCTTTATCCCTTAAATGTCCATTAAAACCGCGAGAACGGCAAAAATCGTTAAAAATCTCGCCAACGGCGGCAAATAACGGCGTAACGGTTGGCCGGAGGCAAATAATGCAGAAGTAAAGAAAGATCCGCCTCAAAAAGTTTGAAAACATTGCAGAGATGACTTTGGGCTCTAAAATGACTCCTTCCCCCTCTAACGGGGGAAAATTTGAAATTAACAAGAACGAAATTGTTCAAACCATGCAATGTAAAATGCTCAATTACTCAAAAACGGACAAGAGGCACCAGGTTGTTAAAACTGTTTTATACACAATACATGTTGTATATTGATATTATTATTGCAAAACCCGTGGCCTCTTGTCCGTTTTTGGGTAAAATGGAGAAAACTGATATTTTGGGGTTAAAAATCTTAATATTTTTGGTGAAATTTTCTCACAAAATGTCAATTTACACCACCAAAAAAATATTTTTTTAAATTTTTTCTTTAATTAGACATTGGTACAGGTATCTGAAAAGTACCTCAATAAATTTTTTTTTTCATAAGATGAACATAAATGTATTTTTTGTTGCTTTTAAAAGATTGTGTAAAAAAATCTGGAAAATCATCAAAACTGAAAAGAAATTTTTCACTACCTTTTTTAAAAATGGCATAAACCCGCCAAAAATTAATATTTTTTAAAAATTTCTTTTCTAGCTGTCTACTTACAGCCATTATTAGGTCCTAGGATAGATAAAAGTCGATTTTAGATTTTTTGGATGTCCCGATTTTTTTCAAAAGATCCCACTGTGTTTTTCTTATGTTCAAATATTCTACCTTTTGCAAGAATGGCTGCAAAACGCTTCAAAGTTGAGATATAGAGCTATAAATTTATACAGATACTATTGGGGACATGTACTAAAATAGGTCAAAGTTTGAAGGCCATATCTTAATCAGGGAGAAAGTACTGGCCCCCCAAAGTCGACTACTGAAAATCCAATTTTGAGCATAAGAAAAATGCGCTAAAACCATTTTTAGATGTTGTCACCTAAGTTTTTAATTTTCAACTTTACTGTACTTTTTCAACAAAAACTGTAATTTTTTTTGGTTGTTTCATAATTTCCCTTAAAAAACGAAGAAAATAAGCCATTAATCATTAAATTCTGATAACTATAAGTGGGGTAAAATTGCTTTCAAAAAGTTCTCATAAAAAAAACACACTGTACAAGGTTAAATAGAAGTGCATCTTTTTTTATGGCGCCTTGGCTAAAAGAAGATAGTCATAAAAGTCACTTTAGTTGAATTTGACAGCTTTCAGTTATGATAAATTTCAATATTTTACACTTGCACCTAAAACCATCCAAAACCATTTGCTATGAAATTGGCTACAGTTGTCATTTTTTTCAAATTTTGATTGGCGAACTTTGGAAATAAAACAATAAAGAAGTTTGATTAAAAATTTATTTAACAAAAATATATCTTTACTCTCTTCATGTTATGAACAAGACAAGATATTTTAACTATTAATTATAGTGAAGATATTATTTTAGCAGTACCTAAAACTCTCTTAACAATAAGAGAGTTTAGACTCAAAAAGGAAATTTTTTTTTGGCAATTTTAATGTTGGGATTAAAGTTAAATTTACAAAAAATTTCAGTTTAGAATAAATTAAGCACAGAATGGAAGGAAGGATAGAACAACACAGACACAGTCCCAGCAGTCAGTGGCTCCAATTATCTGCTCCATGCAACCAAAGATCTCCTCAGAGGTCTCCCAGCTCTGACAGCTGTCCCAGGCGGCTGAAAAATATTAAACTGTGTTAAAGGGACCGTTTAATGCAATTTATACCACAAAATTGTAAATGAATTATAACAATACTAGCGGCTACATCCCTGGAGGCCTCTAGGGGCCATTGAGGGCAGTCGAACCCCTCCCCTACTTTAAATTGTTTTAAAAGGATTTTTTTTTTTGGGGGGGGGGACCTTTGAGAAGCTACACTGTAAAGAAGAACCATTTCGGTTCAGCGGTTAAGAGATCCTTCGGTACAGACAGACACAGATGCTATTACTTTTATAGAAGGATTAAAACATTATTGAATCATACATCAAAAAATAACATTTCAATTAGGAACAACTAAAAATGGACTGCTGATTTTGTAAGGAAAAGGATAATTTTCATTTTCAAGAAATAATATTGGTATTACTACTCTTAAGGTTAAGAGGTTAAGTTTTAAAAATGGGACATCAATATTGATAAAATTAAATTTCAATTTTGTTTTTTTCAGAAAATGAACATTACACAAAGATAATGGATTCAAAGGGATTTTAATGGGGTGAGATAAAAAAACAGCATATAAACTTTTAATAAAACTGTGTAAATACATGATTAAAAATCAATTGAAATTATAAAATTTAAAACTCACTTCCAATTTCAGTTACACACTTGCTGGCAATTTCGAAGCTGCACTCAGCAGTCTTCCTAAAATTATATATAATTAGTAATTTAAAAGATTTTTTTAGGGCTCGGCTGCATCGCCTGTAAGCCTCAGAGAAATCAACCTTTTTTTATCTTAAAAAACAGCAGGAAGTCTATAAAAGATCCAAACCCCTTTCCGCTCTATATTTTTACTCTAATAACTGAATGAAGAGCAGTATTACAACAGAAGGACAGACACATCAAACATAGTAGGTAGTTTGGCTTCAAATAAATGGAATAGTTATTTATAGCATAGTATTTTAGACACGTTTCCCCGTATATGAAAATATAAAATTATAAGATTAAAATAAGTTTTGGTAGCCCTGAGTGGCCGAAGTTCCGGGCAAACAAAAATTGTATTGTTATTATAATTTGTATTTTAAGATTCGTGGAAAATTGTCCGAATACGATGCCATACAGGATTTTTCAGTATGAGTGAGAACCAGTTCTAATCCAACGGATATTAATCAGTTTTAAAGCCATACTGAACATGTAGTTACATCTCCTTAGTGGCCATGGCGCTGGAGATGATGGCCAGGAGAACAACATTCTACTCTTTCTATTAATGTCGCGCATCTGACATAGCAGCAGTAGAAACCATTTTTAACGTCTTTATTTGTGATGCGGTGTTGAGCCAATTTTCAAACTCATCACCTCCATGACGAAGAGTTGATGCGCTACATGTCACGCCGATCGTGAGTTTGTAAATGTACTTACATCTCCTTGGTGGCCATGGCGCTGGAGATGAAGGCCAGGAGAACAACGGTCAGGATCATCTTCATCATGGTGCTGTGGAGGATCAGTTATCTACAGAATATATAAATCATTATCCAGTATGACTTCGAAACCGATTATTATCCGTTTGAATAGAACCGGTTCTGAGCCATTCTAAAATATCATGTATAGCATCGAATTATAGACAATTTATCACGAATATTAAAGAAAGATCATACAATTAAAACCAGCATTGTTAGCCAGGACCTTCGGCCGCTCGGGGCTAACAAACCTGGTGTTATTCTTACATTGTTTTATTTTGATATCCGCAGATAGCAAATGCTGTAAAAATCTTTTTTTAATTGATAATGAAATTAAATAAAATTATTAATACTTTACCTGATTAATAAAAAAGAGTTCTAGAACTGAAGCTTAAACAAACATCAAGTCTATTTATACTTAGCTTTTATCTTTTCATTGCAATTAAGTACATCTCTACTTTAATAACAATACTTTCTAACTTAATTATAAGTATTTTCAAAGTTTTTTTTTATATTTACAAAAAAAAATGTTTTACTGGATACGTTTTATGTACCGCTACTCTAAGAGAAAAAAAGCTTTTTATGCTCGAAATAGACCTATTTTAATAGTATTTTCTCATGCCAAGCGTTCCCTGTGTATTATATTGGTTCTTGGCCATTATACTATAGCATTGCCTTTTTATGTCAAATATTGTATATTTGTTAAGCCGTTTGGCAACTAGTAGCCTTTTATTAAATTTTTTAAAGGTCTTATTTTACTCTTTAACTCTGAACTCTTGAAGTTAGATTTTAAACTTAGTTTTAGAATAGCTTTAATTTTATATTAATTGAAAACAAATGCATTTTTTATTTTGCAAATAGTGATGTAATAATTTTAGTACGTCTTCGAAACCAAATAGTATCTGCTGGATTAGAACCTGTTCTTCGCAATACTAAAAAATCATGTATGTATAGCATCACATCACAAACAATTTTCCCCATTGGGAAACTGGTTTTAATCTTAATTTTTTCATTTTGTTATCCGTCAGTTATCCGTGGAAAGCTAACTATAATAAGATGCGATGAATAAATATTAGATCCCTGCATTAAAAATTATAGTCGACCAATGCAATGGATGATACATTTCTGAAATTTAAATTTAAACACTATTTACTGCTTTTTAAAAAGCACTAGCCTGTATGCCCCTAGAGGGCTCTATCTATAATTTTAGTTTCAAAAGGGAAAAGTAATTTATCTTTTTAGGAGTTTTTTTTCTAGAGAGAGGTGGTGGAACCCTCCCAAAAAATAGTCCTCCCCAGGACCTTTGAGAAACTACATTGTAAAGGAGAATCATATCGGTTTAGCAGTTAGTGAGTTCCTTTAATACACACATCCTGTTACTTTTATATAAGGATTAATTTTGTAAGATGTCTGCTTGTTACAACATATCTCTAAAATATCTGAAGAATCATATCTTTACTTTACAGGAAGGCTTTGTTTGGGTTTAATTTTATTTTAGAAGAACTAAGTTAGTTCTACTAAGGAAAATTTTATTGGAAAACATTCCCGTCTCCAAAAAATAGCCTTATTTTTTTTAAAAACCCAATGTAAGAGCAAAAATAAATTATACTGGGAAAAAATAGTTGCATATAAAACAGAAAAAATAATTGCGTTGTTTCTTGCGTAAATTATATTAAAACTTTACTTTTGCTTACATCAATTAGCATGAATTTTTATTTTGAAGATAAGATAAAATATACATGCACCTATGTAAACAATAGAATATCATTTGAATTAAATGTTTGTTTTTTACTTATTTAGATAACTTTTGTTAAATGCAAATAATAGTTATTTCTCACATCGTATTATAAACTGCTTTCCGCGGATATAGAATGTACAATTATCCATCGCATTCGAATGAATACGAGAAAAACTATCAATTAAATTATATTAATAACATTATTGATCATTTTAACGTCTGTTTTATTTGTATTTCTATATTTGTTAGTATTCGTTTTTCCGAAATAAAAGAGCTTTATGGGAAGCTTCGCTTTTATGGAGATGTGTCCTACTTATTTTATCTTATTTTTATTTTAAATATTTAAAGTTGTAAAGGCAATTTTATGCTTAAAAAATAAATTTAATCTCTCAACTAAACAAGAACGATTATATTCATACTATCGTTTCTGTTAGGATATTGATTTTCTGAAAATAGAAATACCCTGTTTATTTTAAGAAATTAAAAAAAAATAATAGTTATTTATCGCATCGTATTATAGACAGCTTCTCGCGGATAAGTTTTGTTAGTCCCGAGTGGCCGAAGGCTCGATCTAACAAAACTGGTATTAATTTTATGACTTTCATCACAATATTCATGAAAAAAATTGTAATACGATGCTATAAACATGATTTTTCAGTATGGCTGAGGATCGGTTCTAATCCAGCGGTTATTAATCGGTTTCGAATCCATACTGGAAAAAAACATTAGAATTTTTATAATTACAAGAGATTATTATTACAAACCGACTGCTTATTTTACCGACAAACTTACATATTAAACATTTATAGAGTATCTTTTCTACTTCCAAAAATCCTTAAAACTTTTGTTTAAAATGAGAATATGTCAATGGATAGATTTTAAATCTTTTTCTTGGATGAGTGCACTAAAACATTTTAGAATCTAAAATTCAATTATTTTAATCCTTAGGCTTGAGCGGGGAGAGGGATGGACATTCTGTTAATTTTTTTCATACTCTGTTACTTATAAATAGAAGAATATTATTTCATTATTTTCTTCCTTGTTGTTGTATAAATTCTTACCACTGTTGAAAAGTTTGACCGCCAATTTTCATCTGCTAACCCTTTCCCCCCCCCCCCTTCCATTACAATAAATAATTCAGTTGTACATAAACTTTCAAACAATTAGGTACACCATATTTCAAAGTAAAAAGATTTGGATTTTATTTTGTTTTTAAAAATTCTTTTTTTCAAAGTACTTAATATTTTTAACTTGTTTTTTGTTAAACTTATATTAATTTTAACTAGTATGAAGCTTGTTGTTTTCTTAAGAATTTTTGCAAATATGGTTATTATTTTATAGAATTGAGAAGGCTTGAATAAAGCGAAATATATTTTCTACAAAGAAGTGTGTTCTTCCATGTGTAGTTAGCTCTAGCCGCGCGTTTTTTGAGAAGAATATTAGCTTTGGATAGCTTTTGAGGAGGGGATACACCACGAGATATTATTTTACTATAGTGCATCTCCGGAACAAACCTTGCTTTATAATGTTTATTGTTATATGTTCAAACGTCCTTCAGACAACCAATCCTTTAATTTCACGTCCCTTGTCTTGAAGTCCTAACTGCAAATTGTACTGAGTTGCGACGAAGCCCAATCTGTACCACTTTTGCGCCAATTTTGACGTCATTTTCTCCATGTCTTTTTTAGGGGTTTTCTTTCCAACTTCTCCTCTCATCTCCCTCATTTTATGACGGCACAGGAAGCAAAAGTGGTGCAAAAGTGGTACAGATTGGGCTTCGTCTGAGTTGCGCGTGGCAAGGCATATTCCCTACTAGCGGATGCGCTACGTGTTATGCCACAGTTGTAGGTTAAACAAGAATATTAACATTCATAAGCAGTAAATGCTTTTAAAACTGATAAATCCTAAAATAAATCTTATAATTCAGCCAAGAAAATCCTCCTATCAAAATCTATTTCGTCCTTAGTATCATAAAGTAGACTGACATTGGTCTGTAGAATCCTCACAAATAATTTCAATTGTAAACTCTGTTTCTTGCAAAGCAAAACACATTTTCCTTAGATGACTTGAGAACAAAGTGACTTGTAGAGTAGCCTCGCTAACAAACTTTATCTGTTTTTTCACATAACCTGAACATGATTGAAATTATTTAATATCTTTCCCTGTTTACTGGCTTGTTGTCAGGGATTTAAAAGGATAAGGATATGTCCGATAAAATATTAAACATTCCAATGATGATACACAAATTTACTTCTTTTGTAGATTACCATTAGTGGTTGAAACTTAATGAAATAAACAATCAACATTCAATAAAGTCCCCAAAGTCAACTAATAAGAAAACACGTTATTATTAAACTTTGGGGACTGTGATAAACAGCCCAATGTCCCATCCCCCCCTTCCCTGCTTGTTGATCTTATCATAGCCTAAGGTAAATATAAAAACAAAGTAGCTAGATAAATAAATGAAATCTTAACATGAACATTTTCAAAAAGGTTTCTTCCAAAGATGAGTTACAATGATCTTATTATTACTTTGATCTTAGACCAGATTTCATGTACTTTAAATAAAGTAAAACTTGTAGCTGGCTAAAATAACGATTAAACAAACACCTTTGCCCCATACCCTCCCATCTTATTGAATGAACGAACTGACAAATAAATAAAGTCCATTATAGCAACATAAATTGACGCTAATTTTTCAACTGTCATAATATCCACATAATTTCTACATCTATTTGTGTTTCGTATGTTAGTTTTCTTGATAGCTGGATAATTCTAGGGGGATTTGTTATTTTATTGCAATCATAGACTTATTGCAAGCCATGAACATTTAAAACTTGCTTTGCTTTTATTGGACTTTAATGTCCTAGGTCTTCCATTTCAGGCTATTATTCTACATCTATGGATTGATATTTATAAGAGAACACTTTTTTCATCAGGAAATATGTTTTCTTTTCTTTTTAAAAGCGAAGCTTTTCTATAATTAGGGTCGGTCCGTCCGTCCGTCCATCCGTCACAGAGAGTTAGCTCTTTTCGTTAATTTAAATAGGTTAGAATTGTCCTATTGATTCCAAACTTTGCATGATGATTCCTATAGTAGTTAGGTACAATTAAGAAAGCGTAGCAACTCTATAAACAATGCCAGAATGTCCGTACGTTCATTTTAAACATGTCGATTTTTAACTTTTTTGACAACAAATTTTTGTATGTTAATTAAAATTATCCGATTCTTCTGATTTTTTGAAAACTGATTCCTATTACAACAAGGTACAATGTTATAAGCGAAGCATCTCTATAAACAAGTCCCAAAAATGTAAGTTTGTCCTTAAACAGTATCATCTATTTATGCAGTTTTGCATCAAATTTTCTTAAAATATTGTTTGTACTGATGCATTAATATTCTGCTAATTCAGTTCTGACAATCTACAAGTGTTAATGTCCGTTTGTCCTTCCATTTCAGAGCTTCGCTTTTATGGATGTTGTCATCCTTGTTCAATTTCATTTTACTTAAGTTTTATATAGCATTAAAAAAAGGAAAAAAATGAAGTAAAACAATTATGAGATAAAGAAAATGAAAGAAGGATTTATTTAAAGTAAAAATTAAAACGTAAAAGATAAGAAAATACAATAAGATTAAAAACAACGGATCTTAAAAGAATAAAATGTAGCTGTCTATCATAGATATCAACTGAGAAAGTAGTCCCCAAAAAGTTTAGTCATATAAAATAGAGACTACTAAAATAAGTAGGAAAAATAATTTGCTTTGTTATTAACAAAAGAAAATTGGACAAAAATAAGTTGTAGAGTAGCTGAGCTGCGAATTGTGGTCAATAACCGTCTGTATTTTATCATTCAAGTTAAAACTATTAAAACCACCTGTCTGTCTGTCTTTATCTACCATAACTAATAAACAATTCCCCCAAAAATTGTAATCTCTAAAAAATCCTCCAATAATTGTAGATAACAAGAACGTGCATGCTAAGAGCAGCCTTCAAAAAAGGGAAAAATTACAGTAATTTATGGCAACCGAGCAACTTACATCATTTTTAAGAAATTAAAAACAGGCTTTTAAATTGTTTGATATTATGTTAATAGCAAATTCATTGGAATTATGTTTTGGCAAATTAAAAAGAGAAACTTATATATAAAGAATTTTCTCGTATTCATTCGAATCCGGTGGATAGGAACCGGTTCTCATCCATACGAAAAAACGAAAAAACTATGTCTAGCACCGGATTATATCCAGCTTTCTACGAATATAAAAATGTCCAATCATAAGATTAAAACCAGTTTTTTTAGACCGTGCCTTCGGCACCTCGGGGCTAAAAAACTGGTTTTAGATAGAATTGTAGGATAGATTGACTGGTGAAAAAAATCCCAAAATTGGTCATCATACTTTTTATCCATTAGAGTTAAATTTATAGATTGCTCAGAAAATATACAATATTATAAATATTTATTAATTCAACCTACTTATGACATTACCTAACTTTACAAAAAATATTTTGTTTTCTTGAAATGTGTTATAAATAATAATATTTACAGTATGGCTTCGAAACTGTTCAATATCCGCCCAGCCAGTTATCAGACATACTGAAAAATCATGTATTAGCATCGTATTACAGACAATTTTCCACGATATTTAAATTAAAAATTTAATTTTTAGAGAGAGAGAGAGAGAGAGAAAGAAAGAAAGAAAGAGAGAGAGAGAGAGAGACAGACAGACAGAGGAAAAGACAAAGAATAAAAGAAGAGAGATAGAAACAGAAAAAAAATCAAAAGAAAATTATCATGCATTCGTCTATTGTTTTATGAAGCAGCCATGTTTTATTGAATATTATTGGACATAACTTGAATATTATTCAATGACTCATACATTTCATATGATGGTACTACGATAACTTGACCAAATTATAATAAACGAAAACAACCCTTTTGCAGAAAAAAAGCTATTGGTTGAAAACTTTGGACAATGTTAGTTAGAACAAAGTTTAAATTCCCAAACGGTTTTATCCAATGAATGAGAGAACGGGGTTTAAATACGTTGGGTACCAGTATTATCTAAAGTCTCAATAAAAGATCTAGAAAAAACTTTTTCTATGGGGGGATGAGAAGATCATCTCCCCTTAGTAACATAAGTGGGTAAAGTGCTGTTATGACTGCCAGTTTTAACATAACCAACACATTTTTTATGGTTTAGTAACATGAAATTTCCAATACAACTAAGCTTTCGGTTATAGAAGTTTGACCCTTCGCCAAGTTTCAGTTTTAGACTAAGTTATTAAAAATTTATTGAGATTGGTCATTTTTTCTAGTGCCATATTTGTCAACGCGTTGCGAGATCAAGTATCATCTATATTAAAAAGTAGAACGATGTCTATGTGTCTGTCTGTCTGTTTGTAGCGAAGTATCTCGCTAACCGCTGAACCGATCGGGTTCTCCTTTACAGGGTAGCTTCTCATAAGTCCCGGGAAGGTTTATAACTATTTTTTGGGGGGTGGGACACCCCAACCCTCCCCCCCAAAAAAATGAAAAAATCCCCCCCCAAATTTTTTTTTTAAATTTTCCTTTTAAATCTAAAATTCGAAAAATTGGTTTGATTAAACCTCTTGGGGCAAAGCCCCTAGAGGCTAGGGGCGAAGCCGCCAGTTATTTAAAAAGAAAGCATGTTTGATTGTCTGCACTACTAAGGTTATTATGAACAACGTTAATATGATTTATTTTTGATATAGTTGAATAATATATGATAACAATTATAATATCTTTTTCATCATCTAGTAATGAACATCTGCTTTGCATCGAGAATACAGGGTACAGGGAAAGGTTAATATATGAGAAATTTTCAGTTCAATATCCCCTCTTAACCCTTACAGATCGGGGGGGGGGGGCTCAAAGAGCCCCCCCCCCTCTAGTTTTTTCAATCTCATTTTTT
This sequence comes from Acartia tonsa, assembly GCF_053477335.1. Lineage (NCBI taxonomy): Eukaryota > Metazoa > Arthropoda > Copepoda > Calanoida > Acartiidae > Acartia > Acartia tonsa. Next base: position 46,181,969 of record NC_137268.1, read on the forward strand.
TTGTAGGTAAGTTGGAGAGCTGTAACTTCATGACTTTTTAAGATTAGTAATTATACGTCGGCAAGAGTTGATTTTATTAGGATATCTGGTCTGTGTCGGTCGTGGTGTCCGGTCAAAGTCGGTTGGGTAGCAAAAAAAATTTGAAAAAATTCTAAATAAATCTTAATTTCTACATTATGACTTTTGTGTATAAGGTAAAAACCTAAAATTTTTTTGGTGAATACTTAGATATCAATGACCTTCTGAGAAAAGTGGTGTTATGACCGTTTGACCGCTCCCTGACCGACTTTATGACCGATTTTTGTCCGGCTTTTACTACAGACATAAATCATGAATATCGTGGCTCTTATTACAGCTAGAGACCTATAATTTTTTTTGGTAAGTCCTTGAGCAATAATAAACAGATAAAATATTAATTTGCGCCGCCAACCGCCGTTTTACCGCCGTAACCGCCGAAAATGGCGGTTTCCGTTATTTTCCGTTTTTCGGCGATGATCAGAAAAAATTAATTTTTTGTTATGAAAAATAAAAGTTCGTCCTAAAATTTGGTCATCCTAGCTGCAAAATTGGCCGCTCTACAGCTGTTTTTAAATTTAGCGGCTGGCCGCTAAAAAGCGGCTAAGGAGCGGTCTGGCAGCTATGACAAGAAAAAGTAATTTTCTCTAAAAATACACATGAACCACCAGAAAAAAATTTTACGTCTTTATCTGTACCAGGAGCCGAGATAAATACGTTTAACAATCCTTGTAATATAAAGTAATAAGCCTTTTTGTCTGTAGTGAAAGATCTCGCTAACAAATGAACCGATATGGTTCTCCTTTACAGTGAAGCTTCTTATAGGTCCTGGGAAGGTTTTAAACTATTTTGGGGAGGGTATCTTCACCATTGAAATAGAAAATGACCACCCCCCCCCCCTGAAAAAAATATCTTTTTAACTTTTTCTTTAAAACTCCAATTGAAAATGGGAGGTGGTTGGCTTTTCCTTCTCCCACCACAATCCTCCAAAGAGAAATAGTGCCTAGAAAAAATATATAATGTAGTAAGCTTTTTTGTCTGTAGCGAGGGATCTCGCTAATCGCTAAACCCATATGGTTCTCCTTTACAATGAAGACTCTAATAGGTCCAGGGAAATTTTTAAACTATTTTGGGGGAGGGTATTTCCACACTCTCAGTAAAAAATCCCCCCCCCCCCATAAAAAAATATTTTTTAATTTTTCTTTTTGAAACTAGAATTTAAAATTGGGTATGGTCTTCTGTTCTCCCTCCCATCTTAAGTGCCCCTAGAGGCCTCTAGTGCCGTAACCGTTAGTAATAAATATAACAAATGTGGTGTTAAATCTGCTCTGCTAATGGACATTATTGTCCCTAGCTGTGTTCAAATATTATAATAACAACATAATAATAAGCTAAATCTGTTGATATCTTATCATAAAATGGTATTTACCGTTTAATTAACTACACAAATTCCCCAAATTTTTATTTTAGATCTATATTTTTATTCCCCATTGGGGGATTAGCGAATTCCCTCCCATATTTGTTTATTATCCCGTTTTTTTTTTCCAAAATCCTTTTATTTATAACCCCTCCATTTCTCCCCTGCCTCACCCAGCTAAAATAAATTCTAAACATATAATTATACATATATTGTTTATGAATAGTTATTTATCGCATGGTATTATAGACAGCATTTCGCGGATATTAGAATAAAATTTTATTTTTATTTTATTATATGAGGAAAGTTATCTGAAATACGATGCTTTACAATTGCATGATTTTTCAATATTGCTACAGTACAGTTTATATTAATTTAAAACTGGAAAATATGTGGGTATAGTCCTTTCCACGACATCCCTCCATAAGGAGCGATTCTTCGAATTTTTCACAGTAGCTTTTCTCCTATTTCTAGCCCCTGCGGGGGGCTCTAACCCTGCGGGGCCAATTACCTAACCCTGTGGGGCAATCACCTAACACAATATAACCTAACCTAACCTAAAATAACCTATAAAAAGCCATTTTGAAAATACGAAGAATCGCTCCTTATGGAGGGATGTCGTGGAAAGGACTATACCCAAATATGTTAATAATAATTTTAAATAAATCAAACTTTTATAACAGTGTCCCCAAAGTTTTAAAATATGTTTATTTATTCATTTGCTTAACAACTTTGGGAACTTTTATTGAATTTTGATTGGTTGGTTCAGTATGTTGAGCGTACGAACGTTTCAACCACTAATCGTAATCTACAGAAGGGGTAATTGATATTGGAAATGTATATCAATTTATCAGTCACTGTCTTGTCCCTTTAGCTCCCCTATTTTGTCATAAGTTACGGACAGACGGACGTAAAATTAAATAATGTAATCAAACGCTGATATCAATCATATTATTGTCAACCATTGCAAAACTCCATATTAACTAAATAATAATTCCCCTTGAAAAAATCATTAGGTTAGAACCATACCGAAAAAGCATGCATCGTATCAAGGGATCTAAATGGGTAAGACAATCCCAAATGATGATAAACAAAATTTTCCCTTCTATAGATTACAATTAGTGGTTGAAACGTTTAGTCACTCAAATAAATGAACTAACGAATCAAAATTCAATAAACGCCCCAATGAGTGTTAAGCCACAAATAAGAACTATAAGACTTTGGGTACTAGTGTAATAAACATCCCAATGTCCCCTCCCTCCCTGACGGTACCGATAACTGAGAAGTCACTCACGAAAAATATATTTAAGGTCATAAAATGAATGTCTTTTTTTGTTTGTTTTTTAAAGGTTCCAGTTAAAACTGTCTATATTACGATGCGATAAAGAACTATTACCTAAACAGAATGCCATATTTTATTTTTGCAAATAAACCAAAATATTATGATATATATCTCGGGGATAAGACAATGGCCGACTAACGGATGTACATCCCCAATGTTAATACATAAAATTACTCCTTAAATAGATTACAAGTGGTTGAAACGTATGGACACTCAATTAAATAAACTAACCATCAAAACTTATTAAACGTCCTTAAAGTTGTAAATCAAATAACGAATAAGTAAACGTTATTATAAATCTTTTGGGGACTTAAATAGCCCATTGTCCCCTCACTTTCTGTATCTATCTATCATCAGTAATGTTATTATTATGCAAACCTTATCATACATATTAATCAAAACCGTTGACACTGTACATATGGATCTTTTTCGAGTAGCGCATCTACTCTTATATTATAAAATGTTCGAACTTTCGTCTGTTTTATTAGTAGCGAAGCTACTCTATAATTCACTTTGTCCGTCCGTCAGTCAGTCCGTCAGTCTGTAACGCTATGGGGGAAATGGGATTTACTCAGCTCCTATAAAAGATAGAATGCTGAAATTTTTTGACAACATTCCCATCATTAAGGAGCACAGTTGACTCTAAAACATCATTGGCGTTCGGACCGATTTTTAGCAGGTTTTAGGCTATTTTTATGTTTTCACATTTTTCTCCATATCTTCAGTGTTTATGGTCCGATTTTCAAAATTTTTTCAGTTACAGATATCAAAATTAAATTTCCCGTCGTTTAAAGGAACAACCATGAAGGCCAGACTGCCTTTATATCAGAGCTGGATCTTTAAATGTGTAGCCGTTGGCGTGGCTGTAACCGTGGCCGTAGTCATGGCTGTGGCTTTAGCAACGCTTTAGCCACACTAACGGACTGTGGTCACTTTTAGCGTGGTTAACCACGCTACGACTACGACCACGCGTTGCCAATATGATTTAAAGATCGCATTTTTTTTTGTGGCCACGGCAACGAGTGGTTAATATGATTTAAAGATCGCTATTAGGTTGGTGGCTGTAACTCTGACCACGACTACGGCAACGGCTACGCTTTTAAAGATCCAGCTCTGGTTTTAGGCTATTTTTATATTTTTCACATTGTTCTCCATATCTTCAGTGTTTATGGTCCGATTTTCAAAATTTTTTCAGTTATAGATATCAAAATAAAATTTTCCGTCTTTTAAAGAAAACAACCATGACGGCCAGACTGCCTTTTTAGCAGGTTTTAGGCTGTGTTTTTATATATTTAACATTTTTCTACATATCTTCAGTGTTTAAAGTCCGATTTTCAAAATTTTTCAGTTATATAAAGTGTGTTACTTTATTTTATGTTTTATTATTATTTGGCCACAACTTGGTCAAAAATGCTCACAAATCAGACCTTTTTCGACCAAAGATACTCAAATGGTTCCTTTACAAGCCCAATCAATCAGTTTTAAGATATCTTTATATTTCAAGAAAAATTTATGAAAATATTAAAAAACGTCAAATTTGGGTGTTACCTTTTATATGCACAGATACCATAAAATCAACAGAAAAATACTTATTTTTACTTTTTTTATTTTGATTTTTAAAGTTTGATTCTGTTAAATTGGCTATTCTTGAAGGGATTTATGCATTGAAATATACTGAAACATAATATTGGGCAGAAATTAATGTATTTCAAAGAAAGAAAATTTTAAAAATAAGAAATTCGACTTCTATCACTTCAGAGGACAGCTGCCAACCTCCAGTTGACAGAATATAGTTTAATACTTGTTAGCAATAATAATTAGCCCAAAAAGTAAAACAAAAAGTTTTTTAATATGGTAAAAAAATGATAATCTAAATCTTAATTTTGGGGATGATGATCTGAAGGATGCTCTTACTGGTGGTGATGATGACCCAGATCGTATCCAAGTACATGAGCATTATGACAACTCATCTATTGAACTATGGTCCAATTTTTGTATTTGTAGCAGCCTCCAATTAAAAGTTGTAACAAGAAATATAACCATTTTTTAAAAACTACTATATTTACCTTATGAATTAGAGAATTTAAAAACCATGATTGTATGTTTTGGGATTTCTCTTGATTGGAGAATGCTACAAATACAAAAATCGGACCATAGTTTAATAGATAAGTTGTCATAATGCTCATGTATTTGGATACCATCTGGGTCATCATCACCAACAGCAAGAGCATCTTTAAGATCATCATCCCCAAAATTAAGATTTAGATTATCATTTTTTTACCATATTAAAAAAAATTTTTGTTTTACTTTTTGGGCTAATTATTATTGCTAACAAGTATTTAACTACATCCTGTCAACTGGAGGTTGGCAGCTGTCCTCTGAAGTGATAGAAGTCGAATTTCTTATTTTCCAAAATTTCTTTCTTTGAAATACATTAATTTCTGTCCAATATAATGTTTCAGTATAATCAATGCATAAATTCCTTCAAGAATAGCCAATTTAACAGAATCAAACTTTAAAAATCAAAATCAAAAAAGTAAAAATAAGTATTTTTCTGTTGATTTTATGGTATCTGTGCATATAAAAGGTAACACCCAAATTTGACGTTTTTTAGTATTTTCATCAATTTTCCTTGAAATATAAAGATATCTTAAAACTGATTGATTGGGCTTGTAAAGGAACCATTTGTGAGCATTTTTGACCAAGTTGTGGCCAAATAATAATAAAACATAAAAAAGGTAACACACTTTATATGAAAATTAAATTTCCCGTCTTTTAAACAAAATAACCATGACGGCCAGACTGCCTTTTTAGCAGGTTTTAGGCTATCTTTATATATTTAACACTTTTTTCCATATCTTCAGTGTATATGGTCTGATTTTCCAAATTTTTTAAGTTAAGGATTTAAAAATTAAATTTTTTGTCGTTTTAATAAAACAACCATGACGGCCAGACTGCCTTTTATCAGGTTTTTGGCTATTTTTATATGTTTTACATATTTCCCCATATCTTTGTATATTTTGATGCAATTTTCAAACTTTTATGGGATATCTGTATCAAAATAATTTTTCCCATTGTTATGAGCATCTTTAATATAATTTACTTTGACCATCGTCATCATGCAAAATAAAACAAGGTTTCATGTTTATTTTATCCAATAAATCTATTCTTGATTTTAGTAAAAACCTTTTAAATCTACGTATTCCAATCGACGATTTTTTGTGCTTCGCTACTTATGGATGTTGTCATCCTTGTTTTATATAGAACCATGGCCTCTATTTCTAATCATTCGTTCTTCTGACTTTTATTGTTTGTCAGTTTAAAAGAATTGTTGAGCTAATTTGTTCTTTTTAGTAGCAAAGCTACTCTAAAAATTGGAATGTCCGTCTAAAACGATTTTTGGGAAAAACTTTTTTTCTCTGCTGCTTTTCAAGATAGACGCATGAAATGTTATGGGATTAATGAAGTTCACATCCTTATAATAAAGTAACAGGATGTTTGTGTGTCTATGTGGATGTTTGTGTGTCTATGTGTGTATGTTTGTACCGAAGGATCTCGCTAACCGCTGAACCGATCGGGTTCTCCTTAACAGGGTAGCTTCTCATAGGTCCCAGGAAGGTTTATAATTATTTTCTTAAAAAATGAAAAATTCCCCCCCCCCACAGTGGGATCTTTTGAAAAAAATCGGGACATCCAAAAAATTTAAAATTGACTTTTATCTATTCTAGGAATTAATAATGGCTGTAAGTAGACAGCTAGAAAATAAATTTTTAAAAAATATTCATTTTTGGCGGATTTATGCCATTTTTAAAAAAGGTAGTGAAAAATTTCTTTTCAGTTTTGATGATTTTCCAGATTTTTTTACACAATTTTTTCAAAGCAACAAAAAATACATTTATGTTCATCTTATGAAAATAATTTTTGATTGAGGTACTTTTCAGATACCTGTACCAATGTCTAATTAAAGAAAAATTTTAAAAAAATATTTTTTTGGTGGTGTAAATTGACATTTTGTGAGAAAATTTAACCAAAAATATTAAGATTTTTAACCCCAAAAAATCAGTTTTCTCCATTTTACCAAAAAAAGGACAGGAGGCCCCGGGTTTTGCAATAATAATATCAATATACAACATGTATTGTCTATTAAACAGTTTTCACAACCTGGGGCCTCTTGTCCGTTTTTGAGTAATTGAGCATTTTACATTGCATGGTTTGAACAATTTTGTTCTTGTTAATTTCAAATTTTCCCCCGTTAGAGGGGGAAGGAGTCATTTTAGAGCCCAAAGTCATCTCTGCAACGTTTTCTAACTTTTTGAGGCGGAACTTTCTTTACTTCTGCATTATTTGCCTCCGGCCAACCGTTACCCCGTTATTTGCCGCCGGTTTTAATGGACATTTAAGGGTTAAAGGAGTCGTTAAATAAAAATGACTTATAAATACTTTTATTTTAGCAATTAAATTTGCTAAATTTCATGTGTTCTAAAAAAATTTGTATTTCTAACTGGTTTTGGTCCAGCAGAAATTCAAATGTGCGAATTAATTATAATATTGCAAAAACATTATATACGCATCAGAGAGAGAGAGAGAAATATACGTTTGAGAGAGAATATAATATTAGTAATTATGTTTATATTCTTATACAAACTTTAAATGAAGATAGCTAGACTTAGAATAAAGGTATTAACACAAAATCAAAAGTGTTTTGAAAATTATGTTATTGTTGTTTATATCTGTAAAAAAAAACATTTGAAAACATGCCTTATAAGTGTCCTATTTTACTTATACTGGACCTACCTAAAAATGCCGGGACTCGAACTGGTTGCACCTGACGCTATATTCATGTTCACAAACATTGTTTGCATTGAAGAAATATTTACATAGACGTTGATTTTGTTAAAATATTCCTATCTTAACTAAAGTTATGAAGTTTTATAGATTTTTTAAAAATAGGGTAGCTTCGCTCCTCCAAAACAGCAAGACGTACATACCAAATGCACATTAGAAGTTAACAGGAGCAAAATTTATGTTATTTTTGAGTTAAAGCAAAAGAAATTACATCATTTCGTCAAATACAAGCTTTTTTATTGATGTTTACTTTTGTCTACCCTTAATGTCCCGTTTTTTGGCAAAAGATCCCACTGTGCCCCCCCCCCCAAAAAAAATTAAATTTTTTAACTAAAATTAAAAATGAGGGGGGGGGCACACCCCCCCTCCAAAAAAATGTCTCCCCCCCCCCCCGATTTTTTTTTACTTTTTCTTTTAAAATCTAAAATAAGAAATTGAATTATTAAATTCGACTCTCTTCTCCTCAAGTGCCCCTAGAGGCCTAAAGGGGCGTATCCGCCAGATTTATATATTTCCATAACGTTTGATTAACAATGGTTAGAATGCTAGATTGTTTTGTTTTACATTTTATACGTTTTCGTGATCTATTTTATTTTAATGTTTATATTTTATGACAATACTCTGTAGTTCAACTTTTTCGGATGCCATTGTCCGTCCGTCAGTAACTTTTCAATTTTCCTACTTATGGATGTTGCCATCCCTGTTTTTGTAAGAAATAACATATCAGTAAATTGTCTATAAGGCTGCATTTAGGAATCTAAAATTAGAGACTACACAAAGTTGAGAATAAAAATATTTCATTTAATACTGCAAAAAAATAAGATAGCCAATGTAGAAAAAAATATTTACTCTTATTATATGAAGTAAAAAGGTTTTTATCTTGTCTATTAAAATCACCCTGATTTCTGAACTGCATGATTGCTCCATTTAGAGAGGCTTAAAAAAGGTCCAGGGATGGTTTTAGACTATTTTTTTCTAATTTAAAGTCTTGTTAGAGTATTATAGATGGTTTAGATTTTTATGTTACTGTTTTACAGGCTAAGTTTTACTGAAGTTGTCATATGCCTTATTTCAATGTTAAGTATATTCATATAATTCATCTGTAGAATAATTTTCTGAATTGTGTGAACATTATTTTATGCATAGTACCATTTTTTTCAATCCTTTGAAGTCAACTCGTATGGTTCTAAATGCGTTAGTAGCATGCTTTACCTATTTATTATATAAATTCAAGTTTAATATAATCATCCTACTATATTAAAACTTAATATTTGTGCAATTGTATGATAGTTAGTTGCGCCTGTTTATGTGTCAAAGAATTTCCAATGGGCCATGTAACTTAGTAACAGTATACTATCTTAACGTCTTCCATTATGATAATTTTTGGACTAAGAATGCTGCAATGAATTCTTCATGTAAGCACTAAACTGCATTTGATCCAAAGCTTTTTAGATCAAATATAATTTATTTTGTTAGATGTTGTTTGTTGCAATACTTTTTAGTTGACTATTTTTTTATCACTCTGTTCTAGTTTCCTGTTTCCTCATGTGTGATAATGGATTTATTATCACTTGGATGTTGCTCCTGATTTTCATGTACTCTGATGAAGTGATGCACGCAGCTTGCTAAAATAACTATAACCCCAAATGGCTGAACAAACTGACCAATAAATAATGTCCATGTTAGCAACCTAAATTTCCAACAATTTTTCCCCTGTCATAATATCCACGTATATTCTAAAGCCATTTGTGGAATATGCAAAATAATATGATATGACTTTGAATTTCTGAATGTAGAATGAACCAATCGAGTGTTTTGACAAGGTATTTTGACCAGTCTTGCACTTATTCCTTGGGTATAAATAGACAAGAAACAAACAGAAAGACATCCCGTTACTTTTGTTATAGAATGATTCAAATATTATATTTAAAAAAAAACTAATTTTGTAAATGTTTTACTTTTTTACAATTTTTTACTTCGACCAATACTAACTTCTTTTTAAAACGACTAGATTAATCATTTACGAGACCGTCCGAGACATATAGGAACACATTAAGATACACATGTATAATATAGTCTCATACAAATTGAAAATCGTTAATTAAATATTAATTAATTTAATAAAGCCAACTCTTATAAACATCAGGAAGAGAACCAGAAATCTTAAGGGATAAGACAATCCTCATAATAAAGTGACAGGATGTTTGTCTGTTTGTGTGTTTGTATGTTTGTACCAAAGGATCTCGCTAACCGCTGAACCGATCGAATTCTCCTTAACCGGGTAGCTTCTCATAGGTCCCGGGAAGGTTTGTAACTATTTTCTTGGGGGTTGGGACACCCCCAACCCCCCCAAAAAATAAAAAGTCCCCCCCCAAAAAAATTTTTTATTACTTTTTCTTTTAAAATCTAAAATAAGAAATTATCAAATTTGACTCTCTCCTCAAGTGCCCCTAGAGGCCTCTAGGGGCGTAGCCGCTAGTGGAAGATAAATTAATAAATACTATAAAGCTTACTAAACAAAGTGTTCCGCTTTGTAGATAAAATAGCCATAAAGCGGAATCTCGCTAAAATAATATTTGGGGGGGGGGGGGGTAGATAAAAAGCTTGTCATTATCACGAATTTTTGTCCCTCCAAAATCGCAGAACCCTTTCGAAAAGTCTTTTTGAATTGATTTAGTTGCTGGTTACAATATTTAATTAAAGTCCCTAACGAATAAGAGGCTGTTCATATAACGTTGTGTCCCTGTATCTATGATAAATCCTCAAAGTCCCTTTTAATTATGCTTACAAATCAAATTATATTCCAACAAAGAGGTAAGTATAATATTAATATAACTATACATATATAAATACATGTTCAGGTATCTATTCGAAGATGAATTTCAGTATTTACAACTTATTAAATTATAAATTACGTTTTTATCTTGAAAAAAAACAGTAGAGTGTTTTACATACGTCATAGTATAACTTTAAAATAATGTCTAAACATGTTTCTAAACAAATATTTTTCTTCTCACAAGAAGGTTTAAATTTGAAGCTTATGCACTGATGAGTCGCGGCTGCTGAGCCCTGATTTTAAGGTTCTATAAAATTTGTGTAATGCAGTCATCCTAATATAAAAGTATTAAGCCTTTTTTGTCTGTAGCCCAGGATCTCGGTAACCGCTAACCCGATATAGTTCTCCTTTACAGTATATCTTCTTATATGCCCTGCGATGTTTTTAGGCTATTTAATTCACTGTTATAAAAATAAGTATGGGTATGGTTTTATGCTATTTTTTCCATATTCCTTCGAATATAGTGCCCCTAGATGCTAGGGGCACATCCGCTAGTGTAATGTATCTTATTGGACAAACACCCACCTACTTACAATATACCCCCAGGCAACAAAGAGTGCTAATCTGAGAAAACGAATATTATAACACACTACTTTTATTTGCACTAAAGACAATAAATATCTTATTTAGCAAGGTATAGCTATTCTATAGATATAGTTTGTACGTACGTCTTTCCAAAACTTACTAAGTAATCTTTATGAATAAGACAATGGACGATAAATTGTTATACACCCAAAATTATTGTTAACAAAATTACCCTTTTCTAGATTAAAGTTATTGGTTGAAAGTTTGAAAACTGCTAGTTAATTTATTGTACAATGCCATCAAGATCAAATAAAATCTTCTTTATTAAACTTTGGAACCGGTATAATTTGCAAACCAATGTTCCCTTGGAGATGCGATCCCCAATTTTCAAATTCTTTGAACGTACATATAAGACTTTTACAGAAATGCTTCGCATCCAGATTATCTATCTATGTTTGATATAAAGTTAACACTATATAAGAGAAGAATCTAAATATTTGATTGACGTGCCTCTGTAATTATCAAGTAACATTCAGGCACAAGACACAATTACTTTAGCTAGGCCCAAGGCATTATTTGTATCCTTTTATGCATTCATAGGCCTACCTTTACCAATATAACACCATATATGGGTAACGCTGGCCTATTCATGGTAAATTGTATGTGATTCATTAATATTATATGTTTATTAAAGACATTATGTTTATTGTTAAAGTAATCATGTAACCATTTAGTACAAGTATGTATGCCTACAACCATGCCTGATTTACGTCACAAGTTAACATACAGACATTTTATTAAACAGACAAACACTAAGATCCTTATTATAAGTTGATGTTATAGCATGTACCTCTTAAAATAAGTTAGTTATTTATTGACTCTCCTACCATCAAGTTCTTCTGGTTCAAAGGTAATGACTTAGTTGTTTGGCATGCATTGTAGTTTAAATTTAGGACCCTTAGTACTTAGCATGAATTGAGCTTAGGCCTTATGTTAGAATTCTAACACTTAGCACAATTCAATGCTTGGGACTTAGGGCACTTTTCTGTCCTACACTACTTATGATTTTAACGCTTATCCTGTAAATATTTTTACTTAACTTATTCACTTGTAATGTAAATACACTTTATAAAAACATTTTCCTTCCTTAATACTTAATATACTTATATAATTCCGATCGAATATCAAAACCAACCATTTATTCTTAGGTTAAAGCAATATAATACTTCGTGTGGGTCTTTTGTTGAGCTTCCACCAGCTCAACCAAATTCGTATTATACTTGTGGGAATAGAGGGATAAGCATTCTAAATAGACAAACCGACGATGAGAATGTCTATGTGTATTGCAGTAAAAATAGGTTTTAGTAGTACTCATAGAAGAGCGGTCTCCATACCATAATTTTGGACAAACGCCCCATTCGCACTACCACCCTCTCTCATTGAACTTACTAAAATTTTGAGAAAAAAACCTCAAATTTGTGTAGATTTTACTAAACAATTAGGCACGTTAAAATATGATTAAAATTTTCTGTCCTTCAATGTGTTTTCTTTTTTGTTACAGACTCTCCTTATTGCTTAACATATGGATAGTTTTTGGATTGTTTTGGATTGTTTTTTAATCTATATACAATGTATATTATACATTGATACAAACAATCCTTGAGGGTAAATCAGCTAGTTATTCCCATGAATATTAATATATTGTATACAATAATATGCTATGATACTATTGTTTAGGTTCAATGGACTTAACCTCCTAAGGAATGGCCAAAAACTGCCACAAAAAAAACCAGTCAAAGTGACGTAGGTAGTATGTAATAAAGAAGGCACGGACTAACAATATAAGTTTTATTATTATGATGTACAATTTTATATTCAAAGAAAACTGGATATAATACGCTATTATACATGATTTTTCAGTATGGCTTAGGACCGGTTCTATTCCAGCGAATATTTAACAGTTTTGAAGCCATACTGAAAACAATTTTATATTAGTGGTTTGTAGGATTGTAGTTTTTGTCTAATACGTTGTTAAAGTCACAGTCAGATTTTTTTCTTTAAATATTAATTTTAACAGTCTTAAACCATAATATTTTCTTCTAAAAAGATATCGAAGGTTTTATAGAGGGATAAAAGAGCATTGAAAGGGAAATAATTAAGTTTCAAGTGTTTTATTCCTTCTACAATATTTAATCTCTTCACAGTGGTCATATTATGGATAAAATCTTAATGACAAATATTTATTTCTTTAATTACTGGCTTCAATTGTAGATTTTGAGTCTTTTACATTTTTGTATATGAAAGTATATGGAGGGAGTTGATATTATAATGAAAATTATACTGGTCTCCAAAGTTGTATTTACAGGTTTTCTCTAAGGTGGCTTGTACAATAAGATATATAAGTTGGAAAGAATTTTGATGTTAGAGGGAGATTTGAAATCTGCATCAAATTTTAGGGATTTTTTATAAAATTCGTTTTTTGTATAATTCTTTATCTAAAAGCGGAAATACAATTTAAGTTAATTAATTTTGACATCTGTGATTGGTTGATTGAAAATTATCTGCGCTCTGATTGGAGAAGCTTAAGTGTCGCACATCATTCACTTAATTAGAGCGCAGGTAGTTTCCAATCCACCTATCCTATTGGTTAAAATTTATGAACTTAAATTGTATTTCCGCTTTTAGATAAAGAATTATACAAAAAACGAATTTTATAAAAAAAAATCCTTAAAATTTGATGCAGATTTAAAATCCCCCCCTAACATTAAAATTCCGGAAAACTTATATATCTTAATGTACAAACTAGCAGTGTCAAATACAAATGTCTTGATTTGATTTCCTTGGTCCCTAAGGGCCGAAGGACATGGGCAACAAAAAAGAGATACCTTTATTATTTTTTTTTCCATCATTCTTTGAAATATTCTGTAATAATTTTTAATATGGCTACAACAAGTTTTAATTCAACAAATATTAATAGATTTCAAAGCCCCAATGAAAAAAAAATTAACATTTCTGACTTTATCCAAAAAAACCTACCATTAATCCATTGTGCATTTATAATGTGGCGAGATATTACTTTTTGTCTTTGTTTTTACTAAAATCCTAAAGAGGCTACCATCAAAAGCTTTTTTAGAAGCGAAGCTACTGTATAATTTACTTTGTTTGTCCGTCTGTCAGTCAGTCAGTCCGTAACGCTACGGGGGAAATGTGATTTTCTCAGCTGCTGCTTTTAAAAATAGACATCTCAAATCTTTAAGAAAGTTTTCTTTTACACATACGCATCTACTACATATGTTGTTCTGTCCATATGTCTGCCGGTCATGCTTAAAAAGACATAAAGTTTACTTTTTGAAGATTTCGTGATTTCTTAGAATTTTTTACATTGTCACCACTTTATTCTTAATTATGAAAGTTTAAGTAAATTAAATTCCTTGATTTTAACTTCGTTGCTTATGGATGTTGTCATTCTAGTTATTTTGTTAGGCACTTGAAACTTTTCTAGTAAGTCTTAAAATCAGATATATATATATATATATATATAAATTTATTTTTTACTTTTTAATGCATTTTTGTGATCTTTTTAATTCTATTGTTTGGAGTATGAGATTATATATATTTGGTATTTTGATATTTAAATAACCAAAAAAAAAAAACTAAATTAGGACCAATGTATGGCTTCACTAAAATGTATATTATAATATTAATCTTTTTTAATAGTTTAATGGTCTACAAAAGTATATTTTAGAGGAAGTAAGGGATTGATGGGTCAAACTATAATTTTATTTCTTTGGTTGGGGTAGTTTTGTTTTTCATAAAGAGAGGGGTAGGTTTCTGGTAGAATCCGTAAAGGTGTGTGTTTTAAGGCTTAAAAATAGTAGTAAAACGATAATATTCACTAAATATGTGTATTTCTTAATGAAAAGAACTATAGACAAAAATTTTTTTAAAAAGTTAATATAAATTTTTATCGTTCTACTACTGTTTTTTACTTATAACACATAATCTTTATGGATTTTACCAGAAAACTACCCCTCTCTTTCTTGTCTTCTCGAGCAAGTGCACAAGTTAAATAAGATTAGACAACCCATAACTGCACAGCCAATGCCTAATTTTGAAGGATGAATTGAGAGATACTCGTAGAGATGCTATGCTTTGCCCCCCCCCCCCCCAATCTGTGTGTTGAGTTCAGAGCTGGATCTTTAAATCATTTTAGTGGTGAGCCAGATCGGGGTGAGCCAACTTTCCACCAATTCGAGTACAGCATTTTATGAAATGCCGCGATGTGATTGGCTGAAATTCGGCGCACCCCGATCTGGCTCACCACTAAAATGATTTAAAGATCCAGCTCAGTATTCCCTAACCTCTCATATTGTTAAGCACAGACTAGCCAATTTACCCTTTGCTCAAGAAATGTTTCTCTCTCAATATAAATTCCAGATTTTACACAAGAATCTCAAAACATATTTTATTCTGTTTATTAAACGATTTTAAAATTGTAAAACGTAAGATAAGTAAAATAAATAATTGCTAATTTTACATTAAAAAGTCATATTACTTAATTTATTGACAAAGCCTATAAATGTAATATATATAATTGAAGTGTAATTGTCTTTTTTAGTGTAGTTGCATATTTTTTTTTTTTAAATTTAATATGTAAACATTTATATAGGGACCTCCAAGCTTTTTATTTTTAGGGAGGTCATTTTAACACCCGCGGAAAGCTGTCTATAATACGTTGCGAAAAATAAAATTTCATTGTTCGTTGGCTGAGGGTTAATCTAATAAGGTACCACCACTCACCCCCACCCACTCCCCCTCCAAATTGTGTAGGTCTCAAGGGTAATATTCTGCAAAGCATCTGGATAAATCACCTTTACTAAAATAGGTTTTCATTAGAAACTGCAAAAAAAAATCTTAAATTATATTTCTCTTAAAACTTTATTTATACTATATAATACTGGTATTCAAAATGACTAATACTCAAATTATGAACGGACCTATCGTTTTTTTTATATCCTCCTGGACTTAAATACACACATACAGAAACCAATTCCATTTCAGCTACTTTAGTAATCTAAATTAAGCTATTAAAATATTATTGTGTTATCCAAGAAACACTAACAAGGATGACAAAATCCTTAAGTAGCGAAGCTCATATAAACCTTTTCAAGAGTTTTTGAAGTTTATCCAAAATAATATAAAGAAATCAAGTAGAGACAGACAGGCAAATAGACAAAGTAAGTTACAGAGAAGATTCTCCTTTGTCAGTGCAATCTATATACCAAAAATTATACTTGAATGTAGTAAGGGAGGGGACAATGGATCGAATATTCAATTTTTAGGAGTCTCAGACTTTGGGGACTGGCTTAAAGGGAATGTGCAAGAATTTAGCAGGTTCTGACTGACTTTGGGTACTAGCGCATCAAATGCCGCTAACTCATAACGTTAGTTTTCAATATAGCAGACGAGTATCAATAAACTTTATTTGTTACGAGATGGCTGGTTTTAACAATTTTTTTCCTCCAGAAAATATCATTTCATAGATAAATACTTTATTGTGATATTTGTGAAATAAACAATTTAAGAACCCTTACAATTTGGGGTTATGGGGCTATGGGTTGCACGGGTTCCAGGGACGATTTTTCTAGTAATTAATTACAGATTGGTTTCGTCAGTCTAAGCTAAGATAGCCACATAGATCTGCTTATCATTTTGTAGTGTGTAAAAACACATTATTCTAAAAACGTACAGACGTACGGACAGACAAACAGGCATTTGGAAATAGAGTATCTATGCTTCTGAAATAAGAGGGGAGAATAAAAGATGATAAAATCCTGGCCTAAATTACCTTTTTCACAGATACAGAATATGTAATCTTATTACATCATTTATTTATCTCACACAACAATACCAACTAAACAAGGATTGTAAATTCATTGGCACCACAGAAAATATAATAATAATATTTCTCGTATTCAATCGAATCCGGTGGACAGGAACCGGTTCTCATCAATACGAAAAAACTATGTCTAGCATCGTATTATAAACCGCTTTCTACGAATATAGAAATGTACAATCATAAGATTAAAACCAGCTTTTTTTAGCCCGTGCCTACGGCACCGGGGCTAAAAAACTGGTTTTAATCTTATAATTGTACATTCTATATCCACGGAAAGCCGTTTATAATACGATGCGAGAAATAACTATTATCCAATGAAATAAATTAGAAAGGATTTTTGTTTTTCCTTTAAGATCTAGTTTAACACAGAAATTATAAAGTTTTAGAAAAACTTCACATGGTAAACGGGATATTTTTAAGGTTTTTTTAATGTGAGCTTATTTTTTCAACCCTCCCCTCTTTGAATACAGAGCTTTAAATGATAGGGGCACAGCTGCTAGTTGTATTCTGTATTAACAACTAATAGGGACAGCTTCAAATTAGTTCTAGTGGCTCTAATAATATCCACAGTTACAAACAACCTTTACTATGATTACATTAATTGATTCTATAACTCCTTAATGTGCAATCACTTGATGTGAGTTAAAAGATTGTTAAAAGGCCAAGGAATACCTTCTACTCTTCTTATCATTGATGTATTTGTCATTTTTATATATATTGTTAAGCGTTTTCCAGGTAAGCTTAGAAACTAGGAGTGAAGCTATTAGTTTTACATAATTTAACCTTCATTTTTACTTTAATAAAAGTAAATATGTTAATAAGCTTAAGAAGCTTAACAGTGACAAAAAATTGGCATTTTATATTACAAGGTGAGTGTCCGTACAAATATACACATTATCAAGAATAGCAAAGTATCTGTAAACAAGGATGACAACATCCATAAAAGCGAAGCACTGAAACGGTAGGACAAACGGACATTAACACTTGTATAGTGTCTAAACTGAATAATCAGAATATAAAAGTATAAGAATCGACGCAAAATTGTAAGTAAATTTGTTCAAAAAGTGCTTGATACAGAATAATGTTTATGGACATACTTACATTTTTAAGACTTGATTATAGAGTTGCCTCGCTTATAATATTGTTCTTTGTTGTACCAGGAATCAATATACAAAAAATCAGATCAAACAGAAAATTAGATCACATAAAAATTTGTTGTTAAAAAAGTAGAAAAATCAACATGTTTAAAATGGACGTACGGAAATTCTGGTAATGATTATAGAGTTGCTACGCTTTCTAACTCGTACCTAACTACTACAGGAATCATCATGCAAAGTTTGAAATCGATAGGACAATTCTAACATGCCTAAATTAACGACTAAAAGCTATCTATCTCGGACGGACGGACGTACGGACCGACCCTAATTATAGAAAAGCTTCGCTATTAAAAACTAAAATAAAAGGCATTGCAATTGGACCAAAATCGATTAAAAAGTTAAAGTATGGAGTGGTTAGGGGAAGAGGGGCTATTTTACTTAATATTTCAGATTTTTAAATTTATTTATTATACAATTTATGTGATTCATTGGACGATTAGGACGATTAGGATATGGAAAAATTATTTTTTTCGCTGTTTTATTGCAAATCTTGGTGTAGTTTTTATAAGGATTCATGTAATTCTAAGAACAAGTACTTATAAACTTATATTGCTACTTTTTTGTATTATTTTACATACTTATTAATTTATAGCATTATCAAACAAAGTGTAAAATCGATAATACTGTCAATTTATGCAAAATTATATAAAAATTAATTAACAATTAAACAAAATATTAATCTTACTTATTAATTTAGACACTACAAATTATTTCGATCCTGTTCAAAAAAAAAGATTTTCTTTAGATACTTAAACGTAAAAAAGCCTTACAGATATTTTTTCATCAATCATATTTATATTTTGTTCGGACTTTAAAAAGAAATTTTATTATGAAAGCGTTGATAATGCCAAATAATGCGAATAAAAGGGCCTAAAATTATTTTAGAGAATACTTGAATTTCTCCAATTAAAGAAAAATGAATGATTATTTGTAAAGTTTCTATAATGTCTATCTAGTGAATGACTTACTTTATTCAAATGTATTATCTAGTTATGACCACTAAACATCTGCACTATAACTAACTTTTACCGTTTGTCTATCCATGATTATTACTTTTAATTGTCAGTTTGTTCATCCAGTAGGAGGGAAGAGGATAGGGTAAAGGGGGTGGCTGGAGTGATCGTTATTTTAGCCAGCTACAAGTTTTACTAAGTACATGATAATCTGTATTAAGGTCCAAGTAATAAAAAGAAATCAATTGTGTGTAATCATTAAGTTGCGTGATTTTCATCATGATACAATAATTTAAAAAAAAATTTCCAATCAAATGTTCTACTGTAAACACCAATTTATTCTCAAAAATTATCTCTATTGATTTACAGAAAGAAAATGACATCAAGAAATTTGTAGGACAATAGATTCTCCCTAACATCTTTTAATGCTATGTATTCAATGACAAGGATTATTCTTCTTACACGTAAATTAATTCCAGTGTCTTTTACTTTTTTTAAATTAAAAAAGTAACTTGATTAAGTAATAGTCATTTTTTCATGTTTAATAAATGATAATAAGTCAAATTATAGCAAAGTTTATAGCACAAAAAATTGAAGAAGAAAAAAGCAAGTGGCAGTCTAGCGACCAACATCATTCAATGGTCAAACATACCCCATAGTTATGAGATTCGACGCTAACTCAAGGACGTTCAAGAGAATGTGGGTAAAAGGGGTGTTTACCCCTACTAGTACTCAAATAATTTTTTTAATTTTTAAAACCCATCATTTTATCATTTTCCCTCAAAGAATAAAAAGGTTGGACCTGGTCTGACCTCTATCTTTATTAGTCTCTGAGAAAATCTATTTTTAGTCAACGTACTCAGACGGACTGAAGATCTACCGACGTACAGACTGACACACTAGTTATAAAGTAGCTTACGCTACTAATAATATAAAACAACAAAATTTCTAGTAGGCAATTTTTTTTGAAGGGGTTGCTATGTCCCACTAACCCTAAAGATAACATAAAATCATCAAATCATAAGATAAAAGCCTAATCCATTTATCGGTTAAAGAGATCTTAAGCGTCAGAAGATGGTTAGACAAACTTTACAAAATATTTATAGTATAGATGTATTACAGATAATTAACCCCCACCCTTTTTCATTGACCTTTTTCGTCTGCTACCAAATTGTTTTCTGTTACTTGGGTCTTTGCTGTGTTAATTTAACCGACACCACTGGTTGATTTTTAATGTCCTAATTGAGAGTCGGCACATTTACACTTCGATGCGGAGATACAGTCATTTAACCCCTTCCCCCTCTGGTGTTTACTATAATCGTTTTACTTTGAAATGACGATTTTCTAAAATCCTTATCCCTTTTCAAGAAAATTGTCACTTGACCAATTTTAGTAAATTATACAATCTGTATTATCTACCAGGGAGGGAGGGGACAATGGGCTGTTTATTGCACTAGTCCACAAAGTTTTATAACAACATTTCTTATTCTCTGGCTTAACAAATTTGGACACTTTTATTGAATTGTGATTGGTTGGTTCATTAAGTTGAGTGTAAACCACTAATAGTAATCTACAGAAGGGGTAGTTTTGTGTAACATCATTGAGATTAAACATCAATTTATAGGCCATTGTCTTATCCCTGGTATTATCTACATCCTTTTGGCACTTTGGTTTACTACTCAATATAGCTGCTTCTAAAATACTCTAAATTGAAATATCACAGCTTGATATATAGACTTGCCTTTGCTGTGATTATACTGCAACAAAATGTGATCAAATAATTTAGAAACCATTTAATATTTGGATTTTGGTCAATCCGAATATTTGCACATCGTTATATCAGAAGTAGAGACAGTAATTCAGAGATTTTAATATATTTGGTGCATGTAATCTATAATGGATGATTTTCAATAATTATTGATTAAAAGGTGCAAAATAACTTTCAGACAAAGGTCGTACAATCAAAAAATTGGTTACCACAAAAACATAAAAAAAAATTCAAAATGTTGAATATCCAACCGCGGTCCTACAACCAAGAACATAATTGAATTAAATATTTTGGACTGAAAGGGGAAATTTAGCACAGAATTAAATTATCATAAAATCTCCTATTTTTATTAGAAAAAATTAAGGGAAGGAAGCTTCACTGTAAAAGAGCCTGCAGTAAGTGAGATCTTTACACACACACACAAACAGACATCCTGTTTTTATATAAGACTTGTACAATATACATATTTTATTAAAAATAATTATGTCAAATCATTTTTACTTTCACTTAGCATTTAGAAGGTTTCATTTAAGTACATAATTTTTATATGAATTACAATATATAATCTTATATTAGTTAGAAAGGGGACACTTCAAAAATATTTCATTGTTATTGATCGCATCGTATTATAGTCAGCTTTTCTCAGATATTAAAATAAAAGATTATAGAATTAAAACCAGAATATTATTTTAGAATTCGTGGAAAATTGTTTGAAATGCGATGATATACATGATTTTTCAGTAAGGCTGAAAACCCATTCTAATCCAGCGGATAATCTTTGATATCAAAGCCACACAATGCATAAGAATATACACTATTTCAAAAACTTAAAAGTTGCAAAAGGCCGTGCCAAATGCCATATACCTAGTGTCACATTTTTTGGTATATTTCAGAGAAACTATATATATTTATTTTGACAGGAAAATTTAAGTGTTTTTTCCCTTAACAAAAAATCTAGATTGTGCGCGAAGCAAACTGGAATATCTTTTTTCATAGATTGAATTTCAAAAATTGGTCTGACAGTTTTTCCAAAGTCGGGAAGATCTATCGAATGGAAAAGGTTTGAAACCGATAGAACATTTCTT